>NW_028188003.1:0-309000 GCF_964204655.1 Triturus cristatus | reverse complement strand
CACACACACAACTAAACACACACAACAACAACACACACAACCAATCACCCACAACCAAAACCACACACACAACCACACACAACCACACACAACCACACACAACCACACACACAACCACACACACAACCACACACAAGCACAACCACACGCACACAACCACGCACACAACCACGCATACAACCAAACACACACAACCACACACACAATAACACAACTACACACACAACCACAACTACACACACAACCACAACACACAACCACACACACATCCACAAGCACAAACAACCACAACAAACCACACACACAACCACACACACACACCCCTACAAACACACCACCACCCACACCACAACACACACACATATAACACAACCATACACACAACCACAACTACATACAACCACACACACGCACCCCCACACACAATCACAAACCCCCACAGACACAAACACACAACCACACACACAACCACACACATAATCACACCCCCACACACACACACAACCATACACACACACACACACACACACACACAACCACACACACATCCACACACACAACCACATACAACCACAACCACACACACAATAACACAAACACACAACCACACACACACAACCACACACACAATAACACAACCACACAACCACACACACCCAACACAACCACAACTACACACAACCACACACACAATAACACAAACACACAACCACACACACAACCACAACAACACACAAATGCAACCACACACACAACCACAATCACACACAACCACCACCACACTCCCATCTCCCACACACAACCACACACACAATACACAAACACATAACCACACACAACCACAACTACACACACAACCACACGATAACACAAACACACATACACACACAACCACACACAACCACACACAAAACCACACAACCACACACACAACCACAACTACACACACAACCACACACACAACCACACACACACAACCACAACCACACACACCCACACACAACACAAGCACACACAGCCACACACAACCACAACTACACACACAACGACACATACAACCACAACAACACACAACCACAACCACACACACAACCACAACACACACACAGAACCACACACAACCACACACACCCACAAACCCCCCACACACACATACACACACAACCACAACAACACACACAACCACCCACACACAACCACCCACACACAACCACACACACACAACCACACACACACAACCACACACAATAACACAAATGCACATCCACACACACAACCACACACAACCATAACTACACACATAGCACCAACACACAAACACCCACAACCACACACAACCACACCCACACAACCATACACACATCACACACATCACACAACCACAACAACCCACAACCACACACACACACACACACACACACAAGTTCACACAACCACACACACAACCACACACAACCACAACTACACACACACACAACCAAACACACACACAACCACACATACACACAAACACACAACCAAACACACAATAACACAAACACACAACTACACACACAACCACAACTACACACAACCACAACTAAACACACACAACCACAACACACACAACCACAACACAAACACACACAACCACAACAACACCCACAACACCCACACACAACCACACACAACCACACACAACCACACACAACCACACACACACAACCACACACAATAACACAGATGCACATCCACACACACAACCACACACGACCATAACTACACACACAGCAACAACACACAAACACCCACAACCACACACAACCCACACCCACACAACCATACACACAACCACAACCACACACACAACCACACACACAAAACCACACACACACACACACAACCACACACACAACCACACACACAACTACACACACAACCACAACTACACACACAACCACAACTACACACACAACCACAACACACACACAACACAACACACACAACCAATCACACACAACCAAAACCACACACAACCACACACACAACCACACACACAACCACACACACAACCACAAGCACACCACACGCACACAACCACGCACACAACCACGCATACAACCAAACACACACAACCACACACACAATAACACAACCACACACACAATAACACGACACACACAACCACAACTACACACACAACCACAACACACAACCACAACCACACACACATCCACAAGCACAAACAACCACAAAAAACCACACACACAACCACACACACACCCTACAAACACACACCACCACCCACGCAGAACCACACACACAATAACACAACCATACACACAACCACAACTACATACAACCACACACACACACACCCACACACAATCACAAACCCCCCACAGACACAAACACACAACCACACACACAACCAAACACACAACCACACCCACAACCACACACACAATCACACCCCCACACACACCCACACACACCACACACACACCACACACACACCACACACACACAACCACACCCACAACCACGCACACACACAACCACACCCACACACCCCCACACACACAACCACACACACATCCACACACACACCACATACACCCACACACACAATAACACAAACACACAACCACACACACAACCACACACACAATAACACAACCACACTGCCACACACAATCACAACTACACACACAACCACAACACACAACCAAACCCACAACCACACACACACACACACAAGCACACACACACAAGCAGACACACACAAGCACACACACACAACCACACACAATAACACAAACACACAACCCCACCCACACCCACACACAACCACACAACCACATACACAATAACACAAACACACAAACCACACCCACACACACACAACCACACACACATCCACACACACAACCACATACAACCACAACCACACACACAATAACACAAACACACAACCACACACACACAACCACACACACAATAACACAACCACACACACAATAACACAACCACACAACCACACACACCCAAACACAACCCAACTACACACAACCACACACACAATAACACAAACACACAACCACACACACAACCACAACAACACACAAACACAACCACACACACAACCACAATCACACACAACCACCACCACACTCCCACTCCCACACACAACCACACCACACAATACCACAAACACATAACCACACACAACCACAACTACACACACAACCACAACCACACAATAACACAAACACACATACAAACACAACCACACACAACCACACACAACACCACACAACCACACACACAACCACAACTACACACACAACCACAACACACAACCACACACACACAACCACAATCACACACAACCACAACCACACACACACAACCACACACAATAACACAAACACGCAACCACACACAATCACACACACAACCACAAGCACACACAACCACGCACACACACACACACACAATCACACAACCAAACACACACAACCACACACACAACCACAACCACACACACAACCACAACTACACACACAACCACACACACAATAACACAACCACACAACCACACACAATCACAACTACACACACAACCACAACACACAACTAAACCCACAACCACACACACACACACAAGCACACACACACAAGCATGCACACACAACCACACACACACAACCACACACACACAACCACACACACACGCAACCACACACAATAACACAAACACACAACCCCACACACACCCACACACAACCACATACACAATAACACAAACACACAACCACACCCACAACCAAACACACAACCACAAGCACACACAACCACACACATAATCACACCCCCACACACACCCACACCCACATACCCCCACACACACAACCACACACCCATCAGCACACACAGCCACACACACACCCACACACAAGCACACAACCACACACACACACAATAACACAAACACACACAACTACAACTATACACACAACCACACACAACCACACACACACAACCACAACCACACACACACACCCACACACAACCACAAGCACACACAGCCACACACAACCACAACTACACACACGACACATACAACCACAACCACACACACAACCACAACAACACACACAACACCCACACACAACCACACACACACAAAACCACACACACACAACCACACACAATAACAAAAATGCACATCCACACCCACAACCACACACAACCACACCCACACAACCATACACACATCACACACATCACACAACCACAACAACCCACAACCACACACACACACCCACACACACACCCACAAGTTCACACAACCATACACAACCACAACCACACACAATCACACACACAACCCCACACACACACACAACCACACACACAACCACACACAACCACACACAACCACACACACAATCATACCCCACACACCTTCGCAACCACACACACACACAACCACAACCACACAACCACACCCACAACCAAACACACAACCACAAGCATACAACCACACACACAATCACACCCCCACACACCTTCGCAACCACACCCACAACCACATATACACAAGCACACAACCACACACACAATAACACACACACAACCACACACACATCACACACATCACACAACCACAACAACCCACAACCACACACACACACACCACACACACACAAGTTCACACAACCACACACACAACCACACACAACCACAACTACACACACAACCACAACACACAACCATACATACCACACCACACACACACACCCATGCACCCACACACACCCACAAAAACCCACACCCACTAACACAAATGCACATCCACACACACAACAACTACACACACAACCACAACACAACCACACACAACCACACACAACCACATACACAACCACAAGCACACACAACCACACACACACAACACAAATGCACATCCACACACACAACCACACACGACCATAACTACACACACAGCAACAACACACAAACACCCACAACCACACACAACCACACCCACACAACCATACACACAACCACAACCACACACACAACACACACACACAACCACACACACACACACAACCACACACACAACCACACACACAATAACACAAACACACAACCACATACACACACATCCATACACCTAACCACACACAACCACATGCAGAACCACACAACCACAACCAAACACAACTACACACATGCTCAATCACACCCAACCA
Source organism: Triturus cristatus (assembly GCF_964204655.1). Taxonomy (NCBI): domain Eukaryota; kingdom Metazoa; phylum Chordata; class Amphibia; order Caudata; family Salamandridae; genus Triturus; species Triturus cristatus. The sequence goes on along the minus strand of NW_028188003.1, from coordinate 303,757 downwards.
CACAACCACACACACAACCACACACACACAACCACACACAATAACACAGATGCACATCCACACACACAACCACACACAACCATAACTACACACAGCAACAACACACAAACACCCACAACCACACACAACCACACCCACACAACCATACACACAACCACAACCATACACAACCACAACCACACACACACAACCACACACACACACACACAACCACACACACACACACAAACACACAACCACATACACAATAACACAAACACACAACTACACACAACCTCAACTACACACACAACCACAACTACACACACAACAACTAAACACACACAACCACAACACACACAACCAATCACACACAACCAAAACCACACACACAACCACACACAACCACACACAACCACACACAACCACACACACAACCACACACACAACCACACACAAGCACACACACAACCACACAACCACGCACACAACCACGCATACAACCAAACACACACAACCACACACACAATAACACAACTACACACACAACCACAACTACACACACAACCACAACTACACACACAACCACAACTACACACACAACCACAACACACAACCACACACACATCCACAAGCACAAACAACCACAACAAACCACACACACAACCACACACACACACACCCCTACAAACACACCACCACCCACACACAACCACACACACAATAACACAACCATACACACAACCACAACTACATACAACCACACACACGCACCCCCACACACAATCACAAACCCCCCACAGACACAAACACACAACCACACACACAACCACACATAAAACCACACACATAATCACACCCCCACACACCCCCACACCCCCACACACACACACAACCATACACACACACACACACACACACACACACAACCACACACACATCCACACACACAACCACATACAACCACAACCACACACACAATAACACAAACACACAACCACACACACACAACCACACACACAATAACACAACCACACAACCACACACACCCAAACACAACCACAACTACACACACCACACACACAATAACACAAACACACAACCACACACACAACCACAACAACACACAAACGCAACCACACACACAACCACAATCACACACAACCACCACCACACTCCCACTCCCACACACAACCACACACACAATACCACAAACACATAACCACACACAACCACAACTACACACACAACCACACGATAACACAAACACACATACACACACAACCACACACAACCACACACAAAACCACACAACCACACACACAACCACCACTACACACACAACACACACACAACCACACACACAACCACAACCACACACAACCACAACTACACACACAACGACACATACAACCACAACAACACACAACCACACACACACACAACCACAACACACACACAGAACCACACACAACCACACACACCCACAAACCCCCACACACACATACACACACAACCACAACAACACACACAACCACCCACACACAACCACCCACACACAACCACACACACACAACCACACACACACAACCACACACAATAACACAAATGCACATCCACACACACAACCACACACAACCATAACTACACACATAGCACCAACACACAAACACCCACAACCACACACAACCACACCCACACAACCATACACACATCACACACATCACACAACCACAACAACCCACAACCACACACACACCCACACACACACACCCACAAGTTCACACAACCACACACACAACCACACACAACCACAACTACACACACACACAACCAAACACACACACAACCACACATACACACAAACACACAACCAAACACACAATAACACAAACACACAAACTACACACACAACCACAACTACACACAACCACAACTAAACACACACAACCACAACACACACAACCACAACACAAACACACACAACCACAACAACACCCACAACACCCACACACAACCACACACAACCACACACAACCACACACAACCACACACAACCACACACAACCACACACACACAACACACACAATAACACAGATGCACATCCACACACACAACCACACACGACCATAACTACACACACAGCAACAACACACAAACACCCACAACCACACGAAACCACACCCACACAACCATACACACAACCACAACCACACACACAACCACACACACACAACCACACACACACACACACAACCACACACACAACCACACACACAGCTACACACACAACCACAACTACACACACAACCACAACACACACACAACCACAACACACAAAACCACACACAACCACACACACAACCACACACACAACCACACACAACTCTCCAACCACAAGCACAACCACACGCACACAACCACGCACACAACCACGCATACAACCAAACACACACAACCACACACACAATAACACAACCACACACACAATAACACGACACACACAACCACAACTACACACACAACCACAACACACAACCACAACCACACACACATCCACAAGCACAAACAACCACAAAAAACCACACACACAACCACACACACACCCCTACAAACACACACCACCACCCACGCACAACCACACACACAATAACACAACCATACACACAACCACAACTACATACAACCACACACACACACCCCCACACACAATCACAAACCCCCCACAGACACAAACACACAACCACACACACAACCAAACACACAACCACACCCACAACCACACACACAATCACACCCCCACACACACCCACACACACCACACACACACCACACACACACCACACACACACAACCGCACCCACAACCACGCACACACACAACCACACCCACACACCCCCACACACACAACCACACACACATCCACACACACAACCACATACAACCACACACACAATAACACAAACACACAACCACACACACAACCACACACACAATAACACAACCACACAGCCACACACAATCACAACTACACACACAACCACAACACACAACCAAACCCACAACCACACACACACACACACAAGCACACACACACAAGCAGACACACACAAGCACACACACACAACCACACACAATAACACAAACACACAACCCCACCCACACCCACACACAACCACACAACCACATACACAATAACACAAACACACAACCACACCCACAACCTGTTGGACAGGCCACACAAAGGGCTTGCTCCCCCCCCGCACGACAGGGCCCGAGCTCCGGCCCACCCGGCATACCCCCGTGACAAGCCCCTGTACTCCGTCTCCCGACGGACCCTCTGCCCTCGGACCCCTACTCATCACGGGGTCCAGCCCCACCGGCTTCCCCGGCCGGGTCAAGCCGCCATCTTGGGCCCTGCACCACGCGGCCGCGTGGCCTCACCTCGACCCTAACCCCGGGCCTGGCCGGCCCCGACATCCCGGCGCCACCATCCACCCAGGGGGTGAGCGGACCACTTGGCAGGTCAATGGGAGAACGAAGCGTCAAGAGCTCTTCCCCCGCCAGGTGCCGATCACCTCCAGCAACCCCCAGGCGCTGGCTCCACCCCCTGCTGGGTGTCTGGACACCTTCATCCCGGACCCTCCGACCTCCAAGTGCGAGGGTCCGGACATCAAAGGGCACCAGCCCTATAACTAAGACAGCTCCGGAGCAGGAAGGCAGTTGTATCCTGGAGTCGAGAGACACCGAGTGAACTCAACCCTGACGGTCTACTGGCGCTGCCGTAGCCCGCTCTTGTGAACCATCGTCCTGCCTGCTGGCGCTGCCGCGGCCTTCTGCTACCTTCATCTTCCTGGGACCTGCTGGCGCTGCCGCGGCCCGTTGTAACGACCATCCTCACCGGGACCTGCTGGCGCTGCCGCGGACCGTCACCTTCCTGGGACCTGCTGGCGCTGCCGCGGCCCGTTGTAACGACCATCCTCACCGGGACCTGCTGGCGCTGCCGCGGACCGTACATCTTCCGGGGACCTGCTGGCGCTGCCGCGGCCCGTTGTATCAACCATCCTTACCGGGACCTGCTGGCGCTGCCGCGGACCGTACCACCTAAACCCCAAGCTCGAGGATTGTGAGCTCATCATCATCTCATCCGAACTACCTGATTGGTAAATAGACTGACCCGCTACCCCCTTCCCTACCTTACGAGACTCTAATCGAGGGGACCCCGGCGTCCAGACCTCCTTGTACCATTCTACCGTATCGTAACTAAGTACCTATAAAGAACACTGAACCTTATCCGTGTGTGATTCCTGTCTGTGGGGGGGGAAGTTACTTGTCTGTACGATCGCTGGAGACGGCTCTCTCCGGAGACCTCTCCCCCTGACCCCGGCCGACCCTCCCGGTCCGTCTACCTTTTCTAACATTGGTGGCCAGCGGCGCGATCCGAATCAACGCGTAAGCGTACAGAGAGTAGCTCACCCCACGACAAAAACACGATGTCGACCAAAGATAGCAGCTCCACCGAGAAATTCCAAATGGAGAAATTAGAAGAATACAACCACCGCGAACTGAGACAATTTTGCATAGAACTTGGCATTGCTACCACCGGCCTGAGTACCAAGGATGATCTAAAGCGCGCTCTGGAGTCATGGACAGAAACGGGGGTCACAGTACCCTCCGACCAAAGCAGCGTCACCCCAGACCAAACCAGCATCACACCAGAGGGGAACGCCACGGCTCCCGAGGAGCGGGGAACGGGCCTTCCGCAAGAGGAGATCCGAGAAAGAGACAGAGTCAGATTACACGAGTTGGAGATGGCACGACTCAAGATGGATGGGGAACTCAAGTTAGCTGAACAGAAACTTAACCTCGAGCATATGCGGCTTCGAGAGGAACGAGAAGAAAAGCAGAGACAGAGAGAGCTGGAAGAGAAAAAAATAACGCTCGAGCACGAGCGCCGACTAGCGGAAATAGAACTGCGCAAACAGAATAAGGAACTGGGGGTGCCTGAGCGACCACACACCCCGGGGCCAAGTGAGAAAAAAGTTCACATCCCCAAGGATGTTGTCCGCGAATATGTCCGAGAAGACGACATACAACAGTGGTTTAAAGCCTATGAGATCGCAATGACCTCCCACCGAATCGACCGGAGTGATTGGGGAGCCGGACTCTGGGGGAGATTTATCAACGAGGGTCGCGATGCCCTGCTGCAGCTCCCCGATCACCAAATGTCGTCCTACGACCACATGAAGGCTGCCCTCCTCACCCGCTACGGCCTCACGCCCGAGATGTACCGCCAGAGGTTCAGAGATTGCACCAGGATCCCAGGTACAACGTGGGTAGAATACGTGAACTATTTCAGCCGGGCATTCGAAGGGTGGATCAAGGGAAGTCAGGTCACCACTTACGAACAACTCTTCAACCTTATGGTATGGGAGCACCTGTCAAACAACTGTTTCGTCGAGCTCCGGCAGCACCTACTCGACAGTAAGCTGACCGACCCCCGGCAGCTCGCCGCCGAAGCTGACCGGTGGGAAAGCACCCGAGTGGGCCGGAGAGGGCCCCACGACCAGAACAGAGGCAACCAAGGCCAGCACCGTCCTCGGGGAGGAGGAGGGGGCCAGGGGCGAGGGAGAGACGCCTTACCAACAACACCCGTGGCCAGCACCCCGCCTCCGGCCGGCCGGGGCAACCCCCCGTTGCGGCCTGGGTACCGAGCCAACGTCACGTGCCACCGGTGCCAGCGACTAGGCCACTACGCCAATGACCCGAACTGCCCGCTAAATCAAACACCCAAGCCCCGCCAGGTAGCGGCCGCTGCCCTAGGGGAAGAGCAATCCTCGGAGGGACCCGAAGAGTACGAGCCGGCCCAGCAAGGGTGGGAACCGGCCGCCATGGTCCTGGCATGCCTAGGGGGAAGAGACATGGTTCCGCGGGCTCCCCTACCCGCCAACACCAGAAAATACGGTCAGTGGGTGACCATTAATGGACAGAGAGCCGAGGCCTTGCGTGACACCGGCGCCAGCGTGACGGCCGTCCGCTGTCATCTGGTGAAGCCCGAGCAGATCCTGCCGAACATTCTCTGCCCCGTCCGCTCGGCAGATAACTCTGAGAGCATGTGTAAGATGGCCTGCATCCCGTTTGAATGGGGAGGGGTCTCCGGCCTACTGAAGGTGACGGTCCGGGACGATGCCCCCGTGGACTGCCTCCTGGGGAATGACCTCGAGAGTTCCCCGTGGGCCACCGTCGAGAAAAGAGAGCACCTGGGGATGCTGGGCCTCCCGGACTGGGCCTGCATAACCACCCGATCCATGGCCGCCCGGGCCACCCCCCGATCAGAAGAAACCGAATGGCCGGCACCTCCGCCCCCGGTTGCCCCCGTCGAGGACAACAGCGAGGCCGACCTCCCGGACCCGACTATCGAAGCAGACGCACAACACCAGGACCTTCCGGATCTGGCTCAGTGGCGTCAAGAGGGGGGGCCCACCCAAGAACAGTTCCGCCAGGAACAAAAGACCTGTCCCTCCCTCGAGGGACTCCGCCAACAAGCCGATACCCAAAACGCAGGGGACACCACCGGAACCCACTGGGTCTACTGGGACAACGACCTGCTCTACAGCGAGCAAAGAATCGCCGAGCTGGGGGCCGGTCGAGTTCTGGTGGTACCGCTCCGCTTCCGAGACTTTCTGCTCAACCTGGCCCACGATGTCCCCCTGGCTGGACACCTGGGCCAGGACAAAACATACAGTCGCCTGGTGACCCACTTTTTCTGGCCAAAAATGAGGAATGACGTCCTGAACCACTGCCGATCTTGCCCCACGTGCCAAGCCAGCGGGAAGAGTGGTCGGAAGCTGAAGGCCCCTCTGCAACCCTTCCCGGTGGTCACCACCCCGTTCGAGAGGGTGGGGATAGACATTGTGGGGCCTCTGGACCCCCGCACGGCACAAGGACACAGGTTCATCTTGGTACTAGTGGACCATGCCACCCGCTACCCCGAGGCGGTGCCCCTACGGACAGTGACAGCTCCGGTGGTTGGCCGGGCCCTGATGGGGATCTTCTCCAGGGTAGGCTTCCCCCGAGAAGTCGTCAGCGACCGAGGTACGAATTTCATATCTAAATACATGAAGTCCCTCTGGCAACAATGCGGGGTCACCTACAGATTCACGACCCCCTATCACCCCAAGGGAATGGACTAGTGGAGCGTTTTAACCGCACTCTCAAGGGGATGATTGGGGGATTGGAAGAGCCTCTCCGTCGCCAGTGGGATGTGCTGCTCCCGTGCCTCCTCTTCGTATACCGAGAAGTCCCCCAGAAGTCCCTCGGCTTTAGCCCTTTCGAACTCTTGTACGGGCACCCTGTGCGAGGGCCCCTCAGCCTAGTCAAGGAAGGTTGGGAGATGGCCCCCTTAACGACCCCTCCCGACGTCTTCAAATACATCCTGGCCCTACGAAACCAGACCCGGCGCTTCAGGGAGATGGCCAAGGCGAACCTCGAGGCCAGTCAGGAGGACATGAAAAGGTGGTATGATCACAATGCCTCCTCCGTTGAGTTCGAGCCTGGGCAGCAAGTATGGGTGATGTCCCCCACCGAACCATGTGCCCTGCAAGACAAGTGGACGGGGCCCTTCAAAGTGGTCGAGCGTAAAAGCCCCGTCACTTACCTCACCGACATGGGGTCCACCCGGAACCCCCTGCGGGTCCTCCACACCAACCGGCTCAAACCACACTTTGTGCGCTCCGAACTAAGCCTCCTGATGGCGACCGACAGTGGTACAGAAGAAGACTCCGAGCCCCTCCCGGATCTCTTAAAGACTCAGGAGAAGGACGGCTCCGTGGATGGGGTCCGGCTCTCCGACGCCCTCACTTCGGAGCAACGCCAGGACTGCCGGGACCTCCTGCTGCAGTTCGCGGCCCTGTTCTCCCTCACCCCCGGGGTCACCCCTTGGTGTTTGCACGACGTAGACACCGGGGACAGTCCCCCTGTCCGGCACCGGGCCTACCGCGTACCAGATCGGGTACGGGCCTGCATACAGGAGGAAGTGGCCAAGATGCTCACGATCGGGGTCATCGAGCCCTCGGACAGTCCCTGGGCCAGTCCGGTGGTATTAGTTCCCAAGGCCGCTGCCCCCGGCACCGCCCCTGAACTGAGATTCTGCGTCGACTACCGGGGCTTGAACGCTGTCACCCGGACCGACGCTCATCCCATCCCCCGAGCAGACGAGCTGATCGACCGGCTGGGGGCCGCCCGCTACCTTAGTATCTTCGACCTAACGGCGGGCTACTGGCAGATCGGCCTCACACCCAGGGCTCAGGAACGGTCAGCCTTCTCCACCCCCGATGGCCACTATCAGTTTAAGGTCATGCCCTTTGGCATGAAGAATGCCCCCGCCACATTTCAACGTCTTGTGAACCAGGTCTTGGCAGGGCTCGAAGAATTCAGCGCTGCCTACCTGGACGATATCGCTGTATACAGCCGCCACTGGTCCGACCACCTCCGTCACCTCCAAGAGGTCCTCCAAGCCCTGCAGCGGGCCGGCCTCACCATTAAAGCCGGCAAGTGCCAAATTGGCCAAGGGTCTGTGACCTACCTTGGGCACCAAGTGGGAAGCGGGCTGGTGGCCCCACTACAACTTAAGATTGCTGCCATCCAGTCCTGGCAGCCCCCCGTCACCCAGACCGAGGTCCGAGCCTTCTTGGGGCTCACCGGCTACTACCGGCGGTTCGTGAAGGACTACGGCAGCATCGTGGGGCCCCTCACGGGACTCACATCCAAGAATCAACCGAAGCGGGTCCACTGGACTCCTGATTGTCAAGCGGCCTTCGAGGAGCTGAAGGCCGCCCTGTGCACCGCCCCGGTGCTCCAGGCCCCCGATTACAGTCGGGAATTTGTAGTGCAGACCGACGCCTCCGACCACGGCATCGGGCCGTCCTCTCTCAGCTGAACCCCGAAGGTCATGACCAGCCGGTGGCCTTCATCAGTCGACGTCTCCTGGCCCGAGAACAGCGTTGGAGCACAATCGAGAGGGAGGCATTTGCAGTAGTGTGGGCCCTCAAAAAGCTCCGACCCTATCTCTTCGGTACCCACTTCCGGGTACAAACCGACCATCGACCCCTGCAATGGCTGATGCAGATGCGGGGGGAGAACCCAAAACTCTTGCGCTGGTCCATTTCCCTGCAGGGAATGGACTTCACTGTGGAGCACCGGCCAGGCCAAGACCACGCCAACGCGGACGGCCTGTCCCGCTTTTTCCGCCTCGACGAAGAGAGTCCCCAAGGAGATGGGTGACTCTCCCCGCCTTCAGCTGGGGGGGACGCATGTTGGACAGGCCACACAAAGGGCTTGCTCCCCCCCCCGCACGACAGGGCCCGAGCTCCGGCCCACCCGGCATACCCCCGTGACAAGCCCCTGTACTCCGTCTCCCGACGGACCCTCTGCCCTCGGACCCCTACTCATCACGGGGTCCAGCCCCACCGGCTTCCCCGGCCGGGTCAAGCCGCCATCTTGGGCCCTGCACCACGCGGCCGCGTGGCCTCACCTCGACCCTAACCCCGGGCCTGGCCGGCCCCGACATCCCGGCGCCACCATCCACCCAGGGGGTGAGCGGACCACTTGGCAGGTCAATGGGAGAACGAAGCGTCAAGAGCTCTTCCCCCGCCAGGTGCCGATCACCTCCAGCAACCCCCAGGCGCTGGCTCCACCCCCTGCTGGGTGTCTGGACACCTTCATCCCGGACCCTCCGACCTCCAAGTGCGAGGGTCCGGACATCAAAGGGCACCAGCCCTATAACTAAGACAGCTCCAGAGCAGGAAGGCAGTTGTATCCTGGAGTCGAGAGACACCGAGTGAACTCAACCCTGACGGTCTACTGGCGCTGCCGTAGCCCGCTCTTGTGAACCATCGTCCTGCCTGCTGGCGCTGCCGCGGCCTTCTGCTACCTTCATCTTCCTGGGACCTGCTGGCGCTGCCGCGGCCCGTTGTAACGACCATCCTCACCGGGACCTGCTGGCGCTGCCGCGGACCGTCACCTTCCTGGGACCTGCTGGCGCTGCCGCGGCCCGTTGTAACGACCATCCTCACCGGGACCTGCTGGCGCTGCCGCGGACCGTACATCTTCCGGGGACCTGCTGGCGCTGCCGCGGCCCGTTGTATCAACCATCCTTACCGGGACCTGCTGGCGCTGCCGCGGACCGTACCACCTAAACCCCAAGCTCGAGGATTGTGAGCTCATCATCATCTCATCCGAACTACCTGATTGGTAAATAGACTGACCCGCTACCCCCTTCCCTACCTTACGAGACTCTAATCGAGGGGACCCCGGCGTCCAGACCTCCTTGTACCATTCTACCGTATCGTAACTAAGTACCTATAAAGAACACTGAACCTTATCCGTGTGTGATTCCTGTCTGTGGGGGGGGAAGTTACTTGTCTGTACGATCGCTGGAGACGGCTCTCTCCGGAGACCTCTCCCCCTGACCCCGGCCGACCCTCCCGGTCCGTCTACCTTTTCTAACACAACCACACACACAACCACAAACACACACAACGACACACATAATCACACCCCCACACACCCCCACACCCACACACAAGCACACACCCATCAGCACACACAGCCACACACACACAACCACATACAAGCACACAACCACACACACACAACCACCACACACACACACACCCACACACAACCACAAGCACACACAGCCACACAAAACCACAACTACACACACAACGACACATACAACCACAACACACAACCACAACCACACACACAACAACACACACACAGAACCACACACACAACCACACACACCCACAAACCCCCCACACACATACACACACAACCACAACACACACAACACCCACACACAACCACACACACACAACCACACACAACCACACACACACACAACCACACACAATAACACAAATGCACATCCACACACACAACCATAACTACACACACAGCAACAACACAAACACCCACAACCACACACAACCACACCCACACAACCATACACACATCACACACATCACACAACCACAACAACCCACAACCACACCCACAAGTTCACACAACCACACGCACAACCACACACAACCACAACTACACACACACAACCACACACACACAACCACACACACACACAAACACAACTAAACACACACAACCACAACACACACAACCACAACACAAACACACACAACCACAACACCCACACACAACACCCACACACAACACCCACACACAACCACACACACACAACCACACACACACAACCACACACAATAACACAGATGCACATCCACACACACAACCATAACTACACACAGCAACAACACACAAACACCCACAACCACACACAACCACACCCACACAACCATACACACAACCACAACCACACACAACCACACACACACACACACAACCACACACACACACAACCACACACACACACACACACAAACACACAACCACACACACAATAACACAAACACACAACTACACACAACCTCAACTACACACACAACCACAACTACACACACAACAACTAAACACACACAACCACAACACACACAACCAATCACACACAACCAAAACCACACACACAACCACACACAACCACACATACAACCACACACACAACCACACACACAACCACACACACAACCACACACACAAGCACAACCACACGCACACAACCACGCACACAACCACGCATACAACCAAACACACACAACCACACACACAATAACACAACTACACACACAACCACAACTACACACACAACCACAACACACAACCACACACACATCCACAAGCACAAACAACCACAAAAAACCACACACCACCACACACACCCCTACAAACACACACCACCACCCACACACAACCACACACACAATAACACAACCATACACACAACCACAACTACATACAACCACACACATGCACCCCCACACACAATCACAAACCCCCCACAGACACAAACACACAACCGCACACACAACCACACACAAAACCACACACACCCACACCCCCACACACCCCCACACACACACACAACCACACCCACACACCCACACACACACAACCACACACACATCCACACGCACAACCACATACAACCACAACCACACACACAATAACACAAACACACAACCACACACACACAACCACACACACAATAACACAACCACACACACAATAACACAACCACACACACCCAAACACAACCACAACTACACACAACCACACACACAATAACACAAACACACAACCACACACACAACCACAACACACAAACACAACCACACAACCACAATCACACACAACCACCACCACACTCCCACACACAACCACACACACAATACCACAAACAGATAACCACACACAACCACAACTACACACACAACCACAACCACACAATAACACAAACACACATACACACACAACCACACACAACCACACACAAAACCACACAACCACACACACAACCACAACTACACACACAACCACAACACACAACCACACACACACACACAACCACAATCACACACAACCACACACACAACCACACACAACCCCCCACACAACCCCCCACACAACCACACACATACACACACACAACCACAATCACACACACAACCACACACAACCACATATACACACACACACAACCACACACACAACCACACACACAACCACACACACTCCACACACAACCACACCCACAACAATACACAAAACCACAACCACACACACAACCACAACCACACACACAGCCACACAAAAAACCACAACCACACACACAACCACACACACAACCACACACACACAACCATACACACAACCACATGCAGAACCACACAACCACAACCAATCACAACCGCACACAACCAACCACACAACCACACACACAACCATAATCACACACACAACCACACAACCACAACCACACACAACCACATACACACAACCATACACACACATCCATACACCTAACCACACACAACCACATGCAGAACCACACAACCACAACCAAGCACAACAACACACACGCTCAACCACACCAAACCACACAACCACACACACAACCACAATCACACACACAACCACAACCACCCACAACCACACACACAACCACACATACAACCACACACACACAACCACACATACAACCACACACACAACCACAAAACCACACACACAACCACAAACACAACCCCACACACAATCCTACACACAACTACACACACAACCATACACACAACCACACACAACCACAACCACACACAATCACACACAGAACCCCACACACACACAACCACACACAACCACACACACAATCACACCCCCACACACCTTCGCAACCACACACACACAAGCACAACCACACCCACAACCAAACACACAACCACAAGCACACAACCACACACACAATCACACCCCCACACACCTTCGCAACCACACCCACATATACACAAGCACACAACCACACACACAATAACACACACACAACCACACACACATCACACACATCACACAACCACAACAACCCACAACCACACACACACACCCACAAGTTCACACAACCACACACACAACCACACACAACCACAACTACACACACAACCACAACACACAACCATACACACAACCACACCACACACACACAGAACCACACACACACAACCACACACACCCAAGCACCCATACACACCCACACAAAACCCACACCCACTAACACAAACGCACATCCACACGCACAACAACTACACACACAACCACAACACAACCACACACAACCACACACACAAACACAAGCACACACAACCACACACAACACAAATGCACATCCACACACACAACCACACACAACCACAACTACACACACAACAACAACACCCAAACACACACAACCACAACCATACACAACCACACACAACCACAACTACACACACAACCACTACATACAACCAATCACACACAACCAATCACACACAACCACAACCATACAACTAAACACATACAACCACAAACACAATAACACACAACCACACACAACCACAACTACACACAACCACACCACACACACAACCACACACACAACCACACACACAACCACAACCACACACACACAACCACACACAATAACACAAACACGCAACCACACACAATCACACACACAACCACAAGCACACACAACCACGCACACACACACACACAATCACACAACCAAACACACACAACCACACACACAACCACAACCACACACACAACCACAACTACACACACCACCACACACACACAACCACACACACAATAACACAACCACACAACCACACACAATCACAACTACACACACAACCACAACACACAACTAAACCCACAACCACACACACACACACAAGCACACACACACAAGCATGCACACACAACCACACACACACAACCACACACACACAACCACACACACACAACCACACACAATAACACAAACACACAACCCCACACCCACCCACACACAACCACATACACAATAACACAAACACACAACCACACCCACAACCAAACACACAACCACAAGCACACACAACCACACACATAATCACACCCCCACACACACCCACACCCACATACCCCCACACACACAACCGCACACCCATCAGCACACACAGCCACACACACACACCCACACACAAGCACACAACCACACACACACACACAATAACACAAACACACACAACTACAACTATACACACAACCACACACAACCACACACACACAACCACAACCACACACACACACCCACACACAACCACAAGCACACACAGCCACACACAACCACAACTACACACATGACACACACAACCACAACCACACACACAACCACAACAACACATACAACACCCACACACAACCACACACACACAAAACCACACACACACAACCACACACAATAACACAAATGCATATCCACACCCACACACAACCACACCCACACAACCATACACACATCACACACATCACACAACCACAACAACCCACAACCACACATACACACACCCACACACACACCCACAAGTTCACACAACCACACACAACCACAACCACACACAATCACACACACAACCCCACACACACACACAACCACACACACAACCACAACCACACACAACCACACACACAATCACACCCCCACACACCTTCGCAACCACACACACACACACAACCACAACCACACAACCACACCCACAACCAAACACACAACCACAAGCAAACAACCACACACACAATCACACCCCCATACACCTTCGCAACCACACCCACAACCACATATACACAAGCACACAACCACACACACAATAACACACACACAACCACACACACATCACACACATCACACAACCACAACAACCCACAACCACACACACACACACACACACACAAGTTCACACAACCACACACACAACCACACACAACCACAACTACACACACAACCACAACACACAACCATACATACAACCACACCACACACACACAACCACACACACCCATACACCCACACACACCCACAAAAACCCACACCCACTAACACAAATGCACATCCACACACACAACAACTACACACACAACCACAACACAACCACACACAACCACACACAACCACAACCACATACACAACCACAAGCACACACAACCACACACACACAACACAAATGCACATCCACACACACAACCACACACAACCACAACTACACATACAACCATACTCACACACACAACCACACACCCACAACCACACACACAACCACATACACACACATCCATACACCTAACCACACACAACCACATGCAGAACCACACAACCACAACCAAACACAACCACACACATGCTCAACCACACCCAACCACACAACCACACACACAACCACAATCACACACAGAACCACAATCACCCACAACCACACACAACCACACATACAACCACACACACACAACCACACACACAACCACACATACAACCACACACACAAAACCACACACACAACCCCACACACAACCCTACACACAACTACACACACAACCATACACACAACCAACCACAAACAATCACACACACAAACACACACACAAGCACACACACAACCCCACACACACAAGCACACACACACAACCACACACAACCACAACCACACACACAACCACACACAACCACACATACACACAACCACACACACACACAACCACACACACACACAATAACACAAACACGCAACCACACACACAACCACAAGCACACACAACCACACACACAACCATACACACAACCACATGCACACAACCATGCACACACACACACAACCAAACACATACAACCACACACAATAACACACAACCACACACACAACCACAACTACACACACAACCACAATCCCACACAACCACAACCATACACACAACCACAGGCACACAACCATGCACACACACACACCACCACACACACACAACCACACACAATAACACAAACACACAACAACACAAAATCACAACTACACACACAACCACAACCCACAACCACAACCACACTGTGAGAAGTTGGCCTGGTATATGATGCTCACTAGTTAAAGTGATCACCTTGTACCATGCCAAGCAACCCTTATGGTGTGGTTGTAAGTCAACCTTTTCGGACTAGCTGCCCTAGTGGTAGCGTAGGCTAAGCAGTCTTTGAGGCTAAACTCGTGAAGCGTGTTAAGCCAGCTGTTTTACCAAATGCAACCCCCTTTTATACCAATGAAAGGACACCACACAGATATATATTCAAAATATATATGTATTTATTTATCAAAGTAACCCCTAGTCTCTTTATGAGCACAGGAGCACAAATCGTCAAACAAGATTATCACAGAATACACAGAAGTTGCACTTTATATGGATAGGCCCTGGTGGCCACTCGAACCATATACTAAAATAGTGGTATAAGTACCACGAACAGAAAAGGGAAAAGGCCTAAGGCCTCTAGAATCGCTGGGCCTACAAGGAGCTAACGTCAGTTAGTGACCAGGAGGTCCACGGGTGGCGTGTGCAGAGCGAATAGTCACACGCGTGCTCCCATAGGTTTCAATGGGTGCGTAAAAAGTACAAAGTTACTGCAAAGGAGATCTTCCGGGTTGACTAGGAACTTAAGATTTGGAACACAGGCACTAGAGATGTATTACTACACATGGGCACCGGAGTACCAGCTTTACCTCACCCACAGGAAGCGGGTGCATAGGCCTCAAAGTGCGTCGGGTTTCTTCTATCTGTTCCTTCTATCTGTTCCGTTGAGCCTGGGACAAAGATGCTGCAGGCGGTCGGTCCGGGAGAGATGCGGTGGATCCAAGGGTGGATCGGAGTTGCAGAAGACCTGAAAGCAGAGGGGACAGTGTTCACAGTCACTAGCCAGTGACCGGCGTGGCACCAGGTAGGTACCAGGCGATGTCGGGTGCAAACAGGTGATGAGGGGTAGCTTGTCTCCGCAGCCACGTGGTCCCTGAAGGTCGACGACGTCCAGGAGTCGGCTCACGAGCTGTCCCACGCAGGCTCTCGCTGTCGGCGGTGTCGGCGACTTGGTCGAAGCAAACAAGCCTTGGCAAAAGCAATTGTTGTAGGCAAGGAGTTTAAGCTGATGGTTCTGACCAGCAAGGTCAGAGGAACTGCTCCTTTGGAGGGGAGCAAGGGCCAGTCTGGAGCAACCAGACCAGCGGTGTTTGTCGTAGATTTCGTCGCCAAGATGGCCACTAGCCAGCGGGCCAGCAACCGGTTAGCTTGTCGTAGTCGTTTCAAGATGGCTGGCTCCACGTGTCTCGGTGCCTCCACGGGTCTCCTCTTTGCAGGGACTGTGGATCGGGCGGTGAGAGGTCTGGAGGTCCAGGTCTTGTCAGTCTCTGGGCTCGGGCTCCGGCGGGAGGCGGCGGCAAAGCAGACGTTGATTCGCTGGATGGTGCTTGCGTTAGCAAGGTGGTCACTCCCTGACCACAGGGGAGATTGGCTTCAGTCCTCTGTGCGGCAGAGCGTCGAAGTTCCCGTCTTCTTCTTAGTTTCAAGTTGATTCCAGGATGTCTGAAGTCTCAGGACACAGCTCCTACCTTTATTCGGATTCTAGGGGCCGGACTACCTGCTAGGTCCCTCCCTATGGGTGGGACCAGGAAGGGGGGTGGTTACACCCCCAATCCTTTGTCCAGCTCGCCCCAGGCCCGGGACTGGTGTGCCCCAGGACCGGTTTGAACTGGCATATGCCCCGAGGCTCCTTGTGAGCCACAGGCATGTCTGGTTTCTTTCAAGCCCTACCTGACCAATACACAAAATCCTGTCTGGGGTGGTGCTCGCACCTCCCCTGGCAGGAAACCCTTTGTCCACACCTCCCAAGCTGGAAGGACTCCCAGCAGCAGGAGGGCAGACTTGTGTCTGTGGTGGCAGCATCCATTTTTTGGAGCTGAGGCTATGTCTGATTTTACCCGGGTTTCAGGTACTGTACATGTCGTGTCCCTCTAGAAGGGTGGAATGCTAACCCCGTCGCCAGAATTGGTGAGGGGTTAGTATTCCAATTCGTATGACACCTTACTCGACATGTTTTGATAAAGCCAAACCAAAGATAGCATTTAACTGCGAGGTTCATAATGCACTTAAGAGTATATGGTATGACGATATCTGGAAACAGTAGAAGGAAGTTGTTCCGACCACTGCAGACAGGCTCAGCTCATGCCAGAGCACCATCTCACATGGAACCAAGCACTCTGCCTTCAGGATTGTTAAGGCCTGCCATAGGAGTGACTTATAGGTTACCAGGTGTCCCATTTAAGGTTAGGTATAGGTATACTACACCTAAGTAAGAGGTGATTACACCAACTTACCCCAGCTGAGTGATCAGCCAGTTGTGTCAAATCGTTAGGCCAAGCCTGGGGTGGCATAATACATGCTGCAGCCCTTGGCAGGCCTTGGGTACACCAATGCCCTGGGTACCTAGTGTACACTGGTACAGGGGCTGACAGGGTGATCCACTTCCAATTGGTTATGCACCTAGGGTGCATAGTTTTAATTTAGTAGAGAGAACAGCAGGCTGGGGGTCTGATTGGCAGGCCCACAGCCTCAATATGTCAAAAACCAGTGAAGCAAAAAGCAAAAATTTGGGGTGACCATAGGATAGCAGACCCTACTCTCCTACACAACCCCCCCCCAAACGCTGGGACATTAAACTAGCCTTGACCAGTCTCGTCTTCATGTCCTAAGTGGAAGTACCTGGAGAGACCATCTGCATTCCCATGGTCAGTACCTGGCCGGTGCTCCACTGTAAAGTCCATCCCCTGTAGGGAAATGGACCACCTAAGCAGTTTGGGGTTTTCACCCTTCATCTGATTTAGCCACAAGAGGGGCTTATGGTCGGTCTGAATCTTGAAGTGAGTGCCAAACAAGTATGGCCTCAGCTTCTTCAGGGCCCACACCACAGCAAAGGCCTCCCTCTCAATAGCTGACCAATTCTTCTCTCTGGGGGTCAACCTTCTGCTAATAAAAGCAATGGGTTGGTCTTGACCATCTACATTAAGTTGTGACAGCACAGCTCCCACACCCAACTCAGAAGCATCTGTTTGGACAATAAACTCTTTGGAGTAGTCAGGACTTTTCAGGATAGGTGCAGAGCACATGGCCTCCTTCAGGTCATCAAATGCCTTTTGACAGCTTACTGTCCACTGAACCTTTTTGGGCATCTTCTTGGATGTCAGATCATTAAGAGGAGTCACAATGGACCCATAGTTCTTAACAAACTTCCTGTAGTACCCAGTCAAGCCCAAGAAAGCTCGAACTTGAGTCTGGGTGGTTGGAGGGGACCAGTCCTTGATGGATTGTATCTTACTCTCCAGTGGTTGAACTTGGCCTCCACCTACAAGGTGGCCCAAATATACAACCTTACTCTGCCCTATCTGGCACTTAGTAGCCTTGATAGTGAGGCCTGCCCTCTGCAGGGCCTCAAGAGCCTTCTTCAGGTGGATCAGGTGATCCTCCCAGGTGGAGCTAAAGACAGCAATGTCATCAAGATATGCTGCACAAAAGTCATCCAACCCAGTAAGGACTTGGTTCACCAGCCTTTGGAAGGTGGCAGGTGCATTCTTCAGACCAAAGGGCATCACCACAAACTGATAATGCCCACCTGGGGTTGAGAATGCTGTTTTGGCCTTAGACTCCTCAGCTAATCTGATTTGCCAATAGCCAGCTGTTAAGTCAAATGTGCTCAAAAACTTTGCAGAAGCTAGTTTGTCTATGAGCTCATCTGCCCTTGGAATAGGGTGTGCATCTGTCCTGGTGACAGCATTGAGTCCTCTGTAATCCACACAGAACCTCATCTCTCTCTTGCCATCTTTGGTGTGAGGTTTGGGGACCAGAACCACTGGGCTAGCCCAGGGGCTCTCTGAGGGTTCAATGACACCTAATTCCAGCATTTTATGTACCTCAGCCTTTATACAGTCCCTGACGTGGTCAGGTTGTCTGTAAAGTTTGTTCTTTACAGGCAGACTGTCACCAGTGTCCACAACATGGGTACACCAGTCAGTTTGACTAGGTATCAAGGAAAACATATGTGAAAATGATTGTAGAACCTGTCTACATTCAGTCTGCTGATGGGCAGTGAGGTTGCCTCCAAGGGTCACTCCTTCAACTGAGCCATCTTCAGGGTTCTGAGACAACAGGTCTGGGAGAGGGTCACTCTCTTCCTCCTGTCCCTCATCTGTAGCCATGAGCAAGCCCATGTCTGCCCTGTCAACATATGCTTTAAGCCTGTTAACATGGAGTACCCTGTGGGGACTCCTGGGAGTTCCTAGGTCCACCAAGTAGGTGACCTCTCCCTTCTTTTCCAGGATTGTATGGGGTCCAGACCATTTGTCTTGGAGTGCTGCTGGGGCCACTGGCTCCAACACCCATACCTTCTGTCCTGGCTGATACTCAACCAAGACAGCCTTTTGGTCATGCCAAGCTTTCTGTAAGGCCTGGCTTGCCTCAAGGTTTTTGGATGCCTTCTCCATATACTCAGTGTGAGAAGTTGGCCTGGTATATGATGCTCACTAGTTAAAGTGATCACCTTGTACCATGCCAAGCAACCCTTATGGTGTGGTTGTAAGTCAACCTTTTCGGACTAGCTGCCCTAGTGGTAGCGTAGGCTAAGCAGTCTTTGAGGCTAAACTCGTGAAGCGTGTTAAGCCAGCTGTTTTACCAAATGCAACCCCCTTTTATACCAATGAAAGGACACCACACAGATATATATTCAAAATATATATGTATTTATTTCTCAAAGTAACCCCTAGTCTCTTTATGAGCACAGGAGCACAAATCGTCAAACAAGATTATCACAGAATACACAGAAGTTGCACTTTATATGGATAGGCCCTGGTGGCCACTCGAACCATATACTAAAATAGTGGTATAAGTACCACGAACAGAAAAGGGAAAAGGCCTAGGGCCTCTAGAATCGCTGGGCCTACAAGGAGCTAACGTCAGTTAGTGACCAGGAGGTCCACGGGTGGCGTGTGCAGAGCAAATAGTCACACGCGTGCTCCCATAGGTTTCAATGGGTGCGTAAAAAGTACAAAGTTACTGCAAAAGGAATCTTCCGGATGACCTAGGAACTTAAGATTTGGAACACAGGCACTAGAGATGTAATACCACACTTGGGCACCGGAGTGCCAGCTTTACCTCACCCACAGGAAGCGGGTGCATAGGCCTCGAAGTGCGTCGGGTTTCTTCTATCTGTTCCGTGGGGCCTGTAGACAAAAGTGCTGCAGGCGGTCGGTCGGGAAGAGATGCAGTGGATCCAAGAGTGGATCGGAGATGTTGAAGACCTGTAAGCAGAGGGGACAGTGTTCACAGTCACTAGCCAGTGACCAGCGTGGCACCAGGTGGGTACCAGGCGATGTCGGGTGCAAACAGGAAGGAAGGTGTAGCTTGACTCTGCAGCCACGTGGTCCCTGAAGGTCGACGACGTCCAGGAGTCGAGTCACGAGCTGTCCCACGCAGGCTCTCGCTGTCGGCGGTGTCGGCGACTTGATCGAAGCAAACAAGCCTTGGCAAAAGCAATTGTTGTGGGCAAGGAGATAAGCTGATGGTTCTGACCAGCAAGGTCAGAGGAACGGCTCCTTTGGAGGGGAGCAAGGGCCAGTCTGGAGCAACCAGACCAGCGGTGTTTGTCGTAGATTTCGTCGCCAAGATGGCCACTAGCCAGCGGGCCAGCAACCGGTTAGGCGCGTCGAGTGGCAAAATGCAGAAGGGCCCCACGCAGATCGTGGAGATGCTGGAGGGCTCACCTTTGGTGCAGATGCTGCTCGAGGGTTGGGCTTCTCAGGACCCAAAGCACAACTTGGAGGGAGCCTCGGTTGTTGCACTGGTCAGCTTGTCGTAGTCGTTTCAAGATGGCTGGCTCCACGTGTCTCGGTGCCTCCACGGGTCTCCTCTTTGCAGGGACTGTGGATCGGGCGGTGAGAGGTCTGGAGGTCCAGGTCTTGTCAGTCTCTGGGCTCGGGCTCCGGCGGGAGGCGGCGGCAAAGCAGACGTTGATTCGCTGGATGGTGCTTGCGTTAGCAAGGTGGTCACTCCCTGACCACAGGGGAGATTTTCTTCAGTCTTCTGTGCAGCAGAATGTCGAAGTTCCCGTCTTCTTCTTAGTTTCAAGTTGATTCCAGGATGTCTATTCGGATTCTAGGGGCCGGACTACCTGCTAGGTCCCTCCCTATGGGTGGGACCAGGAAGGGGGGTGGTTACACCCCCAATCCTTTGTCCAGCTCGCCCCAGGCCCGGGACTGGTGTGCCCCAGGACCGGTTTGAACTGGCATATGCCCCGAGGCTCCTTGTGAGCCACAGGCATGTCTGGTTTCTTTCAAGCCCTACCTGACCAATACACAAAATCCTGTCTGGGGTGGTGCACGCACCTCCCCTGGCAGGAAACCCTTTGTCCACACCTCCCAAGCTGGAAGGACTCCCAGCAGCAGGAGGGCAGACTTGTGTCTGTGGTGGCAGCATCCATTTTGTGGAGCTGAGGCTATGTCTGATTTTACCCGGGTTTCAGGTACTGTACATGTCGTGTCCCTCTAGAAGGGTGGAATGCTAACCCCGTCGCCAGAATTGGCGAGGGGTTAGTATTCCAATTCGTATGACACCTTACTCGACATGTTTTGATAAAGCCAAACCAAAGATAGCATTTAACCGCGAGGTTCATAATGCACTTAAGAGTATATGGTATGACGATATCTGGAAACAGTAGAAGGAAGTTGTTCCGACCACTGCAGACAGGCTCAGCTCATGCCAGAGCACCATCTCACATGGAACCAAGCACTCTGCCTTCAGGATTGTTAAGGCCTGCCATAGGAGTGACTTATAGGTTACCAGGTGTCCCATTTAAGTTTAGGTATAGGTATACTACACCTAAGTAAGAGGTGATTACACCAACTTACCCCAGCTGAGTGATCAGCCAGTTGTGTCAGATTGTTAGGCCAAGCCTGGGGTGGCATAATACATGCTTCAGCCCCTGGCAGGCCTTGGATACACCAATGCCCTGGGTACCTAGTGTACACTGGTACAGGGGCTGACAGGGTGATCCAACCAATTGGGTATGTACCTAGGGTACATGGAGTCCATTTTACAGAGAGAGCAGATAGCCTGAGAGCCTGAATGGCAGGATCTCAGGCCAACTAAGTCGAAAAACCAGCTAGACACTAGGCAAAAATTTGGGGGTAACCATAGTCAGATATCCACCTTCCTACACAACCCCCCCCCAAACGAAGGGAGATAAGGCTGACCTTGACCAGGTAAGCCTATATTGCCCAAGTGGCCATATAAGGAGGAACCAGCACTGGCATGGTTACCCCCTGTCTCATGGTCCACTAAGCAATCCCTCACCCTAAGGGTATCAGAGGGTCCCCACCATAGGGAATCTCTACCTGTGGTGTGTCTTGGCAAAGTAAAAGGCTGGTGTTGAGATGGAGTACTGAAGTGAGTGTCCTCAAAGTGAGGCCTCAGCTTCCTCCAATCATCCTCCACCATGGATGCCTTTCTTTCTTTAACTGAGTTGCACTGTGCTCTCAGGGTCAGCCTCTGGCTACCTAAAGCTGGAGGCTGGGTCCCTTTTGTGGGCTTACTGGAGGGACAGGTCAGGTTTGGGGCCCTAAGGTCCCATGTTTGCCTGTGCCCAACAGAATCCCCCTGGGGGAGGTCCCTAACTACCTGTAAAGGAGATCCCTCAGGAATGTTTTTACCCATCACCTGACTAGGGCTACTAGCCAGGCAATCCTCATTCTTTTGATGGGGGGGTTCTTGTGGACAGGGGCCCTCTGGGGGTCCACTGGCCTCCCTGA
This sequence comes from Triturus cristatus, assembly GCF_964204655.1. Taxonomy (NCBI): domain Eukaryota; kingdom Metazoa; phylum Chordata; class Amphibia; order Caudata; family Salamandridae; genus Triturus; species Triturus cristatus. The sequence goes on along the minus strand of NW_028188003.1, from coordinate 279,406 downwards.
CCTCTGCAGCCCTGGGCTGACTGAGGCAGGGTAGAGAGAGGCAGGCTACCTGCACCAGACTGGATCCCACCTTGGAAGGGGCCACTGACATCAGAGGCTCTGCCAGGCCAGGCCTGGCTACCTCTGGGGCAGTTCCTTCACAAGGGGTGAGGTCAGATCCCTGAGGAGGCTGACCTTTTCCTAATGTCTGGGGAGAGGGAGACTTTTCTTCCTCCCCACTACTCTCAGTTTGTGTGGAGTGATCCATTGTTTCAGGCTTCACTACACCTATGTCAGTCTGAGTATAGGCTGAGACCATTACAGCCTTGCCAACCTTTTCAGGGGGGCACTCAGTTTGTGTTTGAGCTGTGACTGTCACAGCTCTGCCAGTCCCTACAGGGAAGTCTGTCTGTGCCTGGGCTGTGGCTACCACTGCCCTTCCAACCTTTTCAGGGAGGAAATCTATTTGGACAGGGGTTGTGAATGGCACAACCCCCCTACCCTTTTGTGAAAGGCCTACCATTTTAGAATGGGTGTCTTGTTCAACTCCAGCCCAAGCTGAGAGTTCTAAGTCATTCCCCAGTAAGCAGTCTACAGGCAAGGTTGGGGACACTGCTACCCTTTTAGGGCCAGTGACCCCTCCCCAGCTGAGACATACCTCTGCCATGGGATGACTGTTCTGTTTGCCATCAATGTTAGTCACCTGGTAGGAGAAACCGGGCAAAAGCTGCTCAGAGGGAACTAGCCAATGGGCCACCATTGTGATGCTAGCCCCAGTGTCTCTGTAGGCCTCAGCTTTTGTACCATTGATGTAGGGCTCCTGTCTGTACCTACCCAAAGTGTTGGGACAGGCAGTGAAGTTGGCAAACCCCATGCCACCATCACAGACAAGAGTGGTTGCTGTAGGGGAATTGGCTAAGCCAGGGTCCCCCTGTGTTCCCCAAGTAAACCCACCCAGATTTCTGGGGGCACTCCCACCACCTGGGGGATTACTGCTGACAGTAATAGGTGGTGTGACAGGAGTAATTGGAGGAACAGTTTTGTTTTTAGCCCTTGGGCAACCGCTGTCAGTTTTCCAATGCCCAGGAGTTTTACACTCATGGCAGTAGGGCTTTTTAGCTGTGGTAGAGGAGGGAGCTTGGGACCCACCACCCTGTGTGGAGTTTTGGGGCCCTGAGGAAGGTTTCTCTTTTTCTTTATCCCCACCCTTCTCTTGAGGCTTGGTGGTATCTTTCTTTTGGTCACCACCCTGGTTTTTAGGCCTGATCCTGGTCCTGACCCATTTATCTGCCCTCTTTCCCAATTCTTGGGGAGAGGTCAAATCTGAGTCTACCAGGTGTTGATGGAGAAGCTGGTTTTGACAATTACTTAAAATCTGCTCTCTCATCATCAAATTGTACAATCCTGTATAATCAGACACCTTACTTCCCAGCAACCAACCCTCCAAAGCCTTAGTGGCACATTCCACATATTCAGACCAGTCCTGAGTCTGTGTCTTCTGGGTGTCTCTGAACATTAACCTGTACTGTTCAGTGGTTAAGCCTAACCCATCAACTAGGACACTCTTCAGGACTCTGTAATTTCTGACATCCTCTTCTCTAACAGTGAGGAGTCTATCTCTGCCTCTCCCCTCAAAGGAGAGCCATAAGATTGCTGCCCACTGGTCTTCAGGAACCTGCTGCACTTTGCAGGCTCTCTCAAGAGCAGTCATCCATTTGTGGATGTCATCCCCACTTTTGTAGGGGGGCACAATCTTGGACAGGTTCCTATTGTCAAAGACCCTATCTTTGTCCCTAGGGACATTGCTGCCACCAGTGGGTATAGACCCACTCTCTCTATGCTGCCTAGCCTTGCTCAGTTTTTCTTCCATCAGGGCTACTTCTAGCTCCTGCTTCCTGATCCTCAGCTGGGCTTCCTGCATTCTGGCCTCATGTTCCCTCCTCTGAGGGGTGGTCAGTCTCCTTCTGGAGTGACCTTGAGAGCCTCTAGAGCCATGGGAAGCATTGGAGTCACCTGAGCGATTCCTTTGCCTTCCAAGCCCTGTGTTAAGTCCACTGGGGAGATCCAATGGGGTGAACCCACTGTCAGTCCCCAATAGCCTTAGTTTAGCTGGGCCAAGTATAATACTTGGCACTGGGCTAGTTCTCCCTTCATCATCACTACTTTCTGTATCCTCACCACTTTCCTCCCCTGTAGTATGGTTCTCATCTAAGGGATGGCTATTGGAACTGGGTACCTCTGTAGTATCTTCAGAAGGGGGGCCTCCTGTTCCTGTCCCTAAGGGGGCTAACTGGGAAGCTTTCTTGAGTGCTCTCTGATTCTCATCATTCTGTAAGAGCTCTCTGAGCTCAGCAGAGTTTGGGTTCTTGGGCTGTTTAAGGCCTCTAAGAGTTGCCAAACGCCTGAGCTCATTCTGATTAAGGGTAGCAAAGCTGGATGGTGCCCTCTGGGGGTCACTCTCAACAGAGATGGGTACAGTGGACCCCTCTGCCCCGGCCATTGCTCTTAAGTGTGGGTGGATGTGTTGCAATCTACCTACACTTGGGTTTACCTACTAAACCTATCTAGTAGTTGTAGTCAGGGTGTGCTACTCCCTTTGCTCTACAACAACTAAGTTCAGTAGAACTTATGTATATCTAATCTTGTTTTATATGTACCTACAGGTACCTATGTGATCTTTCAATTGGTAACCAAGAGATTACAATGGTAAAACACAGCAAGCTCAAATCCCACCGCTGCCACCAATGTGAGAAGTTGGCCTGGTATATGATGCTCACTAGTTAAAGTGATCACCTTGTACCATGCCAAGCAACCCTTATGGTGTGGTTGTAAGTCAACCTTTTCGGACTAGCTGCCCTAGTGGTAGCGTAGGCTAGGCAGTCTTTGAGGCTAAACTCGTGAAGCGTGTTAAGCCAGCTGTTTTACCAAATGCAACCCCCTTTTATACCAATGAAAGGACACCACACAGATATATATTCAAAATATATATGTATTTATTTCTCAAAGTAACCCCTAGTCTCTTTATGAGCACAGGAGCACAAATCGTCAAACAAGATTATCACAGAATACACAGAAGTTGCACTTTATATGGATAGGCCCTGGTGGCCACTCGAACCATATACTAAAATAGTGGTATAAGTACCACGAACAGAAAAGGGAAAAGGCCTAGGGCCTCTAGAATCGCTGGGCCTACAAGGAGCTAACGTCAGTTAGTGACCAGGAGGTCCACGGGTGGCGTGTGCAGAGCAAATAGTCACACGCGTGCTCCCATAGGTTTCAATGGGTGCGTAAAAAGTACAAAGTTACTGCAAAAGGAATCTTCCGGATGACCTAGGAACTTAAGATTTGGAACACAGGCACTAGAGATGTAATACCACACTTGGGCACCGGAGTGCCAGCTTTACCTCACCCACAGGAAGCGGGTGCATAGGCCTCGAAGTGCGTCGGGTTTCTTCTATCTGTTCCGTGGGGCCTGTAGACAAAAGTGCTGCAGGCGGTCGGTCGGGAAGAGATGCAGTGGATCCAAGAGTGGATCGGAGATGTTGAAGACCTGTAAGCAGAGGGGACAGTGTTCACAGTCACTAGCCAGTGACCAGCGTGGCACCAGGTGGGTACCAGGCGATGTCGGGTGCAAACAGGAAGGAAGGTGTAGCTTGACTCTGCAGCCACGTGGTCCCTGAAGGTCGACGACGTCCAGGAGTCGAGTCACGAGCTGTCCCACGCAGGCTCTCGCTGTCGGCGGTGTCGGCGACTTGATCGAAGCAAACAAGCCTTGGCAAAAGCAATTGTTGTGGGCAAGGAGATAAGCTGATGGTTCTGACCAGCAAGGTCAGAGGAACGGCTCCTTTGGAGGGGAGCAAGGGCCAGTCTGGAGCAACCAGACCAGCGGTGTTTGTCGTAGATTTCGTCGCCAAGATGGCCACTAGCCAGCGGGCCAGCAACCGGTTAGGCGCGTCGAGTGGCAAAATGCAGAAGGGCCCCACGCAGATCGTGGAGATGCTGGAGGGCTCACCTTTGGTGCAGATGCTGCTCGAGGGTTGGGCTTCTCAGGACCCAAAGCACAACTTGGAGGGAGCCTCGGTTGTTGCACTGGTCAGCTTGTCGTAGTCGTTTCAAGATGGCTGGCTCCACGTGTCTCGGTGCCTCCACGGGTCTCCTCTTTGCAGGGACTGTGGATCGGGTGGTGAGAGGTCTGGAGGTCCAGGTCTTGTCAGTCTCTGGGCTCGGGCTCCGGCGGGAGGCGGCGGCAAAGCAGACGTTGATTCGCTGGATGGTGCTTGCGTTAGCAAGGTGGTCACTCCCTGACCACAGGGGAGATTTTCTTCAGTCTTCTGTGCAGCAGAATGTCGAAGTTCCCGTCTTCTTCTTAGTTTCAAGTTGATTCCAGGATGTCTATTCGGATTCTAGGGGCCGGACTACCTGCTAGGTCCCTCCCTATGGGTGGGACCAGGAAGGGGGGTGGTTACACCCCCAATCCTTTGTCCAGCTCGCCCCAGGCCCGGGACTGGTGTGCCCCAGGACCGGTTTGAACTGGCATATGCCCCGAGGCTCCTTGTGAGCCACAGGCATGTCTGGTTTCTTTCAAGCCCTACCTGACCAATACACAAAATCCTGTCTGGGGTGGTGCACGCACCTCCCCTGGCAGGAAACCCTTTGTCCACACCTCCCAAGCTGGAAGGACTCCCAGCAGCAGGAGGGCAGACTTGTGTCTGTGGTGGCAGCATCCATTTTGTGGAGCTGAGGCTATGTCTGATTTTACCCGGGTTTCAGGTACTGTACATGTCGTGTCCCTCTAGAAGGGTGGAATGCTAACCCCGTCGCCAGAATTGGCGAGGGGTTAGTATTCCAATTCGTATGACACCTTACTCGACATGTTTTGATAAAGCCAAACCAAAGATAGCATTTAACCGCGAGGTTCATAATGCACTTAAGAGTATATGGTATGACGATATCTGGAAACAGTAGAAGGAAGTTGTTCCGACCACTGCAGACAGGCTCAGCTCATGCCAGAGCACCATCTCACATGGAACCAAGCACTCTGCCTTCAGGATTGTTAAGGCCTGCCATAGGAGTGACTTATAGGTTACCAGGTGTCCCATTTAAGTTTAGGTATAGGTATACTACACCTAAGTAAGAGGTGATTACACCAACTTACCCCAGCTGAGTGATCAGCCAGTTGTGTCAGATTGTTAGGCCAAGCCTGGGGTGGCATAATACATGCTTCAGCCCCTGGCAGGCCTTGGATACACCAATGCCCTGGGTACCTAGTGTACACTGGTACAGGGGCTGACAGGGTGATCCAACCAATTGGGTATGTACCTAGGGTACATGGAGTCCATTTTACAGAGAGAGCAGATAGCCTGAGAGCCTGAATGGCAGGATCTCAGGCCAACTAAGTCGAAAAACCAGCTAGACACTAGGCAAAAATTTGGGGGTAACCATAGTCAGATATCCACCTTCCTACACTCAGCCATCCTGGAGCGGAGACCAAGTACATAGTCCACTATGTCTAGCTTAGGCTTTTTGAGAGGTAACTCCCATCCTTCCTTCACCAAACACAGTGGGCCTCTCACAGGGTGCCCAAACAACAATTCAAAGGGGCTGTAGCCAACTCCTTTTTGTGGGACCTCTCTGTAAGCAAACAGAAGGCAGGGTAGAAGGATGTCCCATCTTCGCCTGAGCTTTTCAGGTAATCCTTTGATCATACCCTTTAGGGTCTTGTTGAATCTCTCAACAAGCCCATTGCATTGTGGGTGATAAGGGGTGGTGAACTTGTAGTTGACACCACATTCCTTCCACATAGCTGTCAAGTACCCTGACATAAAGTTGGTACCTCTGTCAGATACTACCTCCTTAGGAAACCCCACTCTGGAGAATACTCCCAGCAGGGCCCTGGCCACAACAGGTGCTGTAGTGGTCCTAAGGGGAATTGCCTCTGGATACCTGGTGGCATGATCCACTACCACCAGTATAAATCTGTGCCCAGATGCAGTGGGAGGATCCATGGGACCCACTATGTCTATTCCCACTCTTTCAAAGGGGACCCCCACCACAGGTAGTGGTATTAGGGGGGCCTTTGTTGTGCCACCTGATTTGCCACTGGCTTGGCAGGTGACACAGGAGCGACAAAACTCCTTTGTATCTTCATTCATATGAGGCCAGTGAAAGTGAGGGACAAGCCTGTCCCAAGTCTTGTTCTGGCCTAAGTGTCCTGCTAAAGGAATATCATGGGCCAAGGTAAGAAGGAAGCCCCTAAATTGCAGAGGTATAACCAACCTCCTGGTTGCACCAGGCTTGGGGTCTCTAGCCTCTGAATAAAGGAGCCCTTCATCCCAATACACTTTATGGGTACCTTGAGCATTCCCAGCAGCCTCAGCAGCAGCCAGCTGTCTGAGGGGTTCAAGAGAGGGACAGGATAACTGAGCCTGCCTCAAGTCAGCCCTTGAAGGTCCCCCTGTCCCCAGAAACTCAACCTGGTCAGGTTCAAGCTCTTCAGGGACAGTTCCTTCAGGGTCCTCTAGATCAGCTTCCTGGGAAGGCTGATCATCACTCTGAGGCAGGGGGGAAGGCACAGCCTTGACCCTCCTGTTCTTCTTCTTGGTAGGTGCTTGGTCCATTGTTCCAGGATCCAAGACCTGTGGTTCAGTGAGGCACTTTTTGGCCTGTGACCTGGTCACAGCAAGGACATGTGATGATATACCTAACATCTCTGCATGAGTCCTGTACTCCACTTCTGACCATAGAGAACTCTCTAGGTCATTGCCCAACAAACATTCTACTGGGAGGTCTGCACTAACCACAACCCTTTTGAGGCCAGTTACCCCTCCCCATGAGAAGTTAACAACTGCCACACTGTGTGAAGTAGTGGCATTGCTGGCATTGGTCACCAGGTAGTTCTCACCTGGTATGTACTGTCCAGGGTCCACAAAGCCTGGTGTCACCATAGTGACACTGGCACATGTGTCCCTGTAGGCTTGAGCCACTTTGTCATTAATTAAAGGAGTCTGTCTGTACTTGCCCAGGTTACTGGGGCTCACAGTCAGGGACAAATCAATGTCCCCATCACAGATCAAGACTGCCTGTGTCAGGGTTCTGTCTAAGTCAGAATCTCCTTCAGTTCCCATAGTGATTCCCACTACACCCTTTGTCTGGGGACCAACACTGCTAACAGTAGTACTGGGAGCAGGTGCCTTAGGAGCAACAGTGTTGGGGGCTCCACCCTTTTTGCAATCACTAGTCCAGTGAGTTGTATTTTTGCAATGATTGCACCAGGGTTTCTTTTGACCTTCTTTCTTCTTTTTGGACTGTTGTTGGGACCCACCCTCCTTAGCAGTAGTTTGGGGCCCTGTTGAAGACTTCTGGTCTTTAGATTTCTGATCTCCACCCTTTTGGTCTGTTTTCTTCTGATCACCCCCTTGGCCCTGGTTCTGGTTCTTTTGCTTAACCCTGGTTCTGACCCATTTGTCTGCCTTCTTTCCCAATTCTTGGGGAGAGGTCAGATCAGAGTCAACCAAGTGTTGATGCAGTTGCTGGTTTTGACAGTTATTTAAAATCTGTTCTCTCATCATCAAATTATACAATCCTGTAAAATCAGATACCTTACTTCCCAGCAACCAACCCTCCAAAGCCTTAGTGGCACATTCAACATATTCAGACCAGTCCTGAGTCTGTGTCTTTTGGGTGTCTCTGAACATTAACCTGTACTGTTCAGTGGTTAAGCCTAACCCATCTACCAGAACACTCTTCAGGACTCTGTAGTTTCTGACATCCTCTTCTCTAACAGTGAGGAGTCTGTCTCTGCCTCTTCCTTCAAAGGAGAGCCAGAGGATTGCTGCCCACTGGTCTTCAGGAACCTGCTGTACTTTGCAGGCTCTCTCAAGAGCAGTTATCCATTTGTGGATGTCATCCCCACTTTTGTAGGGGGGCACAACCTTAGACAGGTTCCTATTGTCAAAGACCCTATCTTTGTCCTTAGGGACAATGCTGCCACCAGTGGGTATAGACCCACTCTCTCTAGGTTGCCTAGCCTTGTTCAGTTTTTCTTCCATCAGGGCTACTTCTAGCTCCTGCTTCCTGATCCTCAGCTGGGCTTCCTGCATTCTGGCCTCATGTTCCCTCCTCTGAGGGGTGGTCATCCTTTTCCTGGAGTGACCTTGAGAGCCTCTAGAGCCATGAGAAGCATTGGAGTCACCTGAGCGATTCCTTTGCCTCCCAAGCCCTGTGTTAAGTCCACTGGGGAGATCCAATGGGGTGAACCCATTGTCAGTCCCCAATAGCCTTAGTTTAGCTGGGCCAAGTATAATACTTGGCACTGGGCTAGTTCTCCCTTCATCCTCACTACTGTCAGTATCCTTTTCACTCTCATCCTCTGTGGTAGGCATCCCATCTAAGGGGTGACTATTGGGAAGGGGTACTTCAGTGGCATCTTCAGAAGGGGGGCCTCCTGTTCCTGTCCCTAAGGGGGCTAACTGGGAAGCTTTCTTGAGTGCTCTCTGATTCTCATCATTCTGTAAGAGCTCTCTGAGCTCAGCAGAGTTTGGGTTCTTGGGCTGTTTAAGGCCTCTAAGAGTTGCCAAATGCCTGAGCTCATTCTGATTAAGGGTAGCAAAGCTGGTTGGTGCCCTCTGGGGGTCACTCTCAACAGAGATGGGTACAGTGGACCCCTCTGCCCCGGCCATTGCTCTTAAGTGTGGGTGGATGTGTTGCAATCTACCTACACTTGGGTTTACCTACTAAACCTATCTAGTAGTTGTAGTCAGGGTGTGCTACTCCCTTTGCTCTACAACAACTAAGTTCAGTAGAACTTAAGTATATCTAATCTTGTTTTATATGTACCTACAGGTACCTATGTGATCTTTCAATTGGTAACCAAGAGATTACAATGGTAAAACACAGCAAGCTCAAATCCAACCGCTGCTCACCAATGTGAGAAGTTGGCCTGGTATATGATGCTCACTAGTTAAAGTGATCACCTTGTACCATGCCAAGCAACCCTTATGGTGTGGTTGTAAGTCAACCTTTTCGGACTAGCTGCCCTAGTGGTAGCGTAGGCTAAGCAGTCTTTGAGGCTAAACTCGTGAAGCGTGTTAAGCCAGCTGTTTTACCAAATGCAACCCCCTTTTATACCAATGAAAGGACACCACACAGATATATATTCAAAATATATATGTATTTATTTATCAAAGTAACCCCTAGTCTCTTTATGAGCACAGGAGCACAAATCGTCAAACAAGATTATCACAGAATACACAGAAGTTGCACTTTATATGGATAGGCCCTGGTGGCCACTCGAACCATATACTAAAATAGTGGTATAAGTACCACGAACAGAAAAGGGAAAAGGCCTAAGGCCTCTAGAATCGCTGGGCCTACAAGGAGCTAACGTCAGTTAGTGACCAGGAGGTCCACGGGTGGCGTGTGCAGAGCGAATAGTCACACGCGTGCTCCCATAGGTTTCAATGGGTGCGTAAAAAGTACAAAGTTACTGCAAAGGAGATCTTCCGGGTTGACTAGGAACTTAAGATTTGGAACACAGGCACTAGAGATGTATTACTACACATGGGCACCGGAGTACCAGCTTTACCTCACCCACAGGAAGCGGGTGCATAGGCCTCAAAGTGCGTCGGGTTTCTTCTATCTGTTCCGTTGAGCCTGGGACAAAGATGCTGCAGGCGGTCGGTCCGGGAGAGATGCGGTGGATCCAAGGGTGGATCGGAGTTGCAGAAGACCTGAAAGCAGAGGGGACAGTGTTCACAGTCACTAGCCAGTGACCGGCGTGGCACCAGGTAGGTACCAGGCGATGTCGGGTGCAAACAGGTGATGAGGGGTAGCTTGTCTCCGCAGCCACGTGGTCCCTGAAGGTCGACGACGTCCAGGAGTCGGCTCACGAGCTGTCCCACGCAGGCTCTCGCTGTCGGCGGTGTCGGCGACTTGGTCGAAGCAAACAAGCCTTGGCAAAAGCAATTGTTATAGGCAAGGAGTTTAAGCTGATGGTTCTGACCAGCAAGGTCAGAGGAACTGCTCCTTTGGAGGGGAGCAAGGGCCAGTCTGGAGCAACCAGACCAGCGGTGTTTGTCGTAGATTTCGTCGCCAAGATGGCCACTAGCCAGCGGGCCAGCAACCGGTTAGGCGCGTCGAGTGGCAAAATGCAGAAGGGCCCCACGCAGATCGTGGAGATGCTGGAGGGCTCACCTTTGGTGCAGATGCTGCTCGAGGGTTGGGCTTCTCAGGACCCAAAGCACAACTTGGAGGGAGCCTCGGTTGTTGCACTGGTCAGCTTGTCGTAGTCGTTTCAAGATGGCTGGCTCCACGTGTCTCGGTGCCTCCACGGGTCTCCTCTTTGCAGGGACTGTGGATCGGGCGGTGAGAGGTCTGGAGGTCCAGGTCTTGTCAGTCTCTGGGCTCGGGCTCCGGCGGGAGGCGGCGGCAAAGCAGACGTTGATTCGCTGGATGGTGCTTGCGTTAGCAAGGTGGTCACTCCCTGACCACAGGGGAGATTGGCTTCAGTCCTCTGTGCGGCAGAGCGTCGAAGTTCCCGTCTTCTTCTTAGTTTCAAGTTGATTCCAGGATGTCTGAAGTCTCAGGACACAGCTCCTACCTTTATTCGGATTCTAGGGGCCGGACTACCTGCTAGGTCCCTCCCTATGGGTGGGACCAGGAAGGGGGGTGGTTACACCCCCAATCCTTTGTCCAGCTCGCCCCAGGCCCGGGACTGGTGTGCCCCAGGACCGGTTTGAACTGGCATATGCCCCGAGGCTCCTTGTGAGCCACAGGCATGTCTGGTTTCTTTCAAGCCCTACCTGACCAATACACAAAATCCTGTCTGGGGTGGTGCTCGCACCTCCCCTGGCAGGAAACCCTTTGTCCACACCTCCCAAGCTGGAAGGACTCCCAGCAGCAGGAGGGCAGACTTGTGTCTGTGGTGGCAGCATCCATTTTTTGGAGCTGAGGCTATGTCTGATTTTACCCGGGTTTCAGGTACTGTACATGTCGTGTCCCTCTAGAAGGGTGGAATGCTAACCCCGTCGCCAGAATTGGCGAGGGGTTAGTATTCCAATTCGTATGACACCTTACTCGACATGTTTTGATAAAGCCAAACCAAAGATAGCATTTAACCGCGAGGTTCATAATGCACTTAAGAGTATATGGTATGACGATATCTGGAAACAGTAGAAGGAAGTTGTTCCGACCACTGCAGACAGGCTCAGCTCATGCCAGAGCACCATCTCACATGGAACCAAGCACTCTGCCTTCAGGATTGTTAAGGCCTGCCATAGGAGTGACTTATAGGTTACCAGGTGTCCCATTTAAGGTTAGGTATAGGTATACTACACCTAAGTAAGAGGTGATTACACCAACTTACCCCAGCTGAGTGATCAGCCAGTTGTGTCAAATCGTTAGGCCAAGCCTGGGGTGGCATAATACATGCTGCAGCCCTTGGCAGGCCTTGGGTACACCAATGCCCTGGGTACCTAGTGTACACTGGTACAGGGGCTGACAGGGTGATCCACTTCCAATTGGTTATGCACCTAGGGTGCATAGTTTTAATTTAGTAGAGAGAACAGCAGGCTGGGGGTCTGATTGGCAGGCCCACAGCCTCAATATGTCAAAAACCAGTGAAGCAAAAAGCAAAAATTTGGGGTGACCATAGGATAGCAGACCCTACTCTCCTACACACACCCACAGCCACACACACAACCACAAGCAGACACAACCAATTACACACACACAACCACACACACACACAATAACACACACACAACTACACACACACAACTACACACACACACACAACCACACACACTACCACACACACTACCACACACAACCACACACACTACCACACAACCACACACACACAACCACACACACAATAACACAACCACACAACCACCACCACACACAACCAAACACCCAACCACAAGCACACACAACCACACACACAATCACACTCTCACACAAACACACACACCCACACACACAACCACACACCCCCAACCACAACCACACACCCACCAGCACACACAGCCACACACAACCAACCACACATACACACACAACCACACACACACACACAATAACACAAACACACACAACTACACACACCACCACATCACACAACCACTACAACCAAAACCACACATACAACCACACACATAACCCCACACACACAACCACACACACGCACACCCACACACAACCACAAGCACACACAGCAACACACAACCACAACTACACACACAACCACACCAACACACAACCACACACACAACCACAACACACACAACCACAACACCCACCCCCACACACACAAATACACACACAAACACACAACCACACACACAATAACACAAACACATAACCACACACAATCACATCCACAACCAAATACACAACCACAAGCACACAACCACACCCACAATCACACCCCCCACACACACAACCACACAACCACACACAACCACACACACACACCCACAACCACACACAACTACAACTACACACACATCACACAACCACAACAACCCACAACCATACACACACACACGCACAAGCACACACAACCACACAACCCCACAACTACACACACAACCACACACACAACCATAACACACACACAGAACCACACACACAATAACACAAACACACACCCACACACACACAACCCACACACACAATAACACAAACACACATCCACACACACAACCACAAGCACACACAACCACAAGCACACACAACCACACACACAATAACACAAATGCACATCCACAACCACAACTACACACACAATCACAACAAACACACACAACCACAACCACACACAACCATACAACCACTAACACACAAAAACACACAACCACACACAACCACAATACACAACCAAAAGCACACACAAGCACACACAACCAATCACACACAACCACACACACATCCACAAGCACACACAACCACACACAACCACAATCACACACAACCACACACACACAACCACACACACAATAACACAAACACACAACCACACACAACCACACACACAACCGCAAGCACACACAACCATAACCGTACACACAACCACATGCACACAACCACGCACACACACAACCACACAACCAAACACAACCACACACAATAACACACAACCACACACACATCCACAACTACACACACAACCATACACACAACCACAATCACACACAACCACATACACCCCTACAAACACACACACCACCACACACAATAACACAAACACACAACCACACACAATCACAACCACAATACACAACCACAAACACACACACACAACCACACACACAACTACACAAACACACAACCACACACACCCACACACACAACCACACACACATTAACACAAACACACAACCACACCCACAACCGCACACACAACCACACACACAATCACACCCCCACACCCACCCACACCCATACACCCCCATACACACAACCACAACCACACCCCCAACCACAACCACACACCCACCAGCACACACAGCCACACACACCCACACAAGCACACAACCACACACAATAATACACACACACACACAACTACAACTACACACACAACAACAATACACACAACTACAACTACACACACAACCACAACCGCACCCACAAGCACACACAACCACAACAACCCTCAAGCACACACAACCACACACACACAACCACAACCGCACACACAACCACACACACAACCACACACACAACCACAAGCACACACACACACCCACACACACCTACACACAACCACAACTACACACAACCACACACACAACAACAACACACACACAGAACCACACACACAACCACACACACACCCACACACACAAACGCCCCCACACATCCACACACAACCACAACACAAACACACAACCACAACAACACACAACACCCACACACACCACCACAAGCACACACAACCACACACACAACCACAAACACACACCCACACACACAACCACAAGCACACACAATCACACACACAACCACACACACACACAACCACACACACACACAACCACACACACACACACAACCACACACAATAACACAAATGCACATCCAAACACACAACCACATACAACCATAACTACACACACAGTAACAACACACACACACAACCACAACCACACACAACCACACCCACACAACCACACAACCACACACAATAACACAAACACACACACAACCACAACTACACAGACAACCACAACTACACACACAACCACAACACACAACCACAAGCACACACAACCAATCACACACAACCACAACCACACACACAACCACACACACACAACCACAAATGCACACAAACAACCACACACAATAACACAAACACACAACCACACACAACCACACGCAACCACACGCAACCACACACACAACCACACACACAACCACATCCACAAGCACACACAACCACAAACAACCACACACACAACCACAAACAACCACACACAACCAGTCACACACAACCACACACACACCCCTACAAACATACCACACACACAATAACACAAACACACAACCACACACAATCACAACTACACACAACCACACCCACACACACAACCACAAGCACACACAACCAATCACACACACACACACCACACACACAACCACAACCACACACACAACCACACACAACCACACACACACACCCACACACACAACCACACACAACTACACACAACCACACCCCCCACACACAAACACACAACCACAAGCACACACACAATCACACCCCCACAAACACCCACACCCACACACCACCCACACAACCACACACACAACCACCAGCGCACACAAGCATACACACAAGCACACAAGCACACACACACAACCACAACCACACACAACCACACACAACCACACACACACAATAACACAAACACACAACCACACACACAACCACATACACAATAACACAAACACACAACCACACACACAACCACAACAACACACAACCACAACCACACACACACACAGCCACAAGCACACAACCACACACACAATCACAACTACACACAACCACAACCACACACACACACACACACACACAGCCACAAGCACACACAACCAACACACAACCACCACCAACACACAACCACACACACAACCACAACAACACACACAGAACCACACACACAACCACACCCACACACACCCACACACCCACACCCCCACATCCACACACAACCACAACACACCCACACCCACACCCACACCCACCCACACCCACACCCACCACCACACACACCCACACCCACACACACCAACACCCACACACACCAACACCCACACCCACACCAACACCCACACACACCAACACCCACACACACAACCACACAACCACACACACACACAACCAAACACACACACAACCAAACACACACAATAACACAATAACACAAATGCACATCCACACACACAACCACAACCACACACACAACCACACACGAACACATGACACGAACACACAACCACACACACACGTGAACACACAACCACACACACACAGCCACAGACACAATAACACAAACACACAACCATACACACAACCACAACTACACACAACCACACACACACCCACAGACACAAACACACAAACACACAACCACACACACAATAACACACACACAACCAAACACACAACCACAAGCACACACACAATCACACCCCCACACCCCCCCACACCCACACCCCCCACAACCACACACACAACCACACACACAACCACCAGCACACACAGCCACACACACACAGCCACACACACACACACACTATAACACAAACACACAACCACACACACAACCAAACACAACCACAACTACACACAACCACACACAACCACACAACCACACACACACAACCACAACTACACACACAACACAACCACACACACACAACCACACACACAACCACACACAACCACACACACACACCCACACACAAAACCACACACAACTACACACAACCACCCCCCCCACACAAACACACAACCACAAGCACACACACAATCACACCCCCACAAACACCCACACACCACCCACACAACCACACACACCACCACAAGCACACACAACCACACACACAACCACAAACACACACCCACACACACAACCACAAGCACACACAATCACACACACAACCACACACACACACAACCACACACACACACAACCACACACACACACACACACAACCACACACAATAACACAAATGCACATCCAAACACACAACCACATACAACCATAACTACACACACAGTAACAACACACACACACACAACCACAACCACACAAAACCACACCCACACAACCACACAACCACACACACAATAACACAAACACACACACAACCACAACTACACAGACAACCACAACTACACACACAACCACAACACACAACCACAAGCACACACAACCAATCACACACAACCACAACCACACACACAACCACACACACACAACCACAAATGCACACAAACAACCACACACAATAACACAAACACACAACCACACGCAACCACACGCAACCACGCACACAACCACACACACAACCACATCCACAAGCACACACAACCACAAACAACCACACACACACAACCACAAACAACCACACACAACCAGTCACACACAACCACACACACACACCCCTACAAACATACACACAACCACACACACAATAACACAAACACACAACCACACACAATCACAACTACACACAACCACACCCACACACACAACCACAAGCACACACAACCAATCACACACACACACACACACCACACACACACACAACCACAACCACAACCACAACCACACACACAACCACACACAACCACACACACACACCCACACACACAACAACACACAACTACACACAACCACACACCCCCACACACAAACACACAACCACAAGCACACACACAATCACACCCCCACAAACACCCACACCCACACACCACCCACACAACCACACACACAACCACCAGCGCACACAAGCACACATACAAGCACACACACACAACCACAACCACACATAACCACACACAACCACACACACAATAACACAAACACACAACCACACACACAACCACACACACAATAACACAAACACACAACCACACACACAACCACAACAACACACAACCACAACCACACACACACACAGCCACAAGCACACAACCACACACACAATCACAACTACACACAACCACAACCACACACACACACACAGCCACAAGCACACACAACCAACACACAACCACCACCAACACACAACCACAACCACACACACAACCACAACAACACACACAGAACCACACACACAACCACACCCACACACCCCCACACCCCCACACCCACAACCCCCCCACTCCCACATCCACACACAACCACAACACACCCACACCCACACCCACACCCACACCCACACCCACCCACACCCACACCCACACACACCAACACCCACACACACCAACACCCACACACACCAACACCCACACACACCAACACCCACACACACAACCACACACACAACCACACACACACACAACCACACACACACACAACCAAACACACACAATAACACAATAACACAAATGCACATCCACATACACAACCACAACCACACACACAACCACACATGAACACACGACACGAACACACAACCACACACACACATGAACACACAACCACACACACACAGCCACAGACACAATAACACAAACACACAAACATACACACAACCACAACTACACACAACCACACACACACCCACAGACACAAACACACAACCACACAACCACACACACAATAACACACACACAACCAAACACACAACCACAAGCACACACACAATCACACCCCCACACCCCCCCACACCCACACCCCCCCACAACCACACACACAACCACCAGCACACACAGCCACACACACACACACACTATAACACAAACACACAACCACACACACAACCAAACACAACCACAACTACACACAACCACACAACCACACACACACAACCACAACTACACACACAACACAACCATACACACACAACCACACACACAACCACACACACACACCCACACACAAAACCACACACAACTACACACAACCACCCCCCCCACACAAACACACAACCACAAGCACACACACAATCACACCCCCACAAACACCCACACCCACACACCACCCACACAACCACACACACAACCACCAGCACACACAACCACACACACAAGCACACACACAAGCACACAAGCACACACACACAACCACAACCACACACAACCACACACAACCACACACAACCACACACACAATAACACAAACACACAACCACACACACAACCACACACACAATAACACAAACACACAACCACACACACAACCACAACAACACACAACCACAACCACACACACACACAGCCACAAGCACACACAACCACACACACAATCACAACTACACACAACCACAACCACACACACACACACACACACACACACAGCCACAAGCACACACAACCAACACACAACCACCACCAACACACAACCACAACCACACACACCCACACACAGACAACCACAACCCCCCCACACACACATCCACACACAACCACACACAACCACAACCACAACACACCCACACCCACACCCACACCCACACCCACACACACCAACACCCACACACACCAACACCCACACACACCAACACCCACACACACCAACACCCACACACACCAACACCCACACACACAACCACACACACACAACCAAACACACACACAACCAAACACACACACAACCAAACACACACAATAACACAATAACACAAATGCACATCCACACACACAACCACAACCACACACACAACCACACACGAACACACGACACGAACACACAACCACACACACACATGAACACACAACCACACACACACAGACACAATAACACAAACACACAACCATACACACAACCACAACTACACACAACCACACACACACCCACAGACACAAACACACAAACACACAACCACACACACAATAACACACACACAACCAAACACACAACCACAAGCACACACACAATCACACCCCCACACCCCCCCACACCCACACCCCCCCACAACCACACACACAACCACACACACAACCACCAGCACACACAGCCACACACACACAGCCCCACACACACACACACACTATAACACAAACACACAACCACACACACAACCAAACACAACCACAACTACACACAACCACACACAACCACACAACCACACACACACAACCACAACTACACACACAACACAACCACACACACACAACCACACACACAACCACACACAACCACACACACACACCCACACACAAAACCACACACAACTACACACAACCACCCCCCCACACAAACACACAACCACAAGCACACACACAATCACACCCCCACAAACACCCACACCCCACCCACACAACCACACACACAACCACCAGCACACACAACCACACACACAAGCACACAAGCACACACACAAGCACACAAGCACACACACACAACCACAACCACACACAACCACACACAACCACACACACAACCACACACACACAACCACACACACAATAACACAAACACACAACCCCACACACAACCACACACAACCACACACACAATAACACAAACACACAACCACACACACACACACAGCCACAAGCACACACAACTACACACACAATCACAACTACACACAACCACACACACACACACAGCCACAAGCACACACAACCAACACACAACCACCAACACACAACCACAACCACACACACAACCACAACAACACACACAGAACCACACACACACCCACACACACCCACACACACACACAACCACAACAACACACACAGAACCACACACACACCCACACCCACACACACCCACACACACACACCCACACACACCCACACATAACCACACACAACCACAAGCACACACAACCACAAGCACACACAACCACACACACAATAACACAAATGCACATCCACAACCACAACTACACACACAATCACAACAAACACACACAACCACAACCACACACAACCATACAACCACTAACACACAAAAAACACACAACCACACACAACCACAATACACAACCAAAAGCACACACAAGCACACACAACCAATCACACACAACCACACACACATCCACAAGCACACACAACCACACACAACCACAATCACACACAACCACACACACACAACCACACACACAATAACACAAACACACAACCACACACAACCACACACACAACCGCAAGCACACACAACCATAACCGTACACACAACCACATGCACACAACCACGCACACACACAACCACACAACCAAACACAACCACACACAATAACACACAACCACACACACATCCACAACTACACACACAACCATACACACAACCACAATCACACACAACCACATACACCCCTACAAACACACACACCACCACACACAATAACACAAACACACAACCACATACAATCACAACCACAATACACAACCACAAACACACACACACAACCACACACACAACTACACAAACACACAACCACACAAACACACAACCACACACACCCACACACACAACCACACACACATTAACACAAACACACAACCACAACCACACCCACAACCGCACACACAACCACACACACAATCACACCCCCACACCCACCCACACCCATACACCCCCATACACACAACCACAACCACACCCCCAACCACAACCACACACCCACCAGCACACACAGCCACACACACCCACACAAGCACACAACCACACACAATAATACACACACACACACAACTACAACTACACACACAACAACAATACACACAACTACAACTACACACACAACCACAACAACCCACAAGCACACACAACCACAACAACCCTCAAGCACACACAACCACACACACACAACCACAACCGCACACACAACCACACACACAACCACAAGCACACACACACACCCACACACACCTACACACAACCACAACTACACACAACCACACACACAACAACAACACACACACAGAACCACACACACAACCACACACAACCACACACACACCCACACACACAAACCCCCCCACACATCCACACACAACCACAACACAAACACACAACCACAACAACACACGACACCCACACACACCACCACAAGCACACACAACCACACACACAACCACAAACACACACCCACACACACAACCGCAAGCACACACAATCACACACACAACCACACACACACACAACCACACACACACACAACCACACACACACACACAACCACACACAATAACACAAATGCACATCCAAACACACAACCACATACAACCATAACTACACACACAGTAACAACACACACACAACCACAACCACACACAACCACACCCACACAACCACACAACCACACACACAATAACACAAACACACACACAACCACAACTACACAGACAACCACAACTACACACACAACCACAACACACAACCACAAGCACACACAACCAATCACACACAACCACAACCACACACACAACCACACACACACAACCACAAATGCACACAAACAACCACACACAATAACACAAACACACAACCACACGCAACCACACGCAACCACACACACAACCACACACACAACCACATCCACAAGCACACACAACCACAAACAACCACACACACACAACCACAAACAAACACACACAACCAGTCACACACAACCACACACACAACCGCAAGCACACACAACCATAACCGTACACACAACCACATGCACACAACCACGCACACACACAACCACACAACCAAACACAACCACACACAATAACACACAACCACACACACATCCACAACTACACACACAACCATACACACAACCACAATCACACACAACCACATACACCCCTACAAACACACACACCACCACACACAATAACACAAACACACAACCACATACAATCACAACCACAATACACAACCACAAACACACACACACAACCACACACACAACTACACAAACACACAACCACACACACCCACACACACAACCACACACACATTAACACAAACACACAACCACAACCACACCCACAACCGCACACACAACCACACACACAATCACACCCCCACACCCACCCACACCCATACACCCCCATACACACAACCACAACCACACCCCCAACCACAACCACACACCCACCAGCACACACAGCCACACACACCCACACAAGCACACAACCACACACAATAATACACACACACACACAACTACAACTACACACACAACAACAATACACACAACTACAACTACACACACAACCACAACAACCCACAAGCACACACAACCACAACAACCCTCAAGCACACACAACCACACACACACAACCACAACCGCACACACAACCACACACACAACCACAAGCACACACACACACCCACACACACCTACACACAACCACAACTACACACAACCACACACACAACAACAACACACACACAGAACCACACACACAACCACACACAACCACACACACACCCACACACACAAACCCCCCCACACATCCACACACAACCACAACACAAACACACAACCACAACAACACACGACACCCACACACACCACCACAAGCACACACAACCACACACACAACCACAAACACACACCCACACACACAACCGCAAGCACACACAATCACACACACAACCACACACACACACAACCACACACACACACAACCACACACACACACACAACCACACACAATAACACAAATGCACATCCAAACACACAACCACATACAACCATAACTACACACACAGTAACAACACACACACAACCACAACCACACACAACCACACCCACACAACCACACAACCACACACACAATAACACAAACACACACACAACCACAACTACACAGACAACCACAACTACACACACAACCACAACACACAACCACAAGCACACACAACCAATCACACACAACCACAACCACACACACAACCACACACACACAACCACAAATGCACACAAACAACCACACACAATAACACAAACACACAACCACACGCAACCACACGCAACCACACACACAACCACACACACAACCACATCCACAAGCACACACAACCACAAACAACCACACACACACAACCACAAACAAACACACACAACCAGTCACACACAACCACACACACAACCGCAAGCACACACAACCATAACCGTACACACAACCACATGCACACAACCACGCACACACACAACCACACAACCAAACACAACCACACACAATAACACACAACCACACACACATCCACAACTACACACACAACCATACACACAACCACAATCACACACAACCACATACACCCCTACAAACACACACACCACCACACACAATAACACAAACACACAACCACATACAATCACAACCACAATACACAACCACAAACACACACACACAACCACACACACAACTACACAAACACACAACCACACACACCCACACACACAACCACACACACATTAACACAAACACACAACCACAACCACACCCACAACCGCACACACAACCACACACACAATCACACCCCCACACCCACCCACACCCATACACCCCCATACACACAACCACAACCACACCCCCAACCACAACCACACACCCACCAGCACACACAGCCACACACACCCACACAAGCACACAACCACACACAATAATACACACACACACACAACTACAACTACACACACAACAACAATACACACAACTACAACTACACACACAACCACAACAACCCACAAGCACACACAACCACAACAACCCTCAAGCACACACAACCACACACACACAACCACAACCGCACACACAACCACACACACAACCACAAGCACACACACACACCCACACACACCTACACACAACCACAACTACACACAACCACACACACAACAACAACACACACACAGAACCACACACACAACCACACACAACCACACACACACCCACACACACAAACCCCCCCACACATCCACACACAACCACAACACAAACACACAACCACAACAACACACGACACCCACACACACCACCACAAGCACACACAACCACACACACAACCACAAACACACACCCACACACACAACCGCAAGCACACACAATCACACACACAACCACACACACACACAACCACACACACACACAACCACACACACACACACAACCACACACAATAACACAAATGCACATCCAAACACACAACCACATACAACCATAACTACACACACAGTAACAACACACACACAACCACAACCACACACAACCACACCCACACAACCACACAACCACACACACAATAACACAAACACACACACAACCACAACTACACAGACAACCACAACTACACAGACAACCACAACTACACACACAACCACAACACACAACCACAAGCACACACAACCAATCACACACAACCACAACCACACACACAACCACACACACACAACCACAAATGCACACAAACAACCACACACAATAACACAAACACACAACCACACGCAACCACACGCAACCACACACACAACCACACACACAACCACATCCACAAGCACACACAACCACAAACAACCACACACACACAACCACAAACAAACACACACAACCAGTCACACACAACCACACACACACACCCCTACAAACATACACACAACCACACACACAATAACACAAACACACAACCACACCCAATCACAACTACACACAACCACACCCACACATACAACCACAAGCACACACAACCAATCACACACACACACACCACACACACAAACACACAACCACAACCACAACCACACACACAACCACACACAACCACACACACACACACACACCCACACACACAACCACACCCCCCACACACAAACACACAACCACAAGCACACACACAATCACACCCCCACAAACACCCACACACCACCCACACAACCACACACACAACCACCAGCGCACACAAGCACACACACAAGCACACAAGCACACACACACAACCACAACCACACACAACCACACACAACCACACACACAATAACACAAACACACAACCACACACACAACCACAACAACACACAACCACAACCACACACACACACAGCCACAAGCACACAACCACACACACACACACAGCCACAAGCACACAACCACACACACAATCACAACTACACACAACCACAACCACACACACACACACACAGCCACAAGCACACACAACCAACACACAACCACCACCAACACACAACCACAACCACACACATAACCACAACAACACACACAGAACCACACACACAACCACACCCACACACACCCACACACACACAACCACAAATGCACACAAACAACCACACACAATAACACAAACACACAACCACACGCAACCACACGCAACCACACACACAACCACATCCACAAGCGCACACAACCACAAACAACCACACACACACAACCACAAACAAACACACACAACCAGTCACACACAACCACACACACACACCCCTACAAACATACACACAACCACACACACAATAACACAAACACACAACCACACACAATCACAACTACACACAACCACACCCACACACACAACCACAAGCACACACAACCAATCACACACACACACCACACACACAAACACACAACCACAACCACAACCACACACACAACCACACACAACCACACACACACACCCACACACACAACCACACCCCCCACACAAACACACAACCACAAGCACACACACAATCACACCCCCACACACACAACCACCAGCGCACACAAGCACACACACAAGCACACAAGCACACACACACAACCACAACCACACACAACCACACACAACCACACACACAATAACACAAACACACAACCACACACACAACCACACACACAATAACACAAACACACAACCACACACACAACCACAACAACACACAACCACAACCACACACACACACACAGCCACAAGCACACAACCACACACACAATCACAACTACACACAACCACAACCACACACACACACACACACACAGCCACAAGCACACACAACCAACACACAACCACCACCAACACACAACCACACACATAACCACAACAACACACACAGAACCACACACACAACCACACCCACACACACCCACACACCCACACCCACAACCCCCCCACACCCACATCCACACACAACCACAATACACCCACACCCACACCCACACCCACCCACACCCACACCCACACCCACACACAACCACAACACACCCACACCCACACCCACACCCACACACACCCACACCCACACCCACACACACCAACACCCACACACACCAACACCCACACACACACCAATACCCACACACACCAACACCCACACACACAACCACCCACACACACAACCACACACACACACAACCACACACACACACAGCCAAACACACACACAACCAAACACACACAATAACACAGTAACACAAATGCACATCCACACACACAACCACAACCACACACACAACCACACACGAACACACGACACGAACACACAACCACACACACACATGAACACACAACCACACACACACAGCCACAGACACAATAACACAAACACACAACCATACACACAACCACAACTACACACAACCACACACACACCCACAGACACACACACAATCACACCCCCACACCCCCCACACCCACACCCCCCACAACCACACACACAACCACACACACAACCACACACACAACCACCAGCACACACAGCCACACACACACAGCCACACACACACACACTATAACACAAACACACAACCACACACACAACCAAACACAACCACAACTACACACAACCACACACAACCACACAACCACACACACACAACCACAACTACACACACAACACAACCACACACACACAACCACACACACAACCACACACAACCACACACACACACCCACACACAAAACCACACACAACTACACACAACCACCCCTCCCACACAAACACACAACCACAAGCACACACACAATCACACCCCCACAAACACCCACACCCACACACCACCCACACAACCACACACACCACCACAAGCACACACAACCACACACACAACCACAAACACACACCCACTGTTGGACCCGGCCTCGTAGAATGGCCCTCCGTGCCCCCGCACCACCGAAACCTGGTGCCTGCAGCCCAAGCACGCGGCCCAACCGACCTTTCCCACCAGGACACCTGCACCCACCCCGGACATCCCCGTCCATGGCCTCTCTCCTTTCGGCCACCCCGGGCCCGCGTGCCCACTCCCTGCAACAAGATGGCCGCCCGGCTCCAGCGCGACCCGGGCCTCGAGGCGCCACTCCGGCTGGAGGACATCCCGCTTCCAGGGGATGAGAGAGGGAGGAGCAGTTTCTATCGCACCTCTGAACTCCCCTGGGACGATGGGTTTCGATCGGCCCTCCGGCCTCCCTGCGGGCTGGCTCCGTGCCTGCTGGGTGTCTGGGACTCCTCCCGACCCGGCCCTGAAAGGATCAAACAGACAATAGCAGGAAACCCCGACAAGCGGCCCCCAGGTGACAAGACCCCTGCCTGCGCAGACTCCGGACATCAAAGCGGGGTCGACCTATAACAAGGGGTGCTCTGAGGCTGTCCGGGAGATTCGACGCTGGAACAACGAGAGCCTGCTGACGTGGTCGCGGCTCCTAGAACTTGAACCCACCTGAGCCCTGCTGAGTGACTCGCGGCTCCCGGAAGATCGTAAGACCTCCGAACTTGTACCTGAGCCCTGCTGAGTGACTCGCGGCTCCCGGAAGATCGTAAGACCTCCGAACTTGTACCTGAGCCCTGCTGAGTGACTCGCGGCTCCCTGAAGATCGTAAGACCTCCGAACTTGTACCTGAGCCCTGCTGAGTGACTCGCGGCTCCTTGAAGATCGTAAAGACCTCCGAACTTGTACCTGAGCCCTGCTGAGTGACTCGCGGCTCCTTGAAGATCGTAAAGACCTCCGAACCTGTACCTGCGCCCGCTGAGTGACTCGCGGCTTCCCCAGACTCTCACGGTCCCGCCGGACCCCGACTCCGACCACGTATCCCCCAGCTCGAGGATTGTGAGCTGTGCGCCGGATACGTCCCTGCCTTGAACCGTTACCAGAGACAGTCCCGCTACCCCCTACCTTTCCGAGACTCTTGAGCCCGTGCTCACCTTGTACATATTTGCAGTGATACCTATTTGATAAAACTTGTTTCTGAGAAAACCCAGTGTGGTCTCTCTGTGTCGTAGGGTGCCAGAAGTACGATCCTAGTTGCGAGATTCCTCCCCCCTGGGGAATCTCTCGCCAGTGCCCGGCTACGATACTTCACGGGTGGGACTCAGGGAAGTCAGGACCCCCTTTCCGGGCTCCTCTGAGGTCGCCGTCTAACATTGGTGGCAAGCGACGGGATTCGGGCCCATCACCTAGAGATCGTACAGTGAACAACGGACGCACGACCAACAAAGATGGCAGAAGGAAGCGCCATGAGCTCCGCAGAAACCAACGCCAACAGAGTGTTCCAGGTGGAGCATCTGGAAGAATACACACACAAAGAGCTAAAACAATTTTGCAAAGAACTTAAAATCGCTACCACTGGCCTCAACACTAAGGAAGACTTGCAGAAAGCACTGAAAACTTGGGTGGAGACCGGGGCATCCCGCCCGGAAGGCACGGGGGAGCGCCCCGACGAAGCCGAACCCCCTCCAAGTGAAAGCTGCAACAATCAGGTGCGAGGCATTGTACCAGACGGGGGCCTATCCCCGGGAGAACTCGCGGACAGAGAGAGAAGCCGCAGTCATGAACTCGAGTTAGCCAAACTCAAAATCGAGGGCGAATTGAAGTTAGCGGAGAAAAAGCTAGCGGTAGAGCAAATGCGCGTACAAGGCGAACTGGAAGAAAAGAAGCTCCAACGGGAGCACGACGGAAGAAAGCTCCAACTAGAGCACGAACGCAGCTTAAAAGAACTCGAGCTCAAGGCCCGAAATGAGGACGAGAGGCCCTCGGGGAACCGAGAGACGGCCCCCCCAGCGGAACAGAAGGTCCACATCCCCAAGGATGTGGTCAAAGAATATTATAAAAACGATGACATTCAGCAATGGTTTCGGGCCTACGAGGTCGCCATGACCTCCCATCGGATTCCACAGAAGGACTGGGGGGCGGGGTTGTGGGGGCGGTTTCTGAGCGAAGGAAGGGACACCCTGCTCGACCTACCCCTCTCCCTGCAGACCTCCTACAGCCACATGAAAGAGGCTCTCCTCACAAGATACGGCCTCACCCCAGAAATGTACCGCCAACGGTTCCGGGACTGCAGGAAGATCCCGGGCACCACCTGGGTGGAGTATGTAAACTTTTTTAGTCGGGCCTTCGACGGGTGGGTCAAGGGCAGCAAGGTCACCACCCTGGCCGAACTCACTGATCTCATGTTATGGGAACATCTGGCTGCGAACTGCTTCGTAGAGCTACGTCAACATCTGCTGGATAGCAAGCTCACAGATCCCCGGAAGCTGGCTGTGGAGGCCGACCGCTGGACCAACACCCGGGTCTCCCGGGGCATGGTAGGAGAGTACCCCCGAACCAGTCAGGGACCACCCCGCCAGAGAGGGGGAGGGAACCAGGGAGGGCCGAGAGAGTCCCAGCCTAGCCCCCCGAAGACACCACCTCCACCTTTCCCGGCGCCCCCCCCACCAGTAACAGGGCCCCCTGGGAGACGAGGACACCGGGTGACCGTCACATGTTTTCGTTGCCAGAAACCCGGGCACTACGCCAATGACCCAGAGTGCCCCATGACCACCCAAGTCACCCCTGCGAGACAGATAGCCAACGTAGCCCTGGGGGAGGAGGTTGAGGAAGCCGAGGAATGGGAACCCACCGCTATGGCCCTAGTATCTCTGGGAGATAGGGAAATGATCCCTGGTAGCCTCCTACCGTCCAACACACAGAAATATGGGCAGCTCGTCAAGATCAATGGCCACCAGGTAGAGGCCCTGCGGGACACCGGGGCCAGTATCACCGGTGTCCTCAGGCACCTAGTTCCCGAGGAGCAGATCCTCCCCAATGTCTTTTGCCCCGTAATATCTGCAGACAATAGGGAAAGTATGTGTCAGGTAGCCCTGGTGCCATTTGAGTGGGGAGGGGTGATAGGTAAACTCAAGGTGGCCGTAAGAACCTCCCAGCCGGTCGACTGCCTCTTGGGGAACGACCTGGAGAGTTCTCCCTGGAAGCACGTAGAGCGCAAGGCCCACCTAGGAATGATGGGACTCCCCGAGTGGGTGTGCGCCACCACCCGATCTATGATAGCCCGACTCACTCCCCGGAGAGAAGTCGAGGGCACCCCGGTCGAAGAGGCCCGTACCGTCCCCGCCGAGGGTCCTCCCATTCCCCCATCGGAAGGGTCCGTCGCCAGCGACGAACCCACACCATCCGACCCCGCCCCGGTCCCCGAGTTGGGGGATCTACCCGAGTTGGCCCATTGGCGCCACGAGGGCGGGCCCACCCGGGAAGAATTTTGCCGGGAACAAGCCACCTGTCCTTCCCTGGTCGGGCTGCGGCGCCAGGCCGAGGGCCAAGCCGCAGGTGACCAGACCGGAACGCACCGAATCTATTGGGAGAATAACATCCTGTATAGTGAGCAGAAATCAGTGGAGCTGGGATCCGGACGGGTATTGGTGGTACCCCTCCGCTTCCGGGAGTTCCTCCTGGGCTTAGCCCACGACGTCCCCCTCGCCGGTCACCTGGGTCAGGACAAGACCTACAGCCGTCTCGTGACCCATTTTTATTGGCCTAAGATGAAAGCAGCGGTAGAGGCACACTGCAAGTCCTGCCCCACGTGCCAAGTCAGTGGGAAGAGTGGGGGGAAGCGCAAGGCTCCCCTCCAACCCTTCCCGGTCGTCAGTACCCCCTTCGAACGAGTCGGAATCGACATCGTGGGGCCACTGGACCCCCCCACCTCCCAAGGTCACCGTTTCATCTTGGTCCTAGTAGACCACGCCACCCGCTATCCAGAGGCTATTCCCCTGCGCACCATTACGGCCCCCGTGGTGGGCCGGGCCCTGATGGGGATCTTTTCCAGGGTGGGTTTCCCCCGCGAGGTCGTGAGCGATCGCAGCACTAATTTTATATCAAGGTATATGACGTCCCTGTGGCAACAATGTGGGGTGTCCTATAAGTTCACCACCCCGTACCATCCCCAAGGGAACGGCCTAGTGGAGAGGTTTAATAGGACTTTGAAAGGGATGATCGCTGGCCTAGAAGAGCCCCTCCGGCGTAAGTGGGACGTCCTGCTCCCCTGCCTCCTGTTCGCTTACCGGGAGGTCCCCCAGAAGTCCTTAGGGTTCAGCCCGTTTGAATTACTTTATGGGCACCCCGTCCGAGGTCCCCTCAGTTTGGTTAAGGAAGGGTGGGAGGCAGCACCCCAGACCACCCCCCGAGATGTGTTCCAATATGTCCTGGCCCTCCGGAACCAGACCAGGAGGTTCCGAGAACTGGCCGAAGCCAACCTGGAGGCGAGTCAAGAAGAAATGAAGCGCTGGTACGACCAGAATGCTACTCTGGTCGAGTTCCAGCCGGGCCAGCAGGTGTGGGTCATGGCCCCCGTGAAGCCTGGCGCTCTCCAGGACCGATGGACTGGGCCCTACAAAGTGGTTGAGAGGAAGAGCCAAGTCACCTACTTGGTGGACGTCCAGTCGCCTCGGGATCCCCTCCGGGTCCTGCACGTGAACCGCCTCAAGCCTCACTTCGTGCGGACAGAACTGAGCCTCCTGCTGGCCACCGATGACGGGGCCGAAGATGAGTCGGATCCCCTCCCGGACCTCCTGTGTGTCAAGGAGCAGGATGGCTCCGTGGAGGGAGTGAACCTCTCCCCAGCCCTCACTGCCCAGCAACAAGCGGACTGCCGCCAGCTCCTCAGACAATTTTCCGACCTCATCTCCCTGACCCCCCGGGTCACCAACTGGTGTGTTCACGATGTGGACACCGGGGACAGCCCGCCGGTGAGACACCGAGCCTACCGGGTTCCTGACCGGGTCCGGTCCTGCATTCAAGCTGAAGTCTCGAAGATGTTGACCCTGGGGGTGATCGAGCCCTCTGACAGTCCCTGGGCCAGCCCCGTGGTCCTGGTTCCGAAGGCGGCAGCTCCCGGTGTCGCCCCCGAGCTCCGGTTCTGCGTGGATTACCGGGGGCTCAATGACGTTACCCGAGCCGATGCCCACCCCATTCCACGAGCCGACGAGCTCATTGACCGACTAGGGGCCGCCCGGTTCCTCAGCACTTTCGACCTCACCTGCGGCTACTGGCAGATTGCGCTCACCGAAGGGGCCAAGGAGAGGTCTGCTTTCTCCACCCCCGATGGGCACTACCGCTTCCGCGTGATGCCCTTCGGGATGAAAAATGCCCCGGCCACTTTCCAGAGACTGGTAAATAGGGTCCTGGCCGGGCTAGAACAGTTCAGCGCGGCCTATCTGGACGACATCGCTGTCTTCAGTTCAGAGTGGAGTGAGCACCTCCAGCACCTCCGGAGAGTGCTAACCGCCCTGCGCCAGGCAGGCCTCACCGTAAAAGCCAGCAAGTGCCAGATCGGGCAAGGATCCGTAGTCTACCTGGGGCACCAAGTCGGAAGTGGCCAGGTCGCTCCTCTACAGCCAAAGATCGACGCCATCCTGGCCTGGGCCCCACCCATCACCCAAACGGAAGTCCGAGCCTTTCTGGGACTCACGGGCTACTACCGCCGATTCATTCGGGGGTATGGCAGCCTGGTCGGCCCTCTCACTGAACTCACGTCTAAAAAACAGCCAAAGAAGGTGCAATGGACGGCTGCCTGCCAGGAAGCTTTCGATGCTCTAAAAAAGGCCATGTGCACGGCCCCCGTCCTCCAGGCTCCCGACTACACCAAGGAGTTCATAGTCCAGACCGATGCCTCCGAGCATGGCATTGGGGCCGTCCTGTCCCAAGTGAATGATCAAGGCCTAGACCAGCCCGTCGCCTTCCTCAGTCGGCGGCTGCTACCCCGAGAACAGAAGTGGAGCACCATAGAGCGCGAAGCCTTTGCCGTGGTCTGGGCACTCAAAAAACTACGACCCTACCTGTTCGGCACTCATTTCAGGGTCCAAACTGACCATCGGCCCTTGCGATGGCTCATGCAGATGCGAGGAGAAAACCCCAAGCTACTGCGGTGGTCAATCTCCCTCCAGGGAATGGACTTCACCGTAGAACACCGCCCTGGTACGGACCACGCCAACGCTGACGGCCTCTCCCGGTTCTTCCGCCTCAGCGAAGAGAACCCCCCAAGGTGATGGGCAGTTCTCTCCGGCTTTCAGCTGGGGGGGACGCGTGTTGGACCCGGCCTCGTAGAATGGCCCTCCGTGCCCCCGCACCACCGAAACCTGGTGCCTGCAGCCCAAGCACGCGGCCCAACCGACCTTTCCCACCAGGACACCTGCACCCACCCCGGACATCCCCGTCCATGGCCTCTCTCCTTTCGGCCACCCCGGGCCCGCGTGCCCACTCCCTGCAACAAGATGGCCGCCCGGCTCCAGCGCGACCCGGGCCTCGAGGCGCCACTCCGGCTGGAGGACATCCCGCTTCCAGGGGATGAGAGAGGGAGGAGCAGTTTCTATCGCACCTCTGAACTCCCCTGGGACGATGGGTTTCGATCGGCCCTCCGGCCTCCCTGCGGGCTGGCTCCGTGCCTGCTGGGTGTCTGGGACTCCTCCCGACCCGGCCCTGAAAGGATCAAACAGACAATAGCAGGAAACCCCGACAAGCGGCCCCCAGGTGACAAGACCCCTGCCTGCGCAGACTCCGGACATCAAAGCGGGGTCGACCTATAACAAGGGGTGCTCTGAGGCTGTCCGGGAGATTCGACGCTGGAACAACGAGAGCCTGCTGACGTGGTCGCGGCTCCTAGAACTTGAACCCACCTGAGCCCTGCTGAGTGACTCGCGGCTCCCGGAAGATCGTAAGACCTCCGAACTTGTACCTGAGCCCTGCTGAGTGACTCGCGGCTCCCGGAAGATCGTAAGACCTCCGAACTTGTACCTGAGCCCTGCTGAGTGACTCGCGGCTCCCTGAAGATCGTAAGACCTCCGAACTTGTACCTGAGCCCTGCTGAGTGACTCGCGGCTCCTTGAAGATCGTAAAGACCTCCGAACTTGTACCTGAGCCCTGCTGAGTGACTCGCGGCTCCTTGAAGATCGTAAAGACCTCCGAACCTGTACCTGCGCCCGCTGAGTGACTCGCGGCTTCCCCAGACTCTCACGGTCCCGCCGGACCCCGACTCCGACCACGTATCCCCCAGCTCGAGGATTGTGAGCTGTGCGCCGGATACGTCCCTGCCTTGAACCGTTACCAGAGACAGTCCCGCTACCCCCTACCTTTCCGAGACTCTTGAGCCCGTGCTCACCTTGTACATATTTGCAGTGATACCTATTTGATAAAACTTGTTTCTGAGAAAACCCAGTGTGGTCTCTCTGTGTCGTAGGGTGCCAGAAGTACGATCCTAGTTGCGAGATTCCTCCCCCCTGGGGAATCTCTCGCCAGTGCCCGGCTACGATACTTCACGGGTGGGACTCAGGGAAGTCAGGACCCCCTTTCCGGGCTCCTCTGAGGTCGCCGTCTAACACCCACACACACAACCACAAGCACACACAATCACACACACAACCACACACACACACAACCACACACACACACAACCACACACACACACACACAACCACACACAATAACACAAATGCACATCCAAACACACAACCACATACAACCATAACTACACACACAGTAACAACACACACACACACACAACCACAACCACACACAACCACACCCACACAACCACACAACCACACACACAATAACACAAACACACACACAACCACAACTACACAGACAACCACAACTACACACACAACCACAACACACAACCACAAGCACACACAACCAATCACACACAACCACAACCACACACACAACCACACACACACAACCACAAATGCACACAAACAACCACACACAATAACACAAACACACAACCACACGCAACCACACGCAACCACACACACAACCACACACACAACCACATCCACAAGCACACACAACCACAAACAACCACACACACACAACCACAAACAACCACACACAACCAGTCACACACAACCACACACACACACCCCTATAAACATACACACAACCACACACACAATAACACAAACACACAACCACATACAATCACAACTACACACAACCACACCCACACACACAACCACAAGCACACACAACCAATCACACACACACACACCGCACACACAAACACACAACCACAACCACAACCACAACCACACACACAACCACACACAACCACACACACACACCCACACACACAACCACACACAACTACACACAACCACACCCCCCCACACACAAACACACAACCACAAGCACACACACAATCACACCCCCACAAACACCCACACCCACACACCACCCACACAACCACACACACAACCACCAGCGCACACAAGCACACACACAAGCACACAAGCACACACACACAACCACAACCACACACAACCACACACAACCACACACACAATAACACAAACACACAACCACACACACAACCACACACACAATAACACAAACACACAACCACAACAACACACAACCACAACCACACACACACACAGCCACAAGCACACAACCACACACACAATCACAACTACACACAACCACAACCACACACACACACACAGCCACAAGCACACACAACCAACACACAACCACCACCAACACAGAACCACAACCACACACACAACCACAACAACACACACAGAACCACACACACAACCACACCCACACACACCCACACACCCACACCCACAACCCCCCCACACCCACATCCACACACAACCACACACAACCACAACACACCCACACCCACACCCACACCCACCCCCACACCCACACACACCAACACCCACACACACCAACACCCACACACACCAACACCCACACACACAACCACACACACACACAACCACACACACACACAACCACACACACACACAACCAAACACACACAATAACACAAATGCACATCCACACACACAACCACAACCACACACACAACCACACATGAACACACGACACGAACACACAACCACACACACACATGAACACACAACCACACACACACAGCCACAGACACAATAACACAAACACACAACCATACACACAACCACAACTACACACAACCACACACACACACACAGACACAAACACACAAACACACAACCACACACACAATAACACACACACAACCAAACACACAACCACAAGCACACACACAATCACACCCCCACACCCCCCCACACCCACACACCCCCACAACCACACACACAACCACACACACAACCACCAGCACACACAGCCACACACACACAGCCACACACACACACACACTATAACACAAACACACAACCACACACACAACCAAACACAACCACACACAACCAAACACAACCACAACTACACACAACCACACACAACCACACAACCACACACACACACAACCACAACTACACACACAACACAAACACACACACAACCACACACACAACCACACACAACCACACACACACACCCACACACAAAACCACACACAACTACACACAACCACCCCCCCACACAAACACACAACCACAAGCACACACACAATCACACCCCCACAAACACCCACACCCACACACCACCCACACAACCACACACACAACCACCAGCACACACAACCACACACACAAGCACACACACAAGCACACAACCACACACAACCACACACACAATAACACAAACACACAACCACACGCACAACCACACACACAATAACACAAACACACAACCACACACACAACCACAACAACACACAACCACAACCACACACACACACAGCCACAAGCACACACAACCACACACACAATCACAACTACACACAACCACAACCACACACACACACACACACAGCCACAAGCACACACAACCAACACACAACCACCACCAACACACAACCACAACCACACACACAACCACAACAACACACACAGAACCACACACACAACCACACCCACACACACACACACCCACAACCCCCCCACACACACATCCACACACAACCACACACAACCACAACACACCCACACCCACACCCACACCCACACCCACACACACCAACACCCACACACACCAACACCCACACACACCAACACCCACACACACCAACACCCACACACACCAACACCCACACACACAACCACACAACCAAACACACACACAACCAAACACACACACAACCAAACACACACAATAACACAATAACACAAATGCACATCCACACACACAACCACAACCACACACACAACCACACACAAACACACGACACGAACACACAACCACACACACACATGAACACACAACCACACACACACAGCCACAGACACAATAACACAAACACACAACCATACACACAACCACAACTACACACAACCACACACACACCCACAGACACAAACACACAAACACACAACCACACACACAATAACACACACACAACCAAACACACAACCACAAGCACACACACAATCACACCCCCACACCCCCCCACACCCACACCCCCCCACAACCACACACACAACCACACACACAACCACCAGCACACACAGCCACACACACACAGCCCCCCCCACACACACACACACACTATAACACAAACACACAACCACACACACAACCAAACACAACCACAACTACACACAACCACACAACCACACACACACAACCACAACTACACACACAACACAACCACACACACACAACCACACACACAACCACACACAACCACACACACACACCCACACACAAAACCACACACAACTACACACAACCACCCCCCACACAAACACACAACCACAAGCACACACACAATCACACCCCCACAAACACCCACACCCCACCCACACAACCACACACACAACCACCAGCACACACAACCACACACACAAGCACACAAGCACACACACAAGCACACAAGCACACACACACAACCACAACCACAACCACACACAACCACACACAACCACACACACAACCACACACACACAACCACACACACAATAACACAAACACACAACCCCACACACAACCACACACAACCACACACACAATAACACAAACACACAACCACACACACAACCACACACACACACACACACAGCCACAAGCACACACAACCACACACACAATCACAACTACACACAACCACACACACACACACAGCCACAAGCACACACAACCAACACACAACCACCAACACACAACCACAACCACACACACAACCACAACAACACACACAGAACCACGCACACACCCACACCCACCCACCCACACACACAACCACAACAACACACACAGAACCACACACACACCCACACACACACACCCACACACACACCCACACATAACCACACACAACCACACACACCCACACCCACACCCACACCAACACCCACACCAACACCCACACCAACACCCACACCAACACCCACACAACCACACACACACACAACCACACACACACACAACTACACACACACACAACCACACACACACACAACCACACACACACAACTGCACACACACACAATAACACAATAACACAAATGCACATCCACACACACAACCACAACCACACACACAACCACACACGAACACACGACACGAACACACAACCACACACACATGAACACACAACCACACACACACATGAACACACAACCACACACACACACACACACACACAGCCACAGACACAATAACACAAACACACAACCACAACTACACACAACCACACACACACCCACAGACACAAACACACAAACACACAACCACACACACAATAACACACACACACAACCAAACACACAACCACAAGCACACACACAATCACACAGAGTACTTGGCTGTCTGTAACATCATTTATACACAGTTGCTCTCAAAGCATCTTGCTTGGGCATGTTTTAGCAAGTAGTTATGCGTATTAGGGCCCCTTTCCCCACACTACCATGCACATAGTGGTGGGCCGCCTGTCCATGCTCCACCCTAGCAAGCATTTTAACAGTCAGTTTTATTATCTGTTTTTTAACTGCTTGAAAGGCTTGTTTTAATAATTGTATCACTGCACCTGCCTTGCTCCCTAGCGCCGCTGCACTGGTGTTACTTGGCATATTTTCTTTTTATGGGTTCATTTTATTGTCAAAGTTTTTATACGGCTTTTTAGCACATTTTTATTCTCAAATGTGTTTCAATGATTTTAATGAATCACACAATAAAGATAACTGATATGTTGATGCACTCCTTTTCCAGAAAGCTATAATACCAACCTTTGACCAGAGAGACTTAAAACAGTGACAGAGCCCCAGCCCAGAGAGGAACCTAGAAACCTAACACTGTCATACCCAGAGAGATCTGGATTATGACCCGTCATGGCCAGAGACAGATAACAAATATTAACACACCAACCACCCAAAGAGAGACACCTTCTTTACAGCACACTTTCCTCCAGTATCTCTTGTCCCAATAAATCCAGAAAATGGAACCCCACATGTACTAAAGGCAGATCCCTCCGCCATAATTGCAATTCAGAGGTTGGCAGCAAACCTCGCACTGCCACGTTTTTTTTCCTGTAAATATCAGTACGTCAAACCTATTCATATTTGCTTGGTGAAAAGATCCAGAAACTACTGTGGAATGTGGATTTTGGTTCATAAAGCATCCAAAAAAACAATTTTTGTGTGTAAATATCTTAGAGTATTTATCGCATCTCATAAATAACAATCCTACGGGTATTATGTTTTTTAAAATTTTCTAAAATGCAATAAATAGTGATCTAATACTCGGAAACTCATTATCAGTCACTTAGAATACTAAATACTTAGAATACTAAATTATATGATTGATCTGGAGGAGTGCAGTATTTATCAAACTTCTAGGTCAAATGTAACCGGTGTAATAAATGGTCTAAATTACAAAGTTAACACAAAAATGGGTCATATCACGCATATTCTGGTGCTAACTTCACCAAAATCTCCATGCTCTCGTATTTACCAGGCAGTTTTCCTACTGTTAATTTGCCTGCTGAAATCTACCATGGGAAAATAACTGAGGTGTGATACCTGCCTTCAAACTCATAATTCCAATATGTTCCCTAACAGAAGTTACCGCACACCTCAGAATTAATCGGGATGAGCACAATCTTGATTTAGGACACCTACTACACTGCGGGGATTAGATAAACAGTTTGGATGGAAACAAAAACAGAATAAGTGAGAAGAACCATTATGTGCGTAAATAATAATAACAAGCCTTTGCAATGCAATAGGTCTCTCATTTGCGAGATTTTGAACTATTGGCTTTGAAAATGAAAAGACCTTTTATATATATGCTTATATATATATGCTTCAAAAACCTACAATAATAAGTCATTGTCATTTACAATACCAATAGGTCAACGTTTTGATAATGCGAGACCTATTGCATTGCTAATGCTTGTTTTTATTGCAGTAAAGAAGGATTCATTTTGTGGAAACATGTGAGTCATGGTTGTCTTATAACACATAGCCCAGATGTATTGGCTACATTTTATATGCCCTTTTTACAGTCCTTGAGGTCCCTTGGATTTCTAATTCTTTTGTAGATGCTTTAGAAAAATGAGATTAAAAAAAGAAAAGGTTTACAAAAGCAGCACACTATCTAATATTAAAGAAAAAAAGCCATTGAAGATTTCACAAGGCTAGTAGTGTTGGGATTATCGCATAAATATTTGTAAAAAAAAAAAAAAAAAGGAATGGATGATTTCGACAAATTCCATGCTGTATCAGATTACATTGATATAAAAGCAGCGTATCTCACAAAAACAGACATAGCCTATGATTCCTGAACCTTATCAGGGCTGTCTCCTTCCTGGAGCACCCATAAACAAGCATTTACAATGCAATAGGTCTCGCAACTGCGGGTTTTAGAGCTATTGGTATTGTAAACGGCAATGTCTTTTGAAAAATTGACAGGTATTGTAATTTATAATAGTAATTTTCCACCAGTACCATAACTACCACTATTATTATTACTATCACCACAGAGTAGTTATAGTAATAATTGTAGTGTAGGTTATGGTACTTGTGGTGGTTGTAGCGGTGGTGGTAGTGGTGGTGGTGGTGGTACTGGTGGTGGTGTTAGTGGTGGTCTACGTTGATTTTATTTCAATACTTATGCTACTGCTTAAAATATTTAAACAAAAAAATACAAAAACTAACAAACATTATCATTTGCAACGCCAATAGCTCAAACTTTTAATAATGCCAGCCCTATTGCTTTGCAAATGCTTGTTTTATGTTGCAGGCATGAGGTGCATCATCTACATCCCAAAATACAATCTTAGATTTGTAGACACTCGTAACAGTCCTATGGTAGGAGGCAGTTGTTCAGCCAGTGTAAGGCTAATAGCACACACAACTTTGCATTTTGATACCTGAAGTTTTAAATTACAATAAATGTAGTAGACCTCAGGCAGGAGACTTGAGTTACCAGTAACTGTGGAAAGAGCAATAACTTTAGAAACTGCTGCTTTATTTCACCTTTTCCGTGGTGTGAAGGTTACGTAACAGTTTTATTGCATTCGAATGGGCACAATGGGGCTTATTTACAAGTCCCTTGCACTGCTGGTGCTTCACTTTTGTGTGGGAAAAAGTGAGCAAGAGGCATCTCAAGGGGCTTGTAAATAAGCCCCAATGTCCTGTTTCTCTGGCTCTACAGCGGCTCTGTTGACCTGGGTCTCTGGCTCTACAACGGCTCTGCTGACCTGGTTCTCTGGCTCTACAGCGGCTCTGTTGACCTCGTTCTCTGGCTCTAAAGCAGCTCTGCTGACCTGGTTCTGAGGCTCTACACCGTTCTGCTGACCTAGTTCTCTGTCTCTACACCAGCTCTGCTGACCTGGTTCTCTGGCTCTACAGCAGCTCTGCTGACCTGGCTCTACAGAAGCTCTGCTGACCTGGTTCTCTGTCTCTGGTTGTATGGCTCTACAGCAGCTCTGCTGACCTGGTTCTATGGCTCTACAGCAACTCTGCTGACCTGGTTCTGTGGCTCTAGAGCAGCTCTGCTGACCTGGTTCTGTGGCTCTAAAGCAGCTCTGCTGACCTGGTTCTGTGGCTCTAAAGCAGCTCTGCTGACCTGGTTCTATGGCTCTAAAGCAGCTCTGCTGACCTGGCTCTACAGAAGCTCTGCTGACCTGGTTCTCTGTCTCTAGAGCAGCTCTGCTTACCTGGTTCTTAGGCTCTAGGGCAGCTCTGCTGACCTGGTTCTCTGGCTCTAAAGCAGCTCTGCTGACCTGGTTCTCTGGCTCTAAAGCAGGTCTGCCGACCTGGT
Source organism: Triturus cristatus (assembly GCF_964204655.1). NCBI lineage: Eukaryota > Metazoa > Chordata > Amphibia > Caudata > Salamandridae > Triturus > Triturus cristatus. The sequence goes on along the minus strand of NW_028188003.1, from coordinate 236,813 downwards.
TCTCTGGCTCTACAACGGCTCTGATGACCTGGTTCTCTCCCTTTAAAGCAGCTCTGCTGACCTGGTTCTCTCCCTTTAAAGCAGCTCTGCTGACCTGGTTCTCTCCCTCTACAGCAGTACTGCTGACTTGGTTTCTCTGGCTCTAAAGCAGCTCTGCTGACCTGGTTTCTCTGGCTCTAAAGCAGCTCTGGTGACCTGGTTTCTCTGGCTCTAAAGCAGCTCTGCTGACCTGGTTCTCTCCCTCTAAAGCAGCTCTGCTTACCTGGTTTCTTTGGCTCTAGAGCAGCTCTGCTGACCTGGTTCTTAGGCTCTAGAGCAGCTCTGCTGACTTGGCTCTAGAGCAGCTCTGCTGACCTGGTTCTATGGCTTTGAAGCATCTCTGCTGACCTGGTTCTCTGGTTATGAAGTGGCTCTGCTGACCTGGTTCTCTGGCTCTAAAGCAGCTCTGCTGACCTGGTTCTCTGGCTCTAAAGCAGCTCTGCTGACCTGGTTCTCTGGCTCTAAAGCAGCTCTGCTGACCTGGTTCTCTGGCACTTAAGCAGCTCTGCTGACCTGGTTCTCTGGCTCTAAAGCTGACCTGGTTCTCTCCCTCTAAAGCAGCTCTACTGACCTGGTTCTCTGGCTCTACAACGGCTCTGCTGACCAGGTTCTCTGGCTCTACAGCAACTCTGCTGACCTAGTTTTATGGCTCTACAGCCGCTCTGCTGACCTGGTTCTGTGGCTCTACAGCCGCTCTGCTGACCTGGTTCTGTGGCTCTAAAGCAGCTCTGCTGACCTGGTTCTCTGGCTATAAAGCAGCTCTGCTGACCTGGATCTATGGCTCTAAAGCGGCTCTGCTGACCTGGTTCTCTGCCTCTAGAGCAGGTCTGCTGACCTGATTCTTAGGCTCTATAGCAGCTCTGCTGACCTGGGTCTCTCCCTCTAAAGCAGCTCTGCTGACCTGGTTTCTCTGGCTCTAGAGCAGCTCTGCTGACCTGGTTCTCTGGCTCTAGAGCAGCTCTGCTGACCTGGTTCTCTGGCTCTAGAGCAGCTCTGCTGACCTGGTTCTCTCCCTCTCAACCAGCTCTGCTGACCTGGTTTCTCTGGATCTAGAGCAGCTCTGCTGACCTGGTTCTCTGGCTCTAGAGCAGCTCTGCTGACCTGGTTCTCTGGCTCTAGAGCAGCTCTGCAAGACCTGGTTCTCTGGCTCTAGAGCAGCTCTGCTGACCTGGTTCTCTGGATCTAGAGCAGCTCTGCTGACCTGGTTCTCTGGCTCTAGAGCAGCTCTGCTGACCTGGTTCTCTGGCTCTAAAGCAGCTCTGCTGACCTGGTTCTATGGCTCTAAAGCAGCTCTGCTGACCTGGCTCTACAGAAGCTCTGCTGACCTGGTTCTCTGTGTCTAGAGCAGCTCTGCAGACCTGGTTCTTAGGCTCTAGAGCAGCTCTGCTGACCTGGTTCTCTGGCTCTAAAGAAGCTCTGCTGACCTGATTCTCTGGCTATAAAGCAGGTCTGCTGACCTGGTTCTCTGGCTCTACAACGGCTCTGCTGACCTGGTTCTCTCCCATTAAAGCAGCTCTGCTGACCTGGTTCTCTACCTCTACAGCAGCTCTGCTGACCTGGTTTTATGGCTCTAAAGCAGCTCTGCTGACCTGGCTCTACAGAAGCTCTGCTGACCTGGTTCTTAGGCTCTAGAGCAGCTCTGCTGACCTGGTTCTCTGGCACTAAAGCAGCTCTGCTGACCTGATTCTCTGGCTCTAAAGCAGCTCTGCTAACATGGTTCTCTGGCTCTAGAGCAGCTCTGCTGACCTGGTTCTTAGGCTCTAGAGCAGCTCTGCTGACCTGGTTCTCTGGCACTAAAGCGGCTCTGCTGACCTGATTCTCTGGCTCTAAAGCAGCTCTGCTGACATGGGTCTCTGGCTCTACAGCAGCTCTGCTGACCTGGTTCTTAGGCTCTAGAGCAGCTCTGCTGACCTGGTTCTCGGGCTCTGCAACAGCTCTGCTGACCTGGTTCTATGGCTCTAAGGCAGCTCTGCTGACCTGGTTCTGTGGTTCTACAGCAGCTGTGCTGACCTGGTTCTCTGCCTCTAGCGTAGCTCTGCTGACCTGGCTCTCAGGCTCTAGAGCAGCCCTGCTGACCTGGTTCTCTGACTCTAAAGCAGCTCTGCTGACCTGGTTCTCTGGTTCCAAATCGGCTCTGCTGACCTGGTTCTCTGGCTCTAAAAAGGCTCTGATGACCTGGTTCTCTGGCTCTAGAGCAGCTCTGCTGGCCTGGTTCTTAGGCTCTAGACCAGCTCTGCTTACCTGGTTCTCTGCCTCTAAAGCAGCTCTGCTGAGCTGGTTCTCTCCCTCTAAAGCAGCTCTGCTGACCTGGTTCTCTGGCTTTGAAGCAGCTCTGCTGACCTGGTTCTCTGTCTCTAGAGCAGCTCTGCTGACCTGGTTCTCTGTCTCTAGAGCAGCTCTGCTGACCTGGTTCTTAGGCTCTAGAGAAGCTCTGCTGACCTGGTTCTCTGGCTCTAAAGCAGATCTGCTGAACTGATACTCTGGCTCTAAAGCAGGTCTGCTGACCTGGTTCTCTGGCTCTACAACGGCTCTGCTGACCTGGTTCTCTCCCTTTAAAGCAGCTCTGCTGACCTGGTTCTCTCCCTCTACAGCAGCGCTGCTGACCTGGTTTCTCTGGCTCTAAAGCAGCTCTGCTGACCTGGTTCTCTGGCTCTTAAGCAGCTCTGCTGACCTGGTTCTCTGGCTCTAAAGCATCTCTGCTGACCTGGTTCTCTCCCTCTAAAGCAGCTCTGCTGACCTGGTTTCTCTGGCTCCAGAGCAGCTCTGCTGACCTGGTTCTATGGCTCTAGAGCAGCTCTGCTGACCTGGTTCTATGGCTTTGAAGCAGCTCTGCTGACCTGGTTCTCTGGTTATGAAGCGGCTCTGCTGACCTGGTTCTCTATCTCTAAAGCGGCTCTGCTGACCTGGTTCTCTGACTCTAAAGCGGCTCTGCTGACCTGGTTCTCTGGCTCTAAAGCAGCTCTGCTGACCTGGTTCTCTGGCTCTAAAGCAGCTATGCTGACCTGGTTCTCTGGCTCTAAAGCAGCTGTGCTGACCTGGTTCTCTGGCTCTAAAGCAGCTCTGCTGACCTGGTTCTCTCCCTCTAAAGCAGCTCTGCTGACCTGGTTCTCTGGCTCTAAAGCAGCTCTGCTGACCTGGTTCTCTGGCTCTAAAGCAGCTATGCTGACCTGGTTCTCTGGCTCTAAAGCAGCTGTGCTGACCTGGTTCTCTGGCTCTAAAGCAGCTCTGCTGACCTGGTTCTCTCCCTCTAAAGCCCTGGTTCTCTCCCTCTAAAGCAGCTCTGCTGACCTGATTCTCTGGCTCTAAAGCAGCTGTGCTGACCTGGTTCTCTGGCTCTAAAGCAGCTCTGCTGACCTGGTTCTCTCCCTCTAAAGCCGTGGTTCTCTCCCTCTAATGCAGCTCTGCTGACCTGATTCTCTGACTCTAAAGCAGCTTTGCTGACCTGATTGTCAGGCTCTAGAGCAGCTCTGCTGACCTGGTTCTCTCCCTCTAAAGCCCTGGTTCTCTCCCTCTACAGCAGCTCTGCTGACTTGATTCTCTGGCTCTACAGCAGCTCTGCTGACCTGGTTGTCAGGCTCTACAGCAGCTCTGCTGGCCTGGTTCTTAGGCTCTAGAGCAGCTCTGCTGACCTAGTTCTCTGGCTCTACAACGGCTCTGCTGACCTGGTTCTCTGGCTCTAAAGCATCTCTGCTGACCTGGTTCTCTGGCTCTAAAGCAGCTCTGCTGACCTGGTTCTCTGGCTGTAAAGCAGCTCTGCTGACCTGGTTCTCTCCCTTTAAAGCAGCTCTGCTGACCTGGTTCTCTCCCTCTACAGCAGCTCTGCTGACCTGGTTTCTCTGGCTCTAAAGCAGCTCTGCAGACCTGGTTCTCTGGCTCTTAAGCAGCTCTGCTGACCTGGTTCTCTGGCTCTAAAGCATCTCTGCTGACCTGGTTCTCTCCCTCTAAAGCAGCTCTGCTGACCTGGTTTCTCTGGCTCTACATCAGCTCTGCTGGCCTGGTTCTTAGGCTCTAGAGCAGCTCTGCTGACCTGGTTCTTTGGCTCTAGAGCAGCTCTGCTGACCTGGTTCTATGGCTTTGAAGCAGCTCTGCTGACCTGGTTCTCTGGTTATGAAGCGGCTCTGCTGACCTGGTTCTCTATCTCTAAAGCGGCTCTGCTGACCTGGTTCTCTGACTCTAAAGCGGCTCTGCTGACCTGGTTCTCTGACTCTAAAGCAGCTCTGCTGACCTGGTTCTCTGGCTCTAAAGCAGCTCTGCTGACCTGGTTCTCTGGCTCTAAAGCAGCTATGCTGACCTGGTTCTCTGGCTCTAAAGCAGCTGTGCTGACCTGATTGTCAGGCTCTAGAGCAGCTCTGCTGACCTGGTTCTCTCCCTCTAAAGCCCTGGTTCTCTCCCTCTACAGCAGCTCTGCTGACTTGATTCTCTGGCTCTACAGAAGCTCTGCTGACCTGGTTGTCAGGCTCTACAGCAGCTCTGCTGGCCTGGTTCTTAGGCTCTAGAGCAGCTCTGCTGACCTAGTTCTCTGGCTCTATAACGGCTCTGCTGACCTGGTTCTCTGGCTCTAAAGCATCTCTGCTGACCTGGTTCTCTGGCTCTAAAGCAGCTCTGCTGACCTGGTTCTCTGGCTGTAAAGCAGCTCTGCTGACCTGGTTCTCTCCCTCTAAAGCAGCTCTGCTGACCTGGTTCTCAGGCTCTAGAGCAGCTCTGCTGACCTGGTTCTCAGGCTCTAGAGCAGCTCTGCTGACCTGGTTCTCAGGCTCTAGAGCAGCTCTGCTGACCTGGTTCTCAGGCTCTAGAGCAGCTCTACTAACCTGGTTCTCCCCCTCTAAAGCAGCTCTGCTGACCTGGTTTCTCTGGCTCTACAGCAGCTCTACTGACCTGGTTCTCTGGCTTTGAAGCAGCTCTGCTGACCTGGTTCTCTGGCTTTAGAGCAGCTCTGCTGACCTGGTTCTCGGGCTCTGCACGGCTCTGCTGACCTGGTTCTCTGGCTCTAAGGCAGCGCTGCTGACCTGGTTCTATGGCTCTAAAGCAGCTCTGCTGACCTCGTTCTCTGGCTCTACAGCAGCTCTGCTGACCTGGTTCTGCGGCTCTACAGCAGCTCTGCTGACCTGGTTCTCTGCCTCTAGAACAGCTCTGCTGACCTGGTTCTCTGGCACTAAAGCAGCTCTGCTGACCTGATTCTCTGGCTCTAAAGCAGGTCTGCTGACCTGGTTCTCTGGCTCTACAGCAGCTCTGCTGACCTGGTTCAAAGGCTCTAGAGCAGCTCTGCTGACTTGGTTCTATGGCTCTAGAGCAGCTCTGCTGACCTGGTTCTATGGCTTTGAAGCAGCTCTGCTGACCTGGTTCTCTGGTTATGAAGTGGCTCTGCTGACCTGGTTCTCTGGCTCTAGAGCAGCTCTGCTGACCTGGTTCTCTGGCTCTAAAGCAGCTCTGCTGACCTGGTTCTATGGCTCTAAAGCAGCTCTGCTGACCTTGCTCTACAGAAGCTCTGCTGACCTGGTTCTCTGTCTCTAGAGCAGCTCTGCTGACCACCTGGTTCTTAGGCTCTAGAGCAGCTCTGCTGACCTGGTTCTCTGGCTCTAAAGCAGCTCTGCTGACCTAATTCTCTGGCCTAAAGCAGGTCTGCTGACCTGGTTCTCTGCCTCTAGAACAGCTCTGCTGACCTGGTTCTCTGGCACTAAAGCAGCTCTGCTGACCTGATTCTCTGGCTCTAAAGCAGGTCTGCTGACCTGGTTCTCTGGCTCTACAGCAGCTCTGCTGACCTGGTTCTTAGGCTCTAGAGCAGCTCTGCTGACTTGGTTCTATGGCTCTAGAGCAGCTCTGCTGACCTGGTTCTATGGCTTTGAAGCAGCTCTGCTGACCTGGTTCTCTGGTTATGAAGCGGCTCTGCTGACCTGGTTCTCTGGCTCTAAAGCAGCTCTGCTGACCTGATTCTCTGGCTCTAAAGCAGCTCTGCTGACCTGGTTCTCTGGCTCTAAAGCAGCTCTGCTGACCTGGTTCTCTGGCTCTAAAGCAGCTCTGCTGACCTGGTTCTGTGGCTCTAAAGCAGCTCTGCTGACCTGGTTCTCTGGCTATAAAGCAGCTCTGCTGACCTGGTTCTATGGCTCTAAAGCGACTCTGCTGACCTGGTTCTCTGCCTCTAGAGCAGCTCTGCTGACCTGATTCTTAGGCTCTATAGCAGCTCTGCTGACCTGGATCTCTCCCTCTAAAGCAGCTCTGCTGACCTGGTTCTCTGGCTCTAGAGCAGCTCTGCTGACCTGGCTCTCTGGCTCTAAAGCAGCTCTGCTGACCTGGTTCTATGGATCTAAAGCAGCTCTGCTGACCCGGCTCAACAGAAGCTCTGCTGACCTGGTTCTCTCGCTCTAGAGCAGCTCTGCTGACCTGGTTCTCTCCCTCTAAACCAGCTCTGCTGACCTGGTTTCTCTGGCTCTAGAGCAGCTCTGCTGACCTGGTTTCTCTGGATCTAGAGCAGCTCTGCTGACCTGGTTCTCTGGCTCTAGAGCAGCTCTGCTGACCTGGTTCTCTGGCTCTAGAGCAGCTCTGCTGACCTGGTTCTCTGGCTCTAGAGCAGCTCTGCTGACCTGGTTCTCTGGCTCTAGAGCAGCTCTGCTGACCTGGCTCTCTGGCTCTAAAGCAGCTCTGCTGACCTGGTTCTATGGCTCTAAAGCAGCTCTGCTGACCTGGCTCTACAGAAGCCCTGCTGACCTGGTTCTCTGTCTCTAGAGCAGCTCTGCTGACCACCTGGTTCTTAGGCTCTAGAGCAGCTGCGCTGACCTGGTTCTCTGGCTCTAAAGCAGCTCTGCTGACCTAATTCTCTGGCCTAAAGCAGGTCTGCTGACCTGGTTCTCTGGCTCTGCAACGGCTCTGTTGACCTCGTTCTCTCCCTTTAAAGCAGCTCTGCTGACCTGGTTCTCGCCCTCTACAGCAGCTCTGCTGACCTGGTTCTATGGCTCTAAAGCAGCTCTGCTGACCTGGTTCTTAGGCTCTAGAGTAGCTCTGCTGACCTGGTTCTCTGGCTCTAAAGCAGCTCTGCTGAACTGATTTTCTGGCTCTAAAGCAGGTCTGCTGACCTGGTTCTCTGGCTCTACAATGGCTCTGCTGACCTGGTTCTCTCCCTTTAAAGCAGCTCTGCTGACCTGGTTCTCTCCCTCTACAGAAGCTCTGCTGACCTGGTTCTCTGTCTGTAGAGCAGCTCTGCTGACCTGGTTCTTAGGCTCTAGAGCAGCTCTGCTGACCTGGTTCTCTGGCACTAAAGCAGCTCTGCTGACCTGATTCTCTGGCTCTAAAGCAGGTCTGCTGACCTGGTTCTCTGTCTCTACAGCAGCTCTGCTGACCTGGTTCTTAGGCTCTAGAGCAGCTCTGCTGACTTGGTTCTATGGCTCTAGAGCAGCTCTGCTGACCTGGTTCTATGGCTTTGAAGCAGCTCTGCTGACCTGGTTCTCTGGTTATGAAGCGGCTCTGCTGACCTGGTTCTCTGGCTCTAAAGCGGCTCTGCTGACCTGATTCTCTGGCTCTAAAGCAGCTCTGCTGACCTGGTTCTCTGGCTCTAAAGCAGCTCTGCTGTCCTGGTTCTCTGGCTCTAAAGCAGCTCTGCTGACCTAGTTCTGTGGCTCTAAAGCAGCTCTGCTGACCTGGTTCTCTGGCTATAAAGCAGCTCTGCTGACCTGGTTCTCTGGCTCTAGAGCGGCTCTGCTGACCTGGTTCTCTGCCTCTAGAGCAGCTCTGCTGACCTGATTCTTAGGCTCCATAGCAGCTCTGCTGACCTGGATCTCTCCCTCTAAAGCAGCTCTGCTGACCTGGTTCTCTGGCTCTAGAGCAGCTCTGCTGACCTGGCTCTCTGGCTCTAAAGCAGCTCTGCTGACCTGGTTCTATGGCTCTAAAGCAGCTCTGCTGACCTGGCTCAACGGAAGCTCTGCTGACCTGGTTCTCTCGCTCTAGAGCAGCTCTGCTGACCTGGTTCTCTGGCTCTAGAGCAGCTCTGCTGACCTGGTTCTCTGGCTCTAGAGCAGCTCTGCTGACCTGGCTCTCTGGCTCTAAAGCAGCTCTGCTGACCTGGCTCTCTGGCTCTAAAGCAGCTCTGCTGACCTGGTTCTATGGCTCTAAAGCAGCTCTGCTGACGTGGCTCTACAGAAGCTCTGCTGACCTGGTTCTCTGTCTCTAAAGCAGCTCTGCTGACCACCTGGTTCTTAGGCTCTAGAGCAGCTGCGCTGACCTGGTTCTCTGGCTCTAAAGCAGCTCTGCTGACCTAATTCTCTGGCCTAAAGCAGGTCTGCTGACCTGGTTCTCTGGCTCTGCAACGGCTCTGCTGACCTCGTTCTCTCCCTTTAAAGCAGCTCTGCTGACCTGGTTCTCTCCCTCTACAGCAGCTCTGATGACCTGGTTTCTCTGGCTCTAAAGCAGCCCTGCTGACCTGGTTCTCTGGCTCTTAAGCAGCTCTGCTGACCTGGTTCTCGCCCTCTACAGCAGCTCTGCTGACCTGGTTCTATGGCTCTAAAGCAGCTCTGCTGACCTGGTTCTTAGGCTCTAGAGTAGCTCTGCTGATCTGGTTCTCTGGCTCTAAAGCAGCTCTGCTGAACTGATTTTCTGGCTCTAAAGCAGGTCTGCTGACCTGGTTCTCTGGCTCTACAATGGCTCTGCTGACCTGGTTCTCTCCCTTTAAAGCAGCTCTGCTGACCTGGTTCTCTCCCTCTACAGCAGCTCTGCTGACCTGGTTTCTCTGGCTCTAAAGCAGCCCTGCTGACCTGGTTCTCTGGCTCTTAAGCAGCTCTGCTGACCTGGTTCTCTGGCTCTAAAGCATCTCTGCTGACCTGGTTCTCTCCCTCCAAAGCAGCTCTGCTGACCTGGTTTCTCTGGCTCTACATCAGCTATGCTGGCCTGGTTCTTAGGCTCTAGAGCAGCTCTGCTGACCTGGTTCTATGGCTCTAGAGCAGCTCTGCTGACCTGGTTGTCAGGCTCTACAGCAGCTCTGCTGGCCTGGTTCTTAGGCTCTAGAGCAGCTCTGCTGACCTAGTTCTCTGGCTCTACAACGGCTCTGCTGACCTGGTTCTCTGGCTCTAAAGCATCTCTGCTGACCTGGTTCTCTGGCTCTAAAGCAGCTCTGCTGACCTGGTTCTCTGGCTGTAAAGCAGCTCTGCTGACCTGGTTCTCTCCCTTTAAAGCAGCTCTGCTGACCTGGTTCTCTCCCTCTACAGCAGCTCTGCTGACCTGGTTTCTCTGGCTCTAAAGCAGCTCTGCTGACCTGGTTCTCTGGCTCTTAAGCAGCTCTGCTGACCTGGTTCTCTGGCTCTAAAGCAGCTCTGCTGACCTGGTTCTCTCCCTCTAAAGCAGCTCTGCTGACCTGGTTTCTCTGGCTCTACATCAGCTCTGCTGGCCTGGTTCTTAGGCTCTAGAGCAGCTCTGCTGACCTGGTTCTTTGGCTCTAGAGCAGCTCTGCTGACCTGGTTCTATGGCTTTGAAGCAGCTCTGCTGACCTGGTTCTCTGGTTATGAAGCGGCTCTGCTGACCTGGTTCTCTATCTCTAAAGCGGCTCTGCTGACCTGGTTCTCTGACTCTAAAGCGGCTCTGCTGACCTGGTTCTCTGGCTCTAAAGCAGCTCTGCTGACCTGGTTCTCTGGCTCTAAAGCAGCTATGCTGACCTGGTTCTCTGGCTCTAAAGCAGCTGTGCTGACCTGATTGTCAGGCTCTAGAGCAGCTCTGCTGACCTGGTTCTCTCCCTCTAAAGCCCTGGTTCTCTCCCTCTACAGCAGCTCTGCTGACTTGATTCTCTGGCTCTACAGCAGCTCTGCTGACCTGGTTGGCAGGCTCTACAGCAGCTCTGCTGGCCTGGTTCTTAGGCTCTAGAGCAGCTCTGCTGACCTAGTTCTCTGGCTCTATAACGGCTCTGCTGACCTGGTTCTCTGGCTCTAAAGCATCTCTGCTGACCTGGTTCTCTGGCTCTAAAGCAGCTCTGCTGACCTGGTTCTCTGGCTGTAAAGCAGCTCTGCTGACCTGGTTCTCTCCCTCTAAAGCAGCTCTTCTGACCTGGTTCTCAGGCTCTAGAGCAGCTCTGCTGACCTGGTTCTCAGGCTCTAGAGCAGCTCTGCTGACCTGGTTCTCAGGCTCTAGAGCAGCTCTGCTGACCTGGTTCTCAGGCTCTAGAGCAGCTCTACTAACCTGGTTCTCCCCCTCTAAAGCAGCTCTGCTGACCTGGTTTCTCTGGCTCTACAGCAGCTCTACTGACCTGGTTCTCTGGCTTTGAAGCAGCTCTGCTGACCTGGTTCTCTGGCTTTAGAGCAGCTCTGCTGACCTGGTTCTCGGGCTCTGCACGGCTCTGCTGACCTGGTTCTCTGGCTCTAAGGCAGCGCTGCTGACCTGGTTCTATGGCTCTAAAGCAGCTCTGCTGACCTCGTTCTCTGGCTCTACAGCAGCTCTGCTGACCTGGTTCTGCGGCTCTACAGCAGCTCTGCTGACCTGGTTCTCTGCCTCTAGAACAGCTCTGCTGACCTGGTTCTCTGGCACTAAAGCAGCTCTGCTGACCTGATTCTCTGGCTCTAAAGCAGGTCTGCTGACCTGGTTCTCTGGCTCTACAGCAGCTCTGCTGACCTGGTTCAAAGGCTCTAGAGCAGCTCTGCTGACTTGGTTCTATGGCTCTAGAGCAGCTCTGCTGACCTGGTTCTATGGCTTTGAAGCAGCTCTGCTGACCTGGTTCTCTGGTTATGAAGTGGCTCTGCTGACCTGGTTCTCTGGCTCTAGAGCAGCTCTGCTGACCTGGTTCTCTGGCTCTAAAGCAGCTCTGCTGACCTGGTTCTATGGCTCTAAAGCAGCTCTGCTGACCTTGCTCTACAGAAGCTCTGCTGACCTGGTTCTCTGTCTCTAGAGCAGCTCTGCTGACCACCTGGTTCTTAGGCTCTAGAGCAGCTCTGCTGACCTGGTTCTCTGGCTCTAAAGCAGCTCTGCTGACCTAATTCTCTGGCCTAAAGCAGGTCTGCTGACCTGGTTCTCTGCCTCTAGAACAGCTCTGCTGACCTGGTTCTCTGGCACTAAAGCAGCTCTGCTGACCTGATTCTCTGGCTCTAAAGCAGGTCTGCTGACCTGGTTCTCTGGCTCTACAGCAGCTCTGCTGACCTGGTTCTTAGGCTCTAGAGCAGCTCTGCTGACTTGGTTCTATGGCTCTAGAGCAGCTCTGCTGACCTGGTTCTATGGCTTTGAAGCAGCTCTGCTGACCTGGTTCTCTGGTTATGAAGCGGCTCTGCTGACCTGGTTCTCTGGCTCTAAAGCGGCTCTGCTGACCTGATTCTCTGGCTCTAAAGCAGCTCTGCTGACCTGGTTCTCTGGCTCTAAAGCAGCTCTGCTGACCTGGTTCTCTGGCTCTAAAGCAGCTCTGCTGACCTGGTTCTGTGGCTCTAAAGCAGCTCTGCTGACCTGGTTCTCTGGCTATAAAGCAGCTCTGCTGACCTGGTTCTATGGCTCTAAAGCGACTCTGCTGACCTGGTTCTCTGCCTCTAGAGCAGCTCTGCTGACCTGATTCTTAGGCTCTATAGCAGCTCTGCTGACCTGGATCTCCCTCTAAAGCAGCTCTGCTGACCTGGTTCTCTGGCTCTAGAGCAGCTCTGCTGACCTGGCTCTCTGGCTCTAAAGCAGCTCTGCTGACCTGGTTCTATGGCTCTAAAGCAGCTCTGCTGACCCGGCTCAACAGAAGCTCTGCTGACCTGGTTCTCTCGCTCTAGAGCAGCTCTGCTGACCTGGTTCTCTCCCTCTAAACCAGCTCTGCTGACCTGGTTTCTCTGGCTCTAGAGCAGCTCTGCTGACCTGGTTTCTCTGGATCTAGAGCAGCTCTGCTGACCTGGTTCTCTGGCTCTAGAGCAGCTCTGCTGACCTGGTTCTCTGGCTCTAGAGCAGCTCTGCTGACCTGGTTCTCTGGCTCTAGAGCAGCTCTGCTGACCTGGTTCTCTGGCTCTAGAGCAGCTCTGCTGACCTGGCTCTCTGGCTCTAAAGCAGCTCTGCTGACCTGGTTCTATGGCTCTAAAGCAGCTCTGCTGACCTGGCTCTACAGAAGCTCTGCTGACCTGGTTCTCTGTCTCTAGAGCAGCTCTGCTGACCACCTGGTTCTTAGGCTCTAGAGCAGCTGCGCTGACCTGGTTCTCTGGCTCTAAAGCAGCTCTGCTGACCTAATTCTCTGGCCTAAAGCAGGTCTGCTGACCTGGTTCTCTGGCTCTGCAACAGCTCTGTTGACCTCGTTCTCTCCCTTTAAAGCAGCTCTGCTGACCTGGTTCTCGCCCTCTACAGCAGCTCTGCTGACCTGGTTCTATGGCTCTAAAGCAGCTCTGCTGACCTGGTTCTTAGGCTCTAGAGTAGCTCTGCTGACCTGGTTCTCTGGCTCTAAAGCAGCTCTGCTGAACTGATTTTCTGGCTCTAAAGCAGGTCTGCTGACCTGGTTCTCTGGCCCTACAATGGCTCTGCTGACCTGGTTCTCTCCCTTTAAAGCAGCTCTGCTGACCTGGTTCTCTCCCTCTACAGAAGCTCTGCTGACCTGGTTCTCTGTCTGTAGAGCAGCTCTGCTGACCTGGTTCTTAGGCTCTAGAGCAGCTCTGCTGACCTGGTTCTCTGGCACTAAAGCAGCTCTGCTGACCTGATTCTCTGGCTCTAAAGCAGGTCTGCTGACCTGGTTCTCTGGCTCTACAGCAGCTCTGCTGACCTGGTTCTTAGGCTCTAGAGCAGCTCTGCTGACTTGGTTCTATGGCTCTAGAGCAGCTCTGCTGACCTGGTTCTATGGCTTTGAAGCAGCTCTGCTGACCTGGTTCTCTGGTTATGAAGCGGCTCTGCTGACCTGGTTCTCTGGCTCTAAAGCGGCTCTGCTGACCTGATTCTCTGGCTCTAAAGCAGCTCTGCTGACCTGGTTCTCTGGCTCTAAAGCAGCTCTGCTGTCCTGGTTCTCTGGCTCTAAAGCAGCTCTGCTGACCTGGTTCTGTGGCTCTAAAGCAGCTCTGCTGACCTGGTTCTCTGGCTATAAAGCAGCTCTGCTGACCTGGTTCTCTGGCTCTAGAGCGGCTCTGCTGACCTGGTTCTCTGCCTCTAGAGCAGCTCTGCTGACCTGATTCTTAGGCTCTATAGCAGCTCTGCTGACCTGGATCTCTCCCTCTAAAGCAGCTCTGCTGACCTGGTTCTCTGGCTCTAGAGCAGCTCTGCTGACCTGGCTCTCTGGCTCTAAAGCAGCTCTGCTGACCTGGTTCTATGGCTCTAAAGCAGCTCTGCTGACCTGGCTCAACGGAAGCTCTGCTGACCTGGTTCTCTCGCTCTAGAGCAGCTCTGCTGACCTGGTTCTCTCCCTCTAAACCAGCTCTGCTGACCTGGTTTCTCTGGATCTAGAGCAGCTCTGCTGACCTGGTTCTCTGGCTCTAGAGCAGCTCTGCTGACCTGGTTCTCTGGCTCTAGAGCAGCTCTGCTGACCTGGTTCTCTGGCTCTAGAGCAGCTCTGCTGACCTGGTTCTCTGGCTCTAGAGCAGCTCTGCTGACCTGGCTCTCTGGCTCTAAAGCAGCTCTGCTGACCTGGTTCTATGGCTCTAAAGAAGCTCTGCTGACGTGGCTCTACAGAAGCTCTGCTGACCTGGTTCTCTGTCTCTAAAGCAGCTCTGCTGACCACCTGGTTCTTAGGCTCTAGAGCAGCTGCACTGACCTGGTTCTCTGGCTCTGCAACGGCTCTGCTGACCTCGTTCTCTCCCTTTAAAGCAGCTCTGCTGACCTGGTTCTCTCCCTCTACAGCAGCTCTGCTGACCTGGTTTCTCTGGCTCTAAAGCAGCCCTGCTGACCTGGTTCTCTGGCTCTTAAGCAGCTCTGCTGACCTGGTTCTCGCCCTCTACAGCAGCTCTGCTGACCTGGTTCTATGGCTCTAAAGCAGCTCTGCTGACCTGGTTCTTAGGCTCTAGAGTAGCTCTGCTGATCTGGTTCTCTGGCTCTAAAGCAGCTCTGCTGAACTGATTTTCTGGCTCTAAAGCAGGTCTGCTGACCTGGTTCTCTGGCTCTACAATGGCTCTGCTGACCTGGTTCTCTCCCTTTAAAGCAGCTCTGCTGACCTGGTTCTCTCCCTCTACAGCAGCTCTGCTGACCTGGTTTCTCTGGCTCTAAAGCAGCCCTGCTGACCTGGTTCTCTGGCTCTTAAGCAGCTCTGCTGACCTGGTTCTCTGGCTCTAAAGCAGCTCTGCTGACGTGGCTCTACAGAAGCTCTGCTGACCTGGTTCTCTGTCTCTAGAGCAGCTCTGCTGACCACCTGGTTCTTAGGCTCTAGAGCAGCTGCGCTGACCTGGTTCTCTGGCTCTAAAGCAGCTCTGCTGACCTAATTCTCTGGCCTAAAGCAGGTCTGCTGACCTGGTTCTCTGGCTCTGCAACGGCTCTGCTGACCTCGTTCTCTCCCTTTAAAGCAGCTCTGCTGACCTGGTTCTCGCCCTCTACAGCAGCTCTGCTGACCTGGTTCTATGGCTCTAAAGCAGCTCTGCTGACCTGGTTCTTAGGCTCTAGAGTAGCTCTGCTGACCTGGTTCTCTGGCTCTAAAGCAGCTCTGCTGAACTGATTTTCTGGCTCTAAAGCAGGTCTGCTGACCTGGTTCTCTGGCTCTACAATGGCTCTGCTGACCTGGTTCTCTCCCTTTAAAGCAGCTCTGCTGACCTGGTTCTCTCCCTCTACAGAAGCTCTGCTGACCTGGTTCTCTGTCTGTAGAGCAGCTCTGCTGACCTGGTTCTTAGGCTCTAGAGCAGCTCTGCTGACCTGGTTCTCTGGCACTAAAGCAGCTCTGCTGACCTGATTCTCTGGCTCTAAAGCAGGTCTGCTGACCTGGTTCTCTGGCTCTACAGCAGCTCTGCTGACCTGGTTCTTAGGCTCTAGAGCAGCTCTGCTGACTTGGTTCTATGGCTCTAGAGCAGCTCTGCTGACCTGGTTCTATGGCTTTGAAGCAGCTCTGCTGACCTGGTTCTCTGATTATGAAGCGGCTCTGCTGACCTGGTTCTCTGGCTCTAAAGCGGCTCTGCTGACCTGATTCTCTGGCTCTAAAGCAGCTCTGCTGACCTGGTTCTCTGGCTCTAAAGCAGCTCTGCTGTCCTGGTTCTCTGGCTCTAAAGCAGCTCTGCTGACCTGGTTCTGTGGCTCTAAAGCAGCTCTGCTGACCTGGTTCTCTGGCTATAAAGCAGCTCTGCTGACCTGGTTCTCTGGCTCTAGAGCGGCTCTGCTGACCTGGTTCTCTGCCTCTAGAGCAGCTCTGCTGACCTGATTCTTAGGCTCTATAGCAGCTCTGCTGACCTGGATCTCTCCCTCTAAAGCAGCTCTGCTGACCTGGTTCTCTGGCTCTAGAGCAGCTCTGCTGACCTGGCTCTCTGGCTCTAAAGCAGCTCTGCTGACCTGGTTCTATGGCTCTAAAGCAGCTCTGCTGACCTGGCTCAACGGAAGCTCTGCTGACCTGGTTCTCTCGCTCTAGAGCAGCTCTGCTGACCTGGTTCTCTCCCTCTAAACCAGCTCTGCTGACCTGGTTTCTCTGGATCTAGAGCAGCTCTGCTGACCTGGTTCTCTGGCTCTAGAGCAGCTCTGCTGACCTGGTTCTCTGGCTCTAGAGCAGCTCTGCTGACCTGGTTCTCTGGCTCTAGAGCATCTCTGCTGACCTGGTTCTCTGGCTCTAGAGCAGCTCTGCTGACCTGGCTCTCTGGCTCTAAAGCAGCTCTGCTGACCTGGTTCTATGGCTCTAAAGCAGCTCTGCTGACGTGGCTCTACAGAAGCTCTGCTGACCTGGTTCTCTGTCTCTAAAGCAGCTCTGCTGACCACCTGGTTCTTAGGCTCTAGAGCAGCTGCGCTGACCTGGTTCTCTGGCTCTAAAGCAGCTCTGCTGACCTAATTCTCTGGCCTAAAGCAGGTCTGCTGACCTGGTTCTCTGGCTCTGCAATGGCTCTGCTGACCTCGTTCTCTCCCTTTAAAGCAGCTCTGCTGACCTGGTTCTCTCCCTCTACAGCAGCTCTGCTGACCTGGTTTCTCTGGCTCTAAAGCAGCCCTGCTGACCTGGTTCTCTGGCTCTTAAGCAGCTCTGCTGACCTGGTTCTCGCCCTCTACAGCAGCTCTGCTGACCTGGTTCTATGGCTCTAAAGCAGCTCTGCTGACCTGGTTCTTAGGCTCTAGAGTAGCTCTGCTGACCTGGTTCTCTGGCTCTAAAGCAGCTCTGCTGAACTGATTTTCTGGCTCTAAAGCAGGTCTGCTGACCTGGTTCTCTGGCTCTACAATGGCTCTGCTGACCTGGTTCTCTCCCTTTAAAGCAGCTCTGCTGACCTGGTTCTCTCCCTCTACAGCAGCTCTGCTGACCTGGTTTCTCTGGCTCTAAAGCAGCCCTGCTGACCTGGTTCTCTGGCTCTTAAGCAGCTCTGCTGACCTGGTTCTCTGGCTCTAAAGCATCTCTGCTGACCTGGTTCTCTCCCTCCAAAGCAGCTCTGCTGACCTGGTTTCTCTGGCTCTACATCAGCTCTGCTGGCCTGGTTCTTAGGCTCTAGAGCAGCTCTGCTGACCTGGTTCTATGGCTCTAGAGCAGCTCTGCTGACCTGGTTCTATGACTTTGAAGCAGCTCTGCTGACCTGGTTCTCTGGTTATGAAGCGGCTCTGCTGACCTGGTTCTCTGGCTCTAAAGCGGCTCTGCTGACCTGGTTCTCTGACTCTAAAGCAGCTCTGCTGACCTGGTTCTCTGGCTCTAAAGCAGCTATGCTGACCTGGTTCTCTGGCTCTAAAGCAGCTGTGCTGACCTGGTCCTCTGGCTCTAAAGCAGCTCTGCTGACCTGGTTCTCTCCCTCTAAAGCCCTGGTTCTCTCCCTCTAAAGCAGCTCTGCTGACCTGGTTCTCTCCCTCTAAAGCAGCTCTGCTGACCTGGTTCTCTCCCTCTAAAGCAGCTCTGCTGACCTGGTTCTCAGGCTCTAGAGCAGCTCTGCTGACCTGGTTCTCAGGCTCTAGAGCAGCTCTGCTGACCTAGTTCTCTGGCTCTACAACGGCTCTGCTGACCTGGTTCTCTGGCTCTAAAGCAGCTCTGCTGACCTGGTTCTCTGGCTCTAAAGCAGCTCTGCTGACCTGGTTCTCTGGCTGTAAAGCAGCTCTGATGACCTGGTTCTCTGGCTGTAAAGCAGCTCTGCTGACCTGGTTCTCTCCCTCTAAAGCAGCTCTGCTGACCTGGTTCTCAGGCTCTAGAGCAGCTCTGCTGACCTGGTTCTGTGGCTCTAAAGCAGCTCTGCTGACCTGGTTCTCTGGCTATAAAGCAGCTCTGCTGACCTGGTTCTCTGGCTCTAGAGCGGCTCTGCTGACCTGGTTCTCTGCCTCTAGAGCAGCTCTGCTGACCTGATTCTTAGGCTCTATAGCAGCTCTGCTGACCTGGATCTCTCCCTCTAAAGCAGCTCTGCTGACCTGGTTCTCTGGCTCTAGAGCAGCTCTGCTGACCTGGCTCTCTGGCTCTAAAGCAGCTCTGCTGACCTGGTTCTATGGCTCTAAAGCAGCTCTGCTGACCTGGCTCAACGGAAGCTCTGCTGACCTGGTTCTCTCGCTCTAGAGCAGCTCTGCTGACCTGGTTCTCTCCCTCTAAACCAGCTCTGCTGACCTGGTTTCTCTGGATCTAGAGCAGCTCTGCTGACCTGGTTCTCTGGCTCTAGAGCAGCTCTGCTGACCTGGTTCTCTGGCTCTAGAGCAGCTCTGCTGACCTGGTTCTCTGGCTCTAGAGCATCTCTGCTGACCTGGTTCTCTGGCTCTAGAGCAGCTCTGCTGACCTGGCTCTCTGGCTCTAAAGCAGCTCTGCTGACCTGGTTCTATGGCTCTAAAGCAGCTCTGCTGACGTGGCTCTACAGAAGCTCTGCTGACCTGGTTCTCTGTCTCTAAAGCAGCTCTGCTGACCACCTGGTTCTTAGGCTCTAGAGCAGCTGCGCTGACCTGGTTCTCTGGCTCTAAAGCAGCTCTGCTGACCTAATTCTCTGGCCTAAAGCAGGTCTGCTGACCTGGTTCTCTGGCTCTGCAATGGCTCTGCTGACCTCGTTCTCTCCCTTTAAAGCAGCTCTGCTGACCTGGTTCTCTCCCTCTACAGCAGCTCTGCTGACCTGGTTTCTCTGGCTCTAAAGCAGCCCTGCTGACCTGGTTCTCTGGCTCTTAAGCAGCTCTGCTGACCTGGTTCTCGCCCTCTACAGCAGCTCTGCTGACCTGGTTCTATGGCTCTAAAGCAGCTCTGCTGACCTGGTTCTTAGGCTCTAGAGTAGCTCTGCTGACCTGGTTCTCTGGCTCTACAATGGCTCTGCTGACCTGGTTCTCTCCCTTTAAAGCAGCTCTGCTGACCTGGTTCTCTCCCTCTACAGCAGCTCTGCTGACCTGGTTTCTCTGGCTCTAAAGCAGCCCTGCTGACCTGGTTCTCTGGCTCTTAAGCAGCTCTGCTGACCTAGTTCTCTGGCTCTAAAGCATCTCTGCTGACCTGGTTCTCTCCCTCCAAAGCAGCTCTGCTGACCTGGTTTCTCTGGCTCTACATCAGCTCTGCTGGCCTGGTTCTTAGGCTCTAGAGCAGCTCTGCTGACCTGGTTCTATGGCTCTAGAGCAGCTCTGCTGACCTGGTTCTATGACTTTGAAGCAGCTCTGCTGACCTGGTTCTCTGGTTATGAAGCGGCTCTGCTGACCTGGTTCTCTGGCTCTAAAGCGGCTCTGCTGACCTGGTTCTCTGACTCTAAAGCAGCTCTGCTGACCTGGTTCTCTGGCTCTAAAGCAGCTATGCTGACCTGGTTCTCTGGCTCTAAAGCAGCTGTGCTGACCTGGTCCTCTGGCTCTAAAGCAGCTCTGCTGACCTGGTTCTCTCCCTCTAAAGCCCTGGTTCTCTCCCTCTAAAGCAGCTCTGCTGACCTGGTTCTCTCCCTCTAAAGCAGCTCTGCTGACCTGGTTCTCTCCCTCTAAAGCAGCTCTGCTGACCTGGTTCTCAGGCTCTAGAGCAGCTCTGCTGACCTGGTTCTCAGGCTCTAGAGCAGCTCTGCTGACCTAGTTCTCTGGCTCTACAACGGCTCTGCTGACCTGGTTCTCTGGCTCTAAAGCAGCTCTGCTGACCTGGTTCTCTGGCTCTAAAGCAGCTCTGCTGACCTGGTTCTCTGGCTGTAAAGCAGCTCTGCTGACCTGGTTCTCTGGCTGTAAAGCAGCTCTGCTGACCTGGTTCTCTCCCTCTAAAGCAGCTCTGCTGACCTGGTTCTCAGGCTCTAGAGCAGCTCTGCTGACCTGGTTCTCAGGATCTAGAGCAGCTCTGCTGACCTGGTTCTCAGGCTCTAGAGCAGCTCTACTAACCTGGGTGTCTGCCTCTAAAGCAGCTCTGCTGACCTGGTTCTCTGTGTCTAAAGCAGCTCTGCTGACCTGGTTCTCTCCCTCTAAAGCAGCTCTGCTGACCTGCTTTCTCTGGCTCTACAGCAGCTCTACTGACCTGGTTCTCTGGCTTTGAAGCAGCTCTGCTGACCTGATTGTCAGGCTCTAGAGCAGCTCTGCTGACCTGGTTCTTAGACTCTAGAGCAGCTCTGCTGACCTGGTTCTCGGGCTCTGCACGGCTCTGCTGACCTGGTTCTCTGGCTCTAAGGCAGCGCTGCTGACCTGGTTCTATGGCTCTACAGCAGCTATGCTGACCTCATTCTCTGGCTCTACAGCAGCTCTGCTGACCTGGTTCTGCGGCTCTACAGCAGCTCTGCTGACCTGGTTCTGTGGCTCTAAAGCAGCTCTGCTAACTTGGTTCTCTGGCTCAAGTGCAGCTCTGCTGACCTGGTTCTTAGGCTCTAGAGCAGCTCTGCTGACCTGGTTCTCGGGCTCTGCAACAGCTCTGCTGACCTGGTTCTCTGGCTCTAAAGCAGCTCAGCTCTGCTGACCTGGTTCTATGGCTCTAAGGCAGCTCTGCTGACCTGGTTCTGTGGTTCTACAGCAGCTGTGCTGACCTGGTTCTCTGCCTCTAGCGTAGCTCTGCTGACCTGGTTGTCAGGCTCTAGAGCAGCCCTGCTGACCTGGTTCTCTGACTCTAAAGCAGCTCTGCTGACCTGGTTCTCTGGTTCCAAAGCGGCTCTGCTGACCTGGTTCTCTGGCTCTAGAGCAGCTCTGCTGACCTGGTTGTCTGGCTGTAAAGCAGCTCCGCTGACCTGGTTCTCAGGCTCTAAAAAGGCTCTGCTGACCTGGTTCTCTGGCTCTAGAGCAGCTCTGCTGGCCTGGTTCTTAGGCTCTAGACCAGCTCTGCTTACCTGGTTCTCTGCCTCTAAAGCAGCTCTGCTGACCTGGTTCTCTGCCTCTAAAGCAGCTCTGCTGACCTGGTTCTCTGCCTCTAAAGCAGCTCTGCTGACCTGGTTCTCTCCCTCTAAAGCAGCTCTGCTGACCTGGTTTATCTGGCTCTACAGCAGCTCTGCTGACCTGGTTCTCTGGCTTTGAAGCAGCTCTGCTGACCTGGTTCTCTGTCTCTAGAGCAGCTCTGCTGACCTGGTTCTTAGGCTCTAGAGTAGCTCTGCTGACCTGGTTCTCTGGCTCTAAAGCAGCTCTGCTGAACTGATTCTCTGGCTCTAAAGCAGGTCTGCTGACCTGGTTCTCTGGCTCTACAATGGCTCTGCTGACCTGGTTCTCTCCCTTTAAAGCAGCTCTGCTGACCTGGTTCTCTCCCTCTACAGCAGCTCTGCTGACCTGGTTTCTCTGGCTCTAAAGCAGCTCTGCTGACCTGGTTCTCTGGCTCTTAAGCAGCTCTGCTGACCTGGTTCTCTGGCTCTAAAGCATCTCTGCTGACCTGGTTTTCTCCCTCTAAAGCAGCTCTGCTGACCTGGTTTCTCTGGCTCTACATCAGCTCTGCTGGCCTGGTTCTTAGGCTCTAGAGCAGCTCTGCTGACCTGGTTCTATGGCTCTAGAGCAGCTCTGCTGACATGGTTCTATGGCTTTGAAGCAGCTTTGCGGACCTGGTTCTCTGGTTATGAAGCGGCTCTGCTGACCTGGTTCTCTGGCTCTAAAGCAGCTCTGCTGACCTGGTTCTCTGACTCTAAAGCGGCTCTGCTGACCTGGTTCTCTGACTCTAAAGCAGCTCTGCTGACCTGGTTCTCTGGCTCTAAAGCAGCTCTGCTGACCTGGTTCTCTGGCTCTAAAGCGGCTACGCTGACCTGGTTCTCTGGCTCTAAAGCAGCTGTGCTGACCTGGTTCTCTGGCTCTAAAGCAGCTCTGCTGACCTGGTTCTCTCCCTCTAAAGCCCTGGTTGTCTCCCTCTAAAGCAGCTCTGCTGACCTGATTCTCTAGCTCTAAAGCAGCTTTGCTGACCTGATTGTCAGGCTCTAGAGCAGCTCTGCTGACCTGGTTCTCTCCCTCTAAAGCCCTGGTTCTCTCCCTCTAAAGCAGCTCTGCTGACTTGATTCTCTGGCTCTACAGCAGCTCTGCTGACCTGGTTGTCAGGCTCTACAGCAGCTCTGCTGGCCTGGTTCTTAGGCTCTAGAGCAGCTCTGCTGACCTAGTTCTCGTGCTCTACAACGGCTCTGCTGACCTGGTTCTCTGGTTTTAAAGCAGCTCTGCTGACCGGGTTCTCTGGCTCTAAAGCAGCTCTGCTGACCTGGTTCTCTGGCTGTACAGCAGCTCTGCTGACCTGGTTCTCTCCCTCTAAAGCAGCTCTGCTGACCTGGTTCTCAGGCTCTAGAGCAGCTCTGCTGACCTGGTTCTCAGGCTCTAGAGCAGCTCTACTAACCTGGGTGTCTGCCTCTAAAGAGGCTCTGCTGACCTGGTTCTCTGCGTCTAAAGCAGCTCTGCTGACCTGGTTCTCTCCCTCTAAAGCAGCTCTGCTGACCTGGTTTCTCTGGCTCTACAGCAGCTCTACTGACCTGGTTCTCTGGCTTTGAAGCAGCTCTGCTGACCTGGTTCTCTGGCTTTAGAGCAGCCCTGCTGACCTGGTTCTTAGACTCTAGAGCAGCTCTGCTGACCTGGTTCTCGGGCTCTGCACGGCTCTGCTGACCTGGTTCTCTGGCTCTAAGGCAGCGCTGCTGACCTGGTTCTATGGCTCTAAAGCAGCTCTGCTGACCTCGTTCTCTGGCTCTACAGCAGCTCTGCTGACCTGGTTCTGCGGCTCTACAGCAGCTCTGCTGACCTGGTTCTCTGCCTCTAGAACAGCTCTGCTGACCTGGTTCTCTGGCTCTAGAGCAGCTCTGCTGACCTGGTTCTCGGGCTCTGCAACAGCTCTGCTGACCTGGTTCTCTGGCTCTAAAGCAGCTCAGCTCTGCTGACCTGGTTCTATGGCTCTAAGGCAGCTCTGCTGACCTGGTTCTGTGGTTCTACAGCAGCTGTGCTGACCTGGTTCTCTGCCTCTAGCGTAGCTCTGCTGACCTGGTTCTCAGGCTCTAGAGCAGCCCTGCTGACCTGGTTCTCTGACTCTAAAGCAGCTCTGCTGACCTGGTTCTCTGGTTCCAAAGCGGCTCTGCTGACCTGGTTCTCTGGCTCTAGAGCAGCTCTGCTGACCTGGTTGTCTGGCTGTAAAGCAGCTCCGCTGACCTGGTTCTCAGGCTCTAAAAAGGCTCTGCTGACCTGGTTCTCTGGCTCTAGAGCAGCTCTGCTGGCCTGGTTCTTAGGCTCTAGACCAGCTCTGCTTACCTGGTTCTCTGCCTCTAAAGCAGCTCTGCTGACCTGGTTCTCTGCCTCTAAAGAAGCTCTGCTAACCTGGTTCTCTCCCTCTAAAGCAGCTCTGCTGACCTGGTTTCTCTGGCTCTACAGCATCTCTGCTGACCTGATTCTGTGGCTCTGAAGCAGCTCTGCTGTCCTGATTCTGTGGCTCTGAAGCAGCTCTGCTGACCTGATTCTGTGGCCCTAAAGCAGCTCTGCTGACCTGGATCTCTGGCTCTAAAGCAGCTCTGCTGACCTGGTTCTCTTGCTCTACAACGGCTTTGCTGACCTGGTTCTCTGGCTCTACAGAAGCTCTGCTGACCAGGCTCTCTGCCTCTAGAGCAACTCTGCTGACCTAGTTCTTAGGCTCTAGAGCAGCTCTGCTGACCTGGTTCTCTCCCTTTAAAGCAGCTCTGCTGACCAGGTTTCTCTGGCTCAAGAGCAGCTCTGCTGACCTGGTTCTCTGGCTCTACAACAGCTTTGTTGACCTGATTCTCCGACTCTAGAGCAGCTCTGCTGACCTGGTTGTCAGGCTCTAGAGCAACTCTGCTGACCTGGTTCTTAGGCTCTAGAGCAGCTCTGCTGACCTGGTTCTCTGGCTGTAAAGCAGCTCTGCTGACCTGGTTCTCTCCCTCTAAAGCAGCTCTGGTGACCTGGTTTCTCTGGCTCTACAGCAGCTCTGCTGACCTCGTTCTCTCCCTCTAAAGCAGGTCTGCTGACTTGGTTTCTCTGGCTCTAGAGCAGCTCTGCTAACCTGGTTCTCTGGCTCTAGAGCAGCTCTGCTGACCTGGTTCTATGGCTCTAAAGCAACTCTGCTGACCTGGCTCTACAGAAACTCTGCTGACCTGGTTCTCTCTCTTTGGAGCAGCTCTGCTGACCTTGTTCTTAGGATCTAGAGCAGCTCTGCTGACCTGGTTCTCTGGCTCTAAAGCAGCTCTGCTGACCTGGTTCTCTGGCTCTAAAGCAGGTCTGCTGACCTGGTTCTCTGGCTCTACAACGGTTCTGCTGACCTGGTTCTCTGGCTCTAAAGCAGCTCTGCTGACCTGGTTCTCTGGATCTAAAGCAGCTCTGCTGACCTGGTTCTCTGGCTCTAAAGCAGCTCTGCTGACCTAGTTCTCTGGCTCTAAAGCAGTTCTGCTGACCTGGTTCTCTGGCTCTAAAGCAGCTCTGCTGACCTGGTTCTCAGGCTCTAAAGCTGACCTGGTTCTCTCCCTCTAAAGCAGCTCTACTGACCTGGTTCTCTGGCTCTACAACGGCTCTGCTGACCGGGTTCTCTGGCTCTACAGAAGCTCTGCTGACCTGGTTCTGTGGCTCTACAGCAGCTCTGCTGACCTGGTTCTGTGGCTCTAAAGCAGCGCTGCTGACCTGGTTCTCTGGCTATAAAGCAGCTCTGCTGACCTGGTTCTATGGCTCTAAAGCAGCTCTGCTGACCTGGTTCTCTGCCTCTAGAGCAGCTCTGCTGACCTGATTCTTAGGCTCTATAGCAGCGCTGCTGACCTGGATCTCTCCCTCTGAAGCAGCTCTGCTGACCTGGTTTCTCTGGCTCCATAGCAGCTCTGCTGACCTGGTTCTCTGGCTCTAGAGCAGCTCTGCTGACCTGGTTCTCTGGCTCTAGAGCAGCTCTGCTGAAGTGGTTCTCTGGCTCTAGAGCAGCTCTGCTGACCTGCTTCTCTCCCTCTAAAGCAGCTCTGCTAACCTGGTTTCTCTGGCTCTAGAGCAGCTCTGTTGACCTGGTTTCTCTGGATCTAGAGCAGCTCTGCTGACCTGGTTCTCTGGCTCTAGAGCAGCTCTGATGACCTGGTTCTCTGGCTCTAGAGCAGCTCTGCTGACCTGGTTCTCTGGCTCTAGAGCAGCTCTGCTGACCTGGTTCTCTGGCTCTAAAGCAGCTCTGCTGACCTGGCTCTACAGAAGCTCTGCTGACCTGGTTCTCTGTCTCTAGAGCAGCTCTGCTGACCTGGTTCTTAGGCTCTAGAGCAGCTCTGCTGACCTGGTTCTTAGGCTCTAGAGCAGCTCTGCTGACCTGGTTCTCTGGCTCCAAAGCAGCTCTGCTGACCTGATTCCCTGGCTCTAAAGCAGGTCTGCTGACCTGGTTCTCTGGCTCTACAACGGATCTGCTGACCTGGTTCTCTCACTTTAAAGCAGTTCTGCTGACCTGGTTCTCTCCCTCTACAGCAGCTCTGCTGACCTGGTTTCTCTGGCTCTAAAGCAGCTCTGCTGACCTGGTTCTCTGGCTCTAAAGCAGCTCTGCTGACCTGGTTCTCTGGCTCTAAAGCATCTCTGCTGACCTGGTTCTCTCCCTCTAAAGCAGCTCTGCTGACCTGGTTTCTCTGGCTCTACATCAGCTCTGCTGACCTGGTTCTTAGGCTCTAGAGCAGCTCTGCTGACCTGGTTCTATGGCTTTGAAGCAGCTCTGCTGACCTGGTTCTCTGGTTATGAAGCGGCTCTGCTGACCTGGTTCTCTGGCTCTAAAGCGGCTCTGCTGACCTGGTTCTCTGACTCTAAAACGGCTCTGCTGACCTGGTTCTCTGGCTCTAAAGCAGCTATGCTGACCTGGTTCTCTGGCTCTAAAGCAGCTATGCTGACCTGGTTCTCTGGCTCTAAAGCAGCTCTGCTGACCTGGTTCTCTGGCTCTAAAGCAGCTCTGCTGACCTGGTTCTCTCCCTCTAAAGCCCTGGTTCTCTCCCTCTAAAGCAGCTCTGCTGTCCTGATTCTCTGGCTCTAGAGCAGCTTTGTTGACCTGATTGTCAGGCTCTAGAGCAGCTCTGCTGACCTAGTTCTCTGGCTCTACAACGGCTCTGCTGACCTGGTTCTCTGGCTCTAAAGCAGCTCTGCTGACCTGGTTCTCTGGCCTTACAGCAGCTCTGCTGACCTTTTTCTCTGGCTGTAAAGCAGCTCTGCTGACCTGGTTTCTCTGGCTCTACAGCAGCTCTACTGACCTGGTTCTCTGGCTTTGAAGCAGCTCTGCTGACCTGGTTCTCTGGCTTTAGAGCAGCTCTGCTGACCTGGTTCTTAGACTCTAGAGCAGCTCTGCTGACCTGGTTCTCGGGCTCTGCAACGGCTCTGCTGGCCTGGTTCTCTGGCTCTAAAGCAGCTCTGCTGACCTGGTTCTCTCCCTCTAAAGCCCTGGATCTCTCCCTCTAAAGCAGCTCTGCTGACCTGATTCTCTGGCTTTAGAGCAGCTTTGCTGACCTGATTGTCAGGCTCTAGAGCAGCTCTGCTGACCTAGTTCTCTGGCTCTACAACGGCTCTGCTGACCTGGTTCTCTGGCTCTAAAGCAGCTCTGCTGACCTGGTTCTCTGGCTCTACAGCAGCTCTGCTGACCTGGTTCTCTGGCTGTAAAGCAGCTCTGCTGACCTGGTTTCTCTGGCTCTACAGCAGCTCTACTGACCTGGTTCTCTGGCTTTGAAGCAGCTCTGCTGACCTGGTTCTCTGGCTTTAGAGCAGCTCTGCTGACCTGGTTCTTAGACTCTAGAGCAGCGCTGCTGACCTGGTTCTCTGGCTCTAAAGCAGCTCTGCTGACCTGGTTCTCTGGCTCTAAAGCTGACCTGGTTCTCTCCCTCTAAAGCAGGTCTACTGACCTGGTTCTCTGGCTCTAAGGCAGCGCTGCTGACCTGGTTCTCTGGCTCTAAAGCAGCTCTCCTGACCTCGTTCTCTGGCTCTACAGCAGCTCTGCTGAACTGGTTCTGCGGCTCTACAGCAGCTCTGCTGACCTGGTTCTTAGGCTCTAGACCAGCTCTGCTTACCTGGTTCTCTGCCTCTAAAGCAGCTCTGCTGACCTCGTTCTCTGCCTCTAAAGCAGCTCTGCTGACCTGGTTCTCTCCCTCTAAAGCAGCTCTGCTGACCTGGTTTCTCTGGCTCTACAGCAGCTCTGCTGACCTGATTCTGTGGCTCTGAAGCAGCTCTGCTGATCTGGTTCTCTGGCTCTACAACGGCTCTGCTGACCGGGTTCTCTGGCTCTACAACAGCTCTGCTGTCCTGGTTCTATGGCTCTACAGCAGCTCTGCTGACCTCGTTCTTAGGCTCTAGAGCAGCTCTGCTGACCTGGTTCTCTGGCTCTAAAGCAGGTCTGCTGACCTGGTTCTCTGGCTCTACAACGGCTCTGCTGACCTGGTTCTCTGGCTCTAAAGCAGCTCTGCTGACCTGGTTCTCTGGCTCTAAAGCAGTTCTGCTGACCTGGTTCTCTGGCTCTAAAGCTGCTCTGCTGACCTGGTTCTCTGGCTCTAAAGCTGACCTGGTTCTCTCCCTCTAAAGCAGCTCTACTGACCTGGTTCTCTGGCTCTACAACGGCTCTGCTGACCGGGCTCTCTGGCTCTACAGAAGCTCTGCTGACCTGGTTCTATGGCTCTACAGAAGCTCTGCTGACATGGTTCTGAGGCTATAAAGCAGCTCTGCTGACCTGGTTCTATGGCTCTAAAGCGGCTCTGCTGACCTGGTTCTCTGCCTCTAGAGCAGCTCTGCTGACCTGATTCTTAGGCTCTATAGCAGCTCTGCTGACCTGGATCTCTCCCTCTAAAGCAGCTCTGCTGACCTGGTTTCTCTGGCTCTAGAGCAGCTCTGCTGACCTGGTTCTTCGGCTCTAGAGAAGCTCTACTGACCTGTTTCTCTGGCTCTACAACGGCTCTGCTGACCGGGTTCTCTGGCTCCACAGCAGCTCTGCTGACCTGGTTCTATGGCTCTACAGCATCTCTGCTGACCTCGTTCTCTCCCTCTAATGCAGCTCTGCTGACCTGGTTTCTCTGGCTCTAGAGCAGCTCTGCTAACCTGGTTCTCTGGCTCTAGAGCAGCTCTGCTGACCTGGTTCTATGGCTCTAAAGCAACTCTGCTGGCCTGGCTCTACAGGAGCTCTGCTGACCTGGTTCTCTGGCTCTAAAGCAGGTCTGCTGACCTGGTTCTCTGGCTCTACAACGGCTCCGCTGACCTGGTTCTCTGGCTCTAAAGCAGTTCTGCTGACCTGGTTCTCTGGCTCTAAAGCTGCTCTGCTGACCTGGTTCTCTGGCTCTAAAGCTGACCTGGTTCTCTCCCTCTAAAGCAGGTCTACTGACCTGGTTCTCTGGCTCTACAATGGCTCTGCTGACCGGGTTCTCTGGCTCTACAGAAGCTCTGCTGACCTGGTTCTGTGGCTCTACAGCAGCTCTGCTGACATGGTTCTGAGGCTATAAAGCAGCTCTGCTTACCTGGTTCTCTGGCTATAAAGCAGCTCTGCTGACCTGGTTCTATGGCTCTAAAGCGGCTCTGCTGACCTGGTTCTCTGCCTCTAGAGCAGCTCTGCTGACCTGATTCTTAGGCTCTATAGCAGCGCTGCTGACCTGGATCTCTCCCTCTAAAGCAGCTCTGCTGACCTGGTTTCTCTGGCTCTAGAGCAGCTCTGCTGACCTGGTTCTCTGGCTCTAAAGCAGCTCTCCTGACCTCGTTCTCTGGCTCTACAGCAGCTCTGCTGAACTGGTTCTGCGGCTCTACAGCAGCTCTGCTGACCTGGTTCTTAGGCTCTAGACCAGCTCTGCTTACCTGGTTCTCTGCCTCTAAAGCAGCTCTGCTGACCTCGTTCTCTGCCTCTAAAGCAGCTCTGCTGACCTGGTTCTCTCCCTCTAAAGCAGCTCTGCTGACCTGGTTTCTCTGGCTCTACAGCAGCTCTGCTGACCTGATTCTGTGGCTCTGAAGCAGCTCTGCTGATCTGGTTCTCTGGCTCTACAACGGCTCTGCTGACCGGGTTCTCTGGCTCTACAACAGCTCTGCTGTCCTGGTTCTATGGCTCTACAGCAGCTCTGCTGACCTCGTTCTTAGGCTCTAGAGCAGCTCTGCTGACCTGGTTCTCTGGCTCTAAAGCAGGTCTGCTGACCTGGTTCTCTGGCTCTACAACGGCTCTGCTGACCTGGTTCTCTGGCTCTAAAGCAGCTCTGCTGACCTGGTTCTCTGGCTCTAAAGCAGTTCTGCTGACCTGGTTCTCTGGCTCTAAAGCTGCTCTGCTGACCTGGTTCTCTGGCTCTAAAGCTGACCTGGTTCTCTCCCTCTAAAGCAGCTCTACTGACCTGGTTCTCTGGCTCTACAACGGCTCTGCTGACCGGGCTCTCTGGCTCTACAGAAGCTCTGCTGACCTGGTTCTATGGCTCTACAGAAGCTCTGCTGACATGGTTCTGAGGCTATAAAGCAGCTCTGCTGACCTGGTTCTATGGCTCTAAAGCGGCTCTGCTGACCTGGTTCTCTGCCTCTAGAGCAGCTCTGCTGACCTGATTCTTAGGCTCTATAGCAGCTCTGCTGACCTGGATCTCTCCCTCTAAAGCAGCTCTGCTGACCTGGTTTCTCTGGCTCTAGAGCAGCTCTGCTGACCTGGTTCTTCGGCTCTAGAGAAGCTCTACTGACCTGTTTCTCTGGCTCTACAACGGCTCTGCTGACCGGGTTCTCTGGCTCCACAGCAGCTCTGCTGACCTGGTTCTCTCCCTCTAATGCAGCTCTGCTGACCTGGTTTCTCTGGCTCTAGAGCAGCTCTGCTAACCTGGTTCTCTGGCTCTAGAGCAGCTCTGCTGACCTGGTTCTATGGCTCTAAAGCAACTCTGCTGGCCTGGCTCTACAGGAGCTCTGCTGACCTGGTTCTCTGGCTCTAAAGCAGGTCTGCTGACCTGGTTCTCTGGCTCTACAACGGCTCCGCTGACCTGGTTCTCTGGCTCTAAAGCAGTTCTGCTGACCTGGTTCTCTGGCTCTAAAGCTGCTCTGCTGACCTGGTTCTCTGGCTCTAAAGCTGACCTGGTTCTCTCCCTCTAAAGCAGGTCTACTGACCTGGTTCTCTGGCTCTACAATGGCTCTGCTGACCGGGTTCTCTGGCTCTACAGAAGCTCTGCTGACCTGGTTCTGTGGCTCTACAGCAGCTCTGCTGACATGGTTCTGAGGCTATAAAGCAGCTCTGCTTACCTGGTTCTCTGGCTATAAAGCAGCTCTGCTGACCTGGTTCTATGGCTCTAAAGCGGCTCTGCTGACCTGGTTCTCTGCCTCTAGAGCAGCTCTGCTGACCTGATTCTTAGGCTCTATAGCAGCGCTGCTGACCTGGATCTCTCCCTCTAAAGCAGCTCTGCTGACCTGGTTTCTCTGGCTCTAGAGCAGCTCTGCTGACCTGGTTCTCTGGCTCTAAAGCAGCTCTGCTGACCTGGTTCTATGGCTCTAAAGCAGCTCTGCTGACCTGGCTCTACAGAAGCTCTGCTGACCTGGTTCTCTGTCTCTACAGCAGCTCTGCTAACCTGGTTCTTAGGCTCTAGAGCAGCTCTGCAGACCTGGTTCTCTGGCTCTAAAGCAGCTCTGCTGACCTGATTCTCTGGCTCTAAAGCAGGTCTGCTGACCTGGTTCTCTGGCTCTACAACGTCTCTGCTGGCCTGGTTCTCTCCCTTTAAAGCAGCTCTGCTGACCTGGTTCTCTCCCTCTACAGCAGCTCTGCTGACCTGGTTCTATGGCTCTAAAGCACCTCTGCTGACCTAGCTCTGCTGACCTGGTTCTCTGTCTCTAGAGCAGCCCTGCTGACCTGGTTCTTAGGCTCTAGAGCAGCTCTGCTGACCTGATTGTCAGGCTCTAGAACAGCTCTGCTGACCTGGTTCTCTGGCTCTAAAGCAGCTCTGCTGACTTGGTTCTCTGGCTCAAGTGCAGCCCTGCTGACCTGGTTCTTAGGCTCTAGAGCAGCTCTGCTGACCTGGTTCTCGGGCTCTGCAACAGCTCTGCTGACCTGGTTCTCTGGCTCTAAAGCAGCTCAGCTCTGCTGACCTGGTTCTATGGCTCTAAGGCAGCTCTGCTGACCTGGTTCTGTGGTTCTACAGCAGCTGTGCTGACCTGGTTCTCTGCCTCTAGCGTAGCTCTGCTGTCCTGGTTCTCAGGCTCTAGAGCAGACCTGCTGACCTGGCTCTCTGACTCTAAAGCAGCTCTGCTGACCTGGTTCTCTGGTTCCAAAGCGGCTCTGCTAACCTGGTTCTCTGGCTCTAGAGCAGCTCTGCTGACCTGGTTGTCTGGCTGTAAAGCAGCTCCTCTGACCTGGTTCTCAGGCTCTAAAAAGGCTCTGCTGACCTGGTTCTCTGGCTCTAGAGCAGCTCTGCTGGCCTGGTTCTTAGGCTCTAGACCAGCTCTGCTTACCTGGTTCTCTGCCTCTAAAGCAGCTCTGCTGACCTGGTTCTCTGCCTCTAAAGCAGCTCTGCTGACCTGGTTCTCTCCCTCTAACGCAGCTCTGCTGACCTGGTTTCTCTGGGTCTATAGCAGCTCTGCTGACCTGATTCTGTGGCTCTGAAGCAGCTCTGCTGTCCTGATTCTGTGGCTCTGAAGCAGCTCTGCTGACCTGATTCTGTGGCCCTAAAGCAGCTCTGCTGACCTGGATCTCTGGCTCTAAAGCAGCTCTGCTGACCTGGTTCTCTGGCTCTACAACGGCTTTGCTGACCTGGTTCTCTGGCTCTACAGAAGCTCTGCTGACCAGGCTCTCTGCCTCTAGAGCAACTCTGCTGACCTGGTTCTTAGGCTCTAGAGCAGCTCTGCTGACCTGGTTCTCTGGCTCTAAAGCAGCTCTGCTGACCTGGTTCTCTCCCTTTAAAGCAGCTCTGCTGACCAGGTTTCTCTGGCTCAAGAGCAGCTCTGCTGACCTGGTTCTCTGGCTCTACAACAGCTTTGTTGACCTGATTCTCCGACTCTAGAGCAGCTCTGCTGACCTGGTTGTCAGGCTCTAGAGCAACTCTGCTGACCTGGTTCTTAGGCTCTAGAGCAGCTCTGCTGACCTGGTTCTCTGGCTCTAAAGCAGCTCTGCTGACCTGGTTCTCTCCCTCTAAAGCAGCTCTGCTGACCTGGTTTCTCTGGCTCTACAGCAGCTCTGCTGACCTGGTTCTCTGGCTCTAAAGCAGCTCTGCTGACCTGGTTCTTAAGCTCTAGAGCAGCTCTGCTGACCTGGTTCTTAGGCTCTAGAGCAGCTCTGCTGACCTGGTTCTCTGGCTCTAAAGCAGCTCTGCTGACCTGGTTCTTAGGCTCTAGAGCAGCTCTGCTGACCTGGTTCTCTGGCTCTAAAGCAGCTCTGCTGACCTGGTTCTCTGGCTCTAAAGCAGCTCTGCTGACCTGGTTCTCTGGCTGCTGACCTGGTTCTCTGGCTCTAAAGCTGACCTGGTTCTCTCCCTCTAAAGCAGCTCTGCTGACCTGATTCTCTGGCTCTAGAGCAGCTCTCCTGACCTGGTTGTCAGGCTCTAGAGCAGCTCTGCTGACCGGGTTCTCTGGCTCTACAGCAGCTCTGGTGACCAGGTTCTATGGCTCTACAGCAGCTCTGCTGACCTGGTTCTGTGGCTCTACAGCAGCTCTGCTGACCTGGTTCTGTGGCTCTAAAGCAGCTCTGCTGACCTGATTCTCTGCCTCTAGAGTAGCTCTGCTGACCTGATTCTTAGGCTCTAGAGCAGCTCTGCTGACCTGGATCTCTCCCTCTAAAGCAGCTCTGGTGACCTGGTTTCTCTGGCTCTACAGCAGCTCTGCTGACCTCGTTCTTTCCCTCTAAAGCAGGTCTGCTGACCTGGTTTCTCTGGCTCTAGAGCAGCTCTGCTAACCTGGTTCTCTGGCTCTAGAGCAGCTGTGCTGACCTGGTTCTATGGCTCTAAAGCAACTCTGCTGACCTGGCTCTACAGAAACTCTGCTGACCTGGTTCTCTCTCTTTGGAGCAGCTCTGCTGACCTTGTTCTTAGGATCTAGAGCAGCTCTGCTGACCTGGTTCTCTGGCTCTAAAGCAGCTCTGCTGACCTGGTTCTCTGGATCTAAAGCAGGTCTGCTGACCTGGTTCTCTGGCTCTACAACGGTTCTGCTGACCTGGTTCTCTGGCTCTAAAGCAGCTCTGCTGACCTGGTTCTCTGGATCTAAAGCAGCTCTGCTGACCTGGTTCTCTGGCTCTAAAGCAGCTCTGCTGACCTGGTTCTCTGGCTCTAAAGAAGCTCTGCTGACCTGGTTCTCTGGCTCTAAAGCAGCTCTGCTGACCTGGTTCTCAGGCTCTAAAGCTGACCTGGTTCTCTCCCTCTAAAGCAGCTCTACTGACCTGGTTCTCTGGCTCTACAACGGCTCTGCTGACCGGGTTCTCTGGCTCTACAGAAGCTCTGCTGACCTGGTTCTGTGGCTCTACAGCAGCTCTGCTGACCTGGTTCTGTGGCTCTAAAGCAGCGCTGCTGACCTGGTTCTCTGGCTATAAAGCAGCTCTGCTGACCTGGTTCTATGGCTCTAAAGCAGCTCTGCTGACCTGGTTCTCTGCCTCTAGAGCAGCTCTGCTGACCTGATTCTTAGGCTCTATAGCAGTGCTGCTGACCTGGATCTCTCCCTCTAAAGCAGCTCTGCTGACCTGGTTTCTCTGGCTCCATAGCAGCTCTGCTGACCTGGTTCTCTGGCTCTAGAGCAGCTCTGCTGACCTGGTTCTCTGGCTCTAGAGCAGCTCTGCTGAAGTGGTTCTCTGGCTCTAGAGCAGCTCTGCTGACCTGCTTCTCTCCCTCTAAAGCAGCTCTGCTAACCTGGGTTCTCTGGCTCTAGAGCAGCTCTGTTGACCTGGTTTCTCTGGATCTAGAGCAGCTCTGCTGACCTGGTTCTCTGGCTCTAGAGCAGCTCTGATGACCTGGTTCTCTGGCTCTAGAGCAGCTCTGCTGACCTGGTTCTCTGGCTCTAGAGCAGCTCTGCTGACCTGGTTCTCTGGCTCTAGAGCAGCTCTGCTGACCTGGTTCTCTGGCTCTAAAGCAGCTCTGCTGACCTGGCTCTACAGAAGCTCTGCTGACCTGGTTCTCTGTCTCTAGAGCAGCTCTGCTGACCTGGTTCTTAGGCTCTAGAGCAGCTCTGCTGACCTGGTTCTCTGGCTCCAAAGCAGCTCTGCTGACCTGATTCCCTGGCTCTAAAGCAGGTCTGCTGACCTGGTTCTCTGGCTCTACAACGGATCTGCTGACCTGGTTCTCTCCCTTTAAAGCAGTTCTGCTGACCTGGTTATCTCCCTCTACAGCAGCTCTGCTGACCTGGTTTCTCTGGCTCTAAAGCAGCTCTGCTGACCTGGTTCTCTGGCTCTAAAGCAGCTCTGCTGACCTGGTTCTCTGGCTCTAAAGCATCTCTGCTGGCCTGGTTCTCTCCCTCTAAAGCAGCTCTGCTGACCTGGTTTCTCTGGCTCTACATCAGCTCTGCTGACCTGGTTCTTAGGCTCTAGAGCAGCTCTGCTGACCTGGTTCTATGGCTTTGAAGCAGCTCTGCTGACCTGGTTCTCTGGTTATGAAGCGGCTCTGCTGACCTGGTTCTCTGGCTCTAAAGCGGCTCTGCTGACCTGGTTCTCTGACTCTAAAACGGCTCTGCTGACCTGGTTCTCTGGCTCTAAAGCAGCTATGCTGACCTGGTTCTCTGGCTCTAAAGCAGCTATGCTGACCTGGTTCTCTGGCTCTAAAGCAGCTCTGCTGACCTGGTTCTCTGGCTCTAAAGCAGCTCTGCTGACCTGGTTCTCTCCCTCTAAAGCCCTGGTTCTCTCCCTCTAAAGCAGCTCTGCTGTCCTGATTCTCTGGCTCTAGAGCAGCTTTGTTGACCTGATTGTCAGGCTCTAGAGCAGCTCTGCTGACCTAGTTCTCTGGCTCTACAACGGCTCTGCTGACCTGGTTCTCTGGCTCTAAAGCAGCTCTGCTGACCTGGTTCTCTGGCTCTACAGCAGCTCTGCTGACCTTTTTCTCTGGCTGTAAAGCAGCTCTGCTGACCTGGTTTCTCTGGCTCTACAGCAGCTCTACTGACCTGGTTCTCTGGCTTTGAAGCAGCTCTGCTGACCTGGTTCTTAGACTCTAGAGCAGCTCTGCTGACCTGGTTCTCGGGCTCTGCAACGGCTCTGCTGGCCTGGTTCTCTGGCTCTAAAGCAGCTCTGCTGACCTGGTTCTCTCCCTCTAAAGCCCTGGATCTCTCCCTCTAAAGCAGCTCAGCTGACCTGATTCTCTGGCTCTAGAGCAGCTTTGCTGACCTGATTGTCAGGCTCTAGAGCAGCTCTGCTGACCTAGTTCTCTGGCTCTACAACGGCTCTGCTGACCTGGTTCTCTGGCTCTAAAGCAGCTCTGCTGACCTGGTTCTCTGGCTCTACAGCAGCTCTGCTGACCTGGTTCTCTGGCTGTAAAGCAGCTCTGCTGACCTGGTTTCTCTGGCTCTACAGCAGCTCTACTGACCTGGTTCTCTGGCTTTGAAGCAGCTCTGCTGACCTGGTTCTCTGGCTTTAGAGCAGCTCTGCTGACCTGGTTCTTAGACTCTAGAGCAGCGCTGCTGACCTGGTTCTCTGGCTCTAAAGCAGCTCTGCTGACCTCGTTCTCTGGCTCTACAGCAGCTCTGCTGAACTGGTTCTGCGGCTCTACAGCAGCTCTGCTGACCTGGTTCTTAGGCTCTAGACCAGCTCTGCTTACCTGGTTCTCTGCCTCTAAAGCAGCTCTGCTGACCTCGTTCTCTGCCTCTAAAGCAGCTCTGCTGACCTGGTTCTCTCCCTCTAAAGCAGCTCTGCTGACCTGGTTTCTCTGGCTCTACAGCAGCTCTGCTGACCTGATTCTGTGGCTCTGAAGCAGCTCTGCTGATCTGGTTCTCTGGCTCTACAACGGCTCTGCTGACTGGGTTCTCTGGCTCTACAACAGCTCTGCTGTCCTGGTTCTATGGCTCTACAGCAGCTCTGCTGACCTCGTTCTTAGGCTCTAGAGCAGCTCTGCTGACCTGGTTCTCTGGCTCTAAAGCAGGTCTGCTGACCTGGTTCTCTGGCTCTACAACGGCTCTGCTGACCTGGTTCTCTGGCTCTAAAGCAGTTCTGCTGACCTGGTTCTCTGGCTCTAAAGCTGCTCTGCTGACCTGGTTCTCTGGCTCTAAAGCTGACCTGGTTCTCTCCCTCTAAAGCAGCTCTTCTGACCTGGTTCTCTGGCTCTACAACGGCTCTGCTGACCGGGCTCTCTGGCTCTACAGAAGCTCTGCTGACCTGGTTCTATGGCTCTACAGAAGCTCTGCTGACATGGTTCTGAGGCTATAAAGCAGCTCTGCTGACCTGGTTCTCTGGCTATAAAGCAGCTCTGCTGACCTGGTTCTCTGGCTATAAAGCAGCTCTGCTGACCTGGTTCTATGGCTCTAAAGCGGCTCTGCTGACCTGGTTCTCTGCCTCTACAGCAGCTCTGCTGACCTGATTCTTAGGCTCTATAGCAGCTCTGCTGACCTGGATCTCTCCCTCTAAAGCAGCTCTGCTGACCTGGTTTCTTTGGCTCTAGAGCAGCTCTGCTGACCTGGTTCTTCGGCTCTAGAGAAGCTCTACTGACCTGGTTCTATGGCTCTAAAGCAACTCTGCTGGCCTGGTTCTAAGGCTCTACAGCATCTCTGCTGACCCCGTTCTCTCCCTCTAATGCAGCTCTGCTGACCTGGTTTCTCTGGCTCTAGAGCAGCTCTGCTAACCTGGTTCTCTGGCTCTAGAGCAGCTCTGCTGACCTGGTTCTATGGCTCTAAAGCAACTCTGCTGGCCTGGCTCTACAGGAGCTCTGCTGACCTGGTTCTCTGGCTATAAAGCAGGTCTGCTGACCTGGTTCTCTGGCTCTACAACGGCTCCGCTGACCTGGTTCACTGGCTCTAAAGCAGTTCTGCTGACCTGGTTCTCTGGCTCTAAAGCTGCTCTGCTGACCTGGTTCTCTGGCTCTAAAGCTGACCTGGTTCTCTCCCTCTAAAGCAGGTCTACTGACCTGGTTCTCTGGCTCTACAATGGCTCTGCTGACCGGGTTCTCTGGCTCTACAGAAGCTCTGCTGACCTGGTTCTGTGGCTCTACAGCAGCTCTGCTGACATGGTTCTGAGGCTATAAAGCAGCTCTGCTTACCTGGTTCTCTGGCTATAAAGCAGCTCTGCTGACCTGGTTCTATGGCTCTAAAGCGGCTCTGCTGACCTGGTTCTCTGCCTCTAGAGCAGCTCTGCTGACCTGATTCTTAGGCTCTATAGCAGCGCTGCTGACCTGGATCTCTCCCTCTAAAGCAGCTCTGCTGACCTGGTTTCTCTGGCTCTAGAGCAGCTCTGCTGACCTGGTTCTCTGGCTCTAAAGCAGCTCTGCTGACCTGGTTCTATGGCTCTAAAGCAGCTCTGCTGACCTGGCTCTACAGAAGCTCTGCTGACCTGGTTCTCTGTCTCTACAGCAGCTCTGCTAACCTGGTTCTTAGGCTCTAGAGCAGCTCTGCAGACCTGGTTCTCTGGCTCTAAAGCAGCTCTGCTGACCTGATTCTCTGGCTCTAAAGCAGGTCTGCTGACCTGGTTCTCTGGCTCTACAACGTCTCTGCTGGCCTGGTTCTCTCCCTTTAAAGCAGCTCTGCTGACCTGGTTCTCTCCCTCTACAGCAGCTCTGCTGACCTGGTTCTATGGCTCTAAAGCACCTCTGCTGACCTAGCTCTGCTGACCTGGTTCTCTGTCTCTAGAGCAGCCCTGCTGACCTGGTTCTTAGGCTCTAGAGCAGCTCTGCTGACCTGATTGTCAGGCTCTAGAACAGCTCTGCTGACCTGGTTCTCTGGCTCTAAAGCAGCTCTGCTGACTTGGTTCTCTGGCTCAAGTGCAGCCCTGCTGACCTGGTTCTTAGGCTCTAGAGCAGCTCTGCTGACCTGGTTCTCGGGCTCTGCAACAGCTCTGCTGACCTGGTTCTCTGGCTCTAAAGCAGCTCAGCTCTGCTGACCTGGTTCTATGGCTCTAAGGCAGCTCTGCTGACCTGGTTCTGTGGTTCTACAGCAGCTGTGCTGACCTGGTTCTCTGCCTCTAGCGTAGCTCTGCTGACCTGGTTCTCAGGCTCTAGAGCAGACCTGCTGACCTGGTTCTCTGACTCTAAAGCAGCTCTGCTGACCTGGTTCTCTGGTTCCAAAGCGGCTCTGCTAACCTGGTTCTCTGGCTCTAGAGCAGCTCTGCTGACCTGGTTGTCTGGCTGTAAAGCAGCTCCGCTGACCTGGTTCTCAGGCTCTAAAAAGGCTCTGCTGACCTGGTTCTCTGGCTCTAGACAGCTCTGCTGGCCTGGTTCTTAGGCTCTAGACCAGCTCTGCTTACCTGGTTCTCTGCCTCTAAAGCAGCTCTGCTGACCTGGTTCTCTGCCTCTAAAGCAGCTCTGCTGACCTGGTTCTCTCCCTCTAACGCAGCTCTGCTGACCTGGTTTCTCTGGGTCTATAGCAGCTCTGCTGACCTGATTCTGTGGCTCTGAAGCAGCTCTGCTGTCCTGATTCTGTGGCTCTGAAGCAGCTCTGCTGACCTGATTCTGTGGCCCTAAAGCAGCTCTGCTGACCTGGATCTCTGGCTCTAAAGCAGCTCTGCTGACCTGGTTCTCTGGCTCTACAACGGCTTTGCTGACCTGGTTCTCTGGCTCTACAGAAGCTCTGCTGACCAGGCTCTCTGCCTCTAGAGCAACTCTGCTGACCTGGTTCTTAGGCTCTAGAGCAGCTCTGCTGACCTGGTTCTCTGGCTCTAAAGCAGCTCTGCTGACCTGGTTCTCTCCCTTTAAAGCAGCTCTGCTGACCAGGTTTCTCTGGCTCAAGAGCAGCTCTGCTGACCTGGTTCTCTGGCTCTACAACAGCTTTGTTGACCTGATTCTCCGACTCTAGAGCAGCTCTGCTGACCTGGTTGTCAGGCTCTAGAGCAACTCTGCTGACCTGGTTCTTAGGCTCTAGAGCAGCTCTGCTGACCTGGTTCTCTGGCTCTAAAGCAGCTCTGCTGACCTGGTTCTATCCCTCTAAAGCAGCTCTGCTGACCTGGTTTCTCTGGCTCTACAGCAGCTCTGCTGACCTGGTTCTCTGGCTCTAAAGCAGCTCTGCTGACCTGGTTCTTAAGCTCTAGAGCAGCTCTGCTGACCTGGTTCTTAGGCTCTAGAGCAGCTCTGCTGACCTGGTTCTCTGGCTCTAAAGCAGCTCTGCTGACCTGGTTCTTAGGCTCTAGAGCAGCTCTGCTGACCTGGTTCTCTGGCTCTAAAGCAGCTCTGCTGACCTGGTTCTCTGGCTCTAAAGCAGCTCTGCTGACCTGGTTCTCTGGCTGCTGACCTGGTTCTCTGGCTCTAAAGCTGACCTGGTTCTCTCCCTCTAAAGCAGCTCTGCTGACCTGATTCTCTGGCTCTAGAGCAGCTCTCCTGACCTGGTTGTCAGGCTCTAGAGCAGCTCTGCTGACGGGGTTCTCTGGCTCTACAGCAGCTCTGGTGACCAGGTTCTATGGCTCTACAGCAGCTCTGCTGACCTGGATCTCTCCCTCTAAAGCAGCTCTGGTGACCTGGTTTCTCTGGCTCTACAGCAGCTCTGCTGACCTCGTTCTTTCCCTCTAAAGCAGGTCTGCTGACCTGGTTTCTCTGGCTCTAGAGCAGCTCTGCTAACCTGGTTCTCTGGCTCTAGAGCAGCTCTGCTGACCTGGTTCCATGGCTCTAAAGCAACTCTGCTGACCTGGCTCTACAGAAACTCTGCTGACCTGGTTCTCTCTCTTTGGAGCAGCTCTGCTGACCTTGTTCTTAGGATCTAGAGCAGCTCTGCTGACTTGGTTCTCTGGCTCTAAAGCAGCTCTGCTGACCTGGTTCTCTGGCTCTAAAGCAGGTCTGCTGACCTGGTTCTCTGGCTCTACAACGGTTCTGCTGACCTGGTTCTCTGGCTCTAAAGCAGCTCTGCTGACCTGGTTCTCTGGATCTAAAGCAGCTCTGCTGACCTGGTTCTCTGGCTCTAAAGCAGCTCTGCTGACCTGGTTCTCTGGCTCTAAAGCAGTTCTGCTGACCTGGTTCTCTGGCTCTAAAGCAGTTCTGCTGACCTGGTTCTCAGGCTCTAAAGCTGACCTGGTTCTCTCCCTCTAAAGCAGCTCTACTGACCTGGTTCTCTGGCTCTACAACGGCTCTGCTGACCGGGTTCTCTGGCTCTACAGAAGCTCTGCTGACCTGGTTCTGTGGCTCTACAGCAGCTCTGCTGACCTGGTTCTGTGGCTCTAAAGCAGCGCTGCTGACCTGGTTCTCTGGCTATAAAGCAGCTCTGCTGACCTGGTTCTATGGCTCTAAAGCAGCTCTGCTGACCTGGTTCTCTGCCTCTAGAGCAGCTCTGCTGACCTGATTCTTAGGCTCTATAGCAGCGCTGCTGACCTGGATCTCTCCCTCTAAAGCAGCTCTGCTGACCTGGTTTCTCTGGCTCTATAGCAGCTCTGCTGACCTGGTTCTCTGGCACTAGAGCAGCTCTGCTGACCTGGTTCTCTGGCTCTAGAGCAGCTCTGCTGACCTGGTTCTCTCCCTCTAAAGCAGCTCTGCTAACCTGGTTTCTCTGGCTCTAGAGCAGCTCTGTTGACCTGGTTTCTCTGGATCTAGAGCAGCTCTGCTGACCTGGTTCTCTGGCTCTAGAGCAGCTCTGCTGACCTGGTTCTCTGGCTCTAGAGCAGCTCTGCTGACCTGGTTCTCTGGCTCTAGAGCAGCTCTGCTGACCTGGTTCTCTGGCTCTAGAGCAGCTCTGCTGACCTGGTTCTCTGGCTCTAAAGCAGCTCTGCTGACCTGGCTCTACAGAAGCTCTGCTGACCTGGTTCTCTGTCTCTAGAGCAGCTCTGCTGACCTGGTTCTTAGGTTCTAGAGCAGCTCTGCTGACCTGGTTCTCTGGCTCTAAAGCAGCTCTGCTGACCTGATTCCCTGGCTCTAAAGCAGGTCTGCTGACCTGGTTCTCTGGCTCTACAACGGATCTGCTGACCTGGTTCTCTCCCTTTAAAGCAGTTCTGCTGACCTGGTTCTCTCCCTCTACAGCAGCTCTGCTGACCTGGTTTCTCTTGCTCTAAAGCAGCTCTGCTGACCTGGTTCTCTGGCTCTAAAGCAGCTCTGCTGACCTGGTTCTCTGGCTCTAAAGCATCTCTGCTGACCTGGTTCTCTCCCTCTAAAGCAGCTCTGCTGACCTGGTTTCTCTGGCTCTACATCAGCTCTGCTGACCTGGTTCTCTGGCTCTAGAGCAGCTCTGCTGACCTGGTTCTCTGGCTCTAGAGCAGCTCTGCTGACCTGGTTCTCTGGCTCTAGAGCAGCTCTGCTGACCTGGTTCTCTGGCTCTAAAGCAGCTCTGCTGACCTGGCTCTACAGAAGCTCTGCTGACCTGGTTCTCTGTCTCTACAGCAGCTCTGCTAACCTGGTTCTTAGGCTCTAGAGCAGCTCTGCTTACCTGGTTCTCTGCCTCTAAAGCAGCTCTGCTGACCTGGTTCTCTGCCTCTAAAGCAGCTCTGCTGACCTGGTTCTCTCCCTCTAACGCAGCTCTGCTGACCTGGTTTCTCTGGGTCTATAGCAGCTCTGCTGACCTGATTCTGTGGCTCTGAAGCAGCTCTGCTGTCCTGATTCTGTGGCTCTGAAGCAGCTCTGCTGACCTGATTCTGTGGCCCTAAAGCAGCTCTGCTGACCTGGATCTCTGGCTCTAAAGCAGCTCTGCTGACCTGGTTCTCTGGCTCTACAACGGCTTTGCTGACCTGGTTCTCTGGCTCTAGAGCAGCTCTGCTGACCTGGTTCTCTGGCTCTAAAGCAGCTCTGCTGACCTGGTTCTTAGGCTCTAGAGCAGCTCTGCTGACCTGGTTCTCTGGCTCTAAAGCAGCTCTGCTGACCTGGTTCTCTGGCTCTAAAGCAGCTCTGCTGACCTGGTTCTCTGGCTGCTGACCTGGTTCTCTGGCTCTAAAGCTGACCTGGTTCTCTCCCTCTAAAGCAGCTCTGCTGACCTGATTCTCTGGCTCTAGAGCAGCTCTCCTGACCTGGTTGTCAGGCTCTAGAGCAGCTCTGCTGACCGGGTTCTCTGGCTCTACAGCAGCTCTGGTGACCAGGTTCTATGGCTCTACAGCAGCTCTGCTGACCTGGTTCTGTGGCTCTACAGCAGCTCTGCTGACCTGGTTCTGTGGCTCTAAAGCAGCTCTGCTGACCTGATTCTCTGCCTCTAGAGTAGCTCTGCTGACCTGATTCTTAGGCTCTAGAGCAGCTCTGCTGACCTGGATCTCTCCCTCTAAAGCAGCTCTGGTGACCTGGTTTCTCTGGCTCTACAGCAGCTCTGCTGACCTCGTTCTTTCCCTCTAAAGCAGGTCTGCTGACCTGGTTTCTCTGGCTCTAGAGCAGCTCTGCTAACCTGGTTCTCTGGCTCTAGAGCAGCTCTGCTGACCTGGTTCTATGGCTCTAAAGCAACTCTGCTGACCTGGCTCTACAGAAACTCTGCTGACCTGGTTCTCTCTCTTTGGAGCAGCTCTGCTGACCTTGTTCTTAGGATCTAGAGCAGCTCTGCTGACCTGGTTCTCTGGCTCTAAAGCAGCTCTGCTGACCTGGTTCTCTGGCTCTAAAGCAGGTCTGCTGACCTGGTTCTCTGGCTCTACAACGGTTCTGCTGACCTGGTTCTCTGGCTCTAAAGCAGCTCTGCTGACCTGGTTCTCTGGATCTAAAGCAGCTCTGCTGACCTGGTTCTCTGGCTCTAAAGCAGCTCTGCTGACCTGGTTCTCTGGCTCTAAAGCAGTTCTGCTGAC
Organism: Triturus cristatus; assembly: GCF_964204655.1. Taxonomy (NCBI): domain Eukaryota; kingdom Metazoa; phylum Chordata; class Amphibia; order Caudata; family Salamandridae; genus Triturus; species Triturus cristatus. The sequence continues at coordinate 194,776 of NW_028188003.1, read as the reverse complement.
CTGGTTCTCTGGCTCTAAAGCAGTTCTGCTGACCTGGTTCTCAGGCTCTAAAGCTGACCTGGTTCTCTCCCTCTAAAGCAGCTCTACTGACCTGGTTCTCTGGCTCTACAACGGCTCTGCTGACCGGGTTCTCTGGCTCTACAGAAGCTCTGCTGACCTGGTTCTGTGGCTCTACAGCAGCTCTGCTGACCTGGTTCTGTGGCTCTAAAGCAGCGCTGCTGACCTGGTTCTCTGGCTCTAGAGCAGCTCTGTTGACCTGGTTTCTCTGGATCTAGAGCAGCTCTGCTGACCTGGTTCTCTGGCTCTAGAGCAGCTCTGCTGACCTGGTTCTCTGGCTCTAGAGCAGCTCTGCTGACCTGGTTCTCTGGCTCTAGAGCAGCTCTGCTGACCTGGTTCTCTGGCTCTAGAGCAGCTCTGCTGACCTGGTTCTCTGGCTCTAAAGCAGCTCTGCTGACCTGGCTCTACAGAAGCTCTGCTGACCTGGTTCTCTGTCTCTAGAGCAGCTCTGCTGACCTGGTTCTTAGGTTCTAGAGCAGCTCTGCTGACCTGGTTCTCTGGCTCTAAAGCAGCTCTGCTGACCTGATTCCCTGGCTCTAAAGCAGGTCTGCTGACCTGGTTCTCTGGCTCTACAACGGATCTGCTGACCTGGTTCTCTCCCTTTAAAGCAGTTCTGCTGACCTGGTTCTCTCCCTCTACAGCAGCTCTGCTGACCTGGTTTCTCTTGCTCTAAAGCAGCTCTGCTGACCTGGTTCTCTGGCTCTAAAGCAGCTCTGCTGACCTGGTTCTCTGGCTCTAAAGCATCTCTGCTGACCTGGTTCTCTCCCTCTAAAGCAGCTCTGCTGACCTGGTTTCTCTGGCTCTACATCAGCTCTGCTGACCTGGTTCTTAGGCTCTAGAGCAGCTCTGCTGACCTGGTTCTATGGCTTTGAAGCAGTTCTGCTGACCTGGTTCTCTGGTTATGAAGCGGCTCTGCTGACCTGGTTCTTTGGCTCTAAAGCGGTTCTGCTGACCTGGTTCTCTGACTCTAAAACGGCTCTGCTGACCTGGTTCTCTGACTCTTAAGCAGCTCTGCTGACTTGGTTCTCTGGCTCTAAAGCAGCTCTGCTGACCTGGTTCTCTGGCTCTAAAGCAGCTATGCTGACCTGGTTCTCTGGCTCTAAAGCAGCTCTGCTGACCTGGTTCTCTGGCTCTAAAGCAGCTCTGCTGACCTGGTTCTCTCCCTCTAAAGCCCTGGTTCTCTCCCTCTAAAGCAGCTCTGCTGACCTGATTCTCTGGCTCTAGAGCAGCTTTGCTGACCTGATTGTCAGGCTCTAGAGCAGCTCTGCTGACCTAGTTCTCTGGCTCTACAACGGCTCTGCTGACCTGGTTCTCTGGCTCTTAAGCAGCTCTGCTGACCTGGTTCTCTGGCTCTACAGCAGCTCTGCTGACCTTTTTCTCTGGCTGTAAAGCAGCTCTGCTGACCTGGTTTCTCTGGCTCTACAGCAGCTCTACTGACCTGGTTCTCTGGCTTTGAAGCAGCTCTGCTGACCTGGTTCTCTGGCTTTAGAGCAGCTCTGCTGACCTGGTTCTTAGACTCTAGAGCAGCTCTGCTGACCTGGTTCTCGGGCTCTGCAACGGCTCTGCTGGCCTGGTTCTCTGGCTCTAAAGCAGCTCTGCTGACCTGGTTCTCTCCCTCTAAAGCCCTGGTTCTCTCCCTCTAAAGCAGCTCTGCTGACCTGATTCTCTGGCTCTAGAGCAGCTTTGCTGACCTGATTGTCAGGCTCTAGAGCAGCTCTGCTGACCTAGTTCTCTGGCTCTACAACGGCTCTGCTGACCTGGTTCTCTGGCTCTAAAGCAGCTCTGCTGACCTGGTTCTCTGGCTCTACAGCAGCTCTGCTGACCTGGTTCTCTGGCTGTAAACCAGCTCTGCTGACCTGGTTTCTCTGGCTCTACAGCAGCTCTACTGACCTGGTTCTCTGGCTTTGAAGCAGCTCTGCTGACCTGGTTCTCTGGCTTTAGAGCAGCTCTGCTGACCTGGTTCTTAGACTCTAGAGCAGCTCTGCTGACCTGGTTCTCGGGCTCTGCAACGGCTCTGCTGGCCTGGTTCTCTGGCTCTAAGGCAGCGCTGCTGACCTGGTTCTCTGGCTCTAAAGCAGCTCTGCTGACCTCGTTCTCTGGCTCTACAGCAGCTCTGCTGAACTGGTTCTGCGGCTCTACAGCAGCTCTGCTGACCTGGTTCTTAGGCTCTAGACCAGCTCTGCTTACCTGGTTCTCTGCCTCTAAAGCAGCTCTGCTGACCTCGTTCTCTGCCTCTAAAGCAGCTCTGCTGACCTGGTTCTCTCCCTCTAAAGCAGCTCTGCTGACCTGGTTTCTCTGGCTCTACAGCAGCTCTGCTGACCTGATTCTGTGGCTCTGAAGCAGCTCTGCTGATCTGGTTCTCTGGCTCTACAACGGCTCTGCTGACCGGGTTCTCTGGCTCTACAGCAGCTCTGCTGACCTGGTTCTATGGCTCTACAGCAGCTCTGCTGACCTCGTTCTTAGGCTCTAGAGCAGCTCTGCTGACCTGGTTCTCTGGCTCTAAAGCAGGTCTGCTGACCTGGTTCTCTGGCTCTACAACGGCTCTGCTGACCTGGTTCTCTGGCTCTAAAGCAGCTCTGCTGACCTGGTTCTCTGGCTCTAAAGCAGTTCTGCTGACCTGGTTCTCTGGCTCTAAAGCTGCTCTGCTGACCTGGTTCTCTGGCTCTAAAGCTGACCTGGTTCTCTCCCTCTAAAGCAGCTCTACTGACCTGGTTCTCTGGCTCTACAACGGCTCTGCTGACCGGGCTCTCTGGCTCTACAGAAGCTCTGCTGACCTGGTTCTATGGCTCTACAGAAGCTCTGCTGACATGGTTCTCTGGCTATAAAGCAGCTCTGCTGACCTGGTTCTCTGGCTATAAAGCAGCTCTGCTGACCTGGTTCTCTGGCTATAAAGCAGCTCTGCTGACCTGGTTCTATGGCTCTAAAGCGGCTCTGCTGACCTGGTTCTCTGCCTCTAGAGCAGCTCTGCTGACCTGATTCTTAGGCTCTATAGCAGCTCTGCTGACCTGGATCTCTCCCTCTAAAGCAGCTCTGCTGACCTGGTTTCTCTGGCTCTAGAGCAGCTCTGCTGACCTGGTTCTTCGGCTCTAGAGAAGCTCTACTGACCTGTTTCTCTGGCTCTACAACGGCTCTGCTGACCGGGTTCTCTGGCTCCACAGCAGCTCTGCTGACCTGGTTCTATGGCTCTACAGCATCTCTGCTGACCTCGTTCTCTCCCTCTAATGCAGCTCTGCTGACCTGGTTTCTCTGGCTCTAGAGCAGCTCTGCTAACCTGGTTCTCTGGCTCTAGAGCAGCTCTGCTGACCTGGTTCTATGGCTCTAAAGCAACTCTGCTGGCCTGGCTCTACAGGAGCTCTGCTGACCTGGTTCTCTGGCTCTAAAGCAGGTCTGCTGACCTGGTTCTCTGGCTCTACAACGGCTCTGCTGACCTGGTTCTCTGGCTCTACAACGGCTCTGCTGACCTGGTTCTCTGGCTCTAAAGCAGTTCTGCTGACCTGGTTCTCTGGCTCTAAAGCTGCTCTGCTGACCTGGTTCTCTGGCTCTAAAGCTGACCTGGTTCTCTCCCTCTAAAGCAGGTCTACTGACCTGGTTCTCTGGCTCTACAATGGCTCTGCTGACCGGGTTCTCTAGCTCTACAGAAGCTCTGCTGACCTGGTTCTGTGGCTCTACAGCAGCTCTGCTGACATGGTTCTGAGGCTATAAAGCAGCTCTGCTTACCTGGTTCTCTGGCTATAAAGCAGCTCTGCTGACCTGGTTCTATGGCTCTAAAGCGGCTCTGCTGACCTGGTTCTCTGCCTCTAGAGCAGCTCTGCTGACCTGATTCTTAGGCTCTATAGCAGCGCTGCTGACCTGGATCTCTCCCTCTAAAGCAGCTCTGCTGACCTGGTTTCTCTGGCTCTAGAGCAGCTCTGCTGACCTGGTTCTCTGGCTCTAGAGCAGCTCTGCTGACCTGGTTCTCTGGCTCTAAAGCAGCTCTGCTGACCTGGTTCTATGGCTCTAAAGCAGCTCTGCTGACCTGGCTCTACAGAAGCTCTGCTGACCTGGTTCTCTGTCTCTACAGCAGCTCTGCTAACCTGGTTCTTAGGCTATAGAGCAGCTCTGCAGACCTGGTTCTCTGGCTCTAAAGCAGCTCTGCTGACCTGATTCTCTGGCTCTAAAGCAGGTCTGCTGACCTGGTTCTCTGGCTCTACAACATCTCTGCTGGCCTGGTTCTCTCCCTTTAAAGCAGCTCTGCTGACCTGGTTCTCTCCCTCTACAGCAGCTCTGCTGACCTGGTTCTATGGCTCTAAAGCACCTCTGCTGACCTAGCTCTGCTGACCTGGTTCTCTGTCTCTAGAGCAGCCCTGCTGACCTGGTTCTTAGGCTCTAGAGCAGCTCTGCTGACCTGATTGTCAGGCTCTAGAGCAGCTCTGCTGACCTGGTTCTCTCCTTCTAAAGCCCTGGTTCTCTCCCTCTAAAGCAGCTCTGCTGACCTGATTCTCTGGCTCTACAGCAGCTCTGCTGACCTGGTTGTCAGGCTCTACATCAGCTCTGCTGACCTGGTTCGTAGGCTCTAGAGCAGCTCTGCTGACCTAGTTCTCTGGCTCTACAACGGCTCTGCTGACCTGGTTCTCTGGCTGTAAAGCAGCTCTGCTGACCTGGTTCTCTCCCTCTAAACCAGCTCTGCTGACCTGGTTTCTCTGGCTCTACAGCAGCTCTACTGACCTGGTTCTCTGGCTTTGAAGCAGCTCTGCTGACCTGGTTCTCTGGCTTTAGAGCAGCTCTGCTGACCTGGTTCTTAGACTCTAGTGCAGCTCTGCTGACCTGGTTCTCGGGCTCTAAGGCAGCGCTGCTGACCTGGTTCTCTGGCTCTAAAGCAACTCTGCTGACCTGGTTCTCTGGCTCTAAAGCAGCTCTGCTGAACTGGTTCTGCGGCTCTACAGCAGCTCTGCTGAACTGGTTCTGCGGCTCTACAGCAGCTCTGCTGACCTGGTTCTGCGGCTCTACAGCAGCTCTGCTGACCTGGTTCTTAGGCTCTAGACCAGCTCTGCTTACCTGGTTCTCTGCCTCTAAAGCAGCTCTGCTGACCTGGTTCTCTGCCTCTAAAGCAGCTCTGCTGACCTGGTTGTCAGGCTCTACAGCAGCTCTGCTGACCTGGTTCTTAGGCTCTAGAGCTGCTCTGCTGACCTAGTTCTCTGGCTCTACAACGGCTCTGCTGACCTGGTTCTCTGGCTGTAAAGCAGCTCTGCTGACCTGGTTCTCTCCCTCTAAACCAGCTCTGCTGACCTGGTTTCTCTGGCTCTACAGCAGCTCTACTGACCTGGTTCTCTGGCTTTGAAGCAGCTCTGCTGACCTGGTTTCTCTGGCTCTACAGCAGCTCTGCTGACCTGATTCTGTGGTTTTGAAGCAGCTCTGCTGACCTGATTCTGTGGCCCTCAATCAGCTCTGCTGACCTGGATCTCTGGCTCTAAAGCAGCTCTGCTGACCTGGTTCTCTGGCTCTAAAGCAGCTCTGCTGACCTGGTTCTCTGGCTCTACAACAGCTTTGCTGACCTGGTTCTCTGGCTCTAAAGCAGCTCTGCTGACCTGGTTCTCTCCCTCTAAAGCAGCTCTGCTGACTTGATTCTCTGGCTCTACAACAGCTCTGCTGACCTGGTTGTCAGGCTCTACAGCAGCTCTGCTGGCCTGGTTCTTAGGCTCTAGAGCAGCTCTGCTGACCTAGTTCTCTGGCTCTACAACGGCTCTGCTGACCTGGTTCTCTGGCTCTTAAGCAGCTCTGCTGACCTGGTTCTCTTGCTGTAAAGCAGCTCTGCTGACCTGGTTCTCTGGCTGTAAAGTAGCTCTGCTGACCTGGTTCTCTCCCTCTAAAGCAGCTCTGCTGACCTGGTTCTCAGGCTCTAGAGCAGCTCTGCTGACCTAGTTCTCAGGCTCTAGAGCAGCTCTGCTGACCTGGTTCTCAGGCTCTAGAGCAGCTCTGCTGACCTGGTTCTCAGGCTCTAGAGCAGCTCTGCTGACCTGGTTCTCAGGCTCTAGAGCAGCTCTACTAACCTGGGTGTCTGCCTCTAAAGCAGCTCTGCTGACCTGGTTCTCTGCGTCTAAAGCAGCTCTGCTGGCCTGGTTCTCTGGCTGCTGACCTGGTTCTCTGGCTCTAAAGCTGACCTGGTTCTCTCCCTCTAAAGCAGCTCTGCTGACCTGATTCTCTGGCTCTAGAGCAGCTCTCCTGACCTGGTTGTCAGGCTCTAGAGCAGCTCTGCTGACCGGGTTCTCTGGCTCTACAGCAGCTCTGCTGACCAGGTTCTATGGCTCTACAGCAGCTCTGCTGACCTGGTTCTGTGGCTCTACAGCAGCTCTGCTGACCTGGTTCTGTGGCTCTAGAGCAGCTCTGCTGACCTGGTTCTCTGGCTCTAAAGCAGCTCTGCTGACCTGGTTCTCTGGCTCTAAAGCAGCTCTGCTGACCTGGTTCTCTGGCTGCTGACCTGGTTCTCTGGCTCTAAAGCTGACCTGGTTCTCTCCCTCTAAAGCAGCTCTGCTGACCTGATTCTCTGGCTCTAGAGCAGCTCTCCTGACCTGGTTGTCAGGCTCTAGAGCAGCTCTGCTGACCGGGTTCTCTGGCTCTACAGCAGCTCTGCTGACCAGGTTCTATGGCTCTACAGCAGCTCTGCTGACCTGGTTCTGTGGCTCTACAGCAGCTCTGCTGACCTGGTTCTGTGGCTCTAAAGCAGCTCTGCTGACCTGATTCTCTGCCTCTAGAGTAGCTCTGCTGACCTGATTCTTAGGCTCTAGAGCAGCTCTGCTGACCTGGATCTCTCCCTCTAAAGCAGCCCTGGTGACCTGGTTTCTCTGGCTCTACAGCAGCTCTGCTGACCTCGTTCTCTCCCTCTAAAGCAGGTCTGCTGACCTGGTTTCTCTGGCTCTAGAGCAGCTCTGCTAACCTGGTTCTCTGGCTCTAGAGCAGCTCTGCTGACCTGGTTCTATGGCTCTAAAGCAACTTTGCTGACCTGGCTCTACAGAAACTCTGCTGACCTGGTTCTCTCTCTTTGGAGCAGCTCTGCTGACCTTGTTCTTAGGATCTAGAGCAGCTCTGCTGACCTGGTTCTCTGGCTCTAAAGCAGCTCTGCTGACCTGGTTCTCTGGCTCTAAAGCAGGTCTGCTGACCTGGTTCTCTGGCTCTACAACGGTTCTGCTGACCTGGTTCTCTGGCTCTAAAGCAGCTCTGCTGACCTGGTTCTCTGGATCTAAAGCAGCTCTGCTGACCTGGTTCTCTGGCTCTAAAGCAGCTCTGCTGGCCTGGTTCTCTGGCTCTAAAGCAGTTCTGCTGACCTGGTTCTCTGGCTCTAAAGCAGTTCTGCTGACCTGGTTCTCAGGCTCTAAAGCTGACCTGGTTCTCTCCCTCTAAAGCAGCTCTACTGACCTGGTTCTCTGGCTCTACAACGGCTCTGCTGACCGGGTTCTCTGGCTCTACAGAAGCTCTGCTGACCTGGTTCTGTGGCTCTACAGCAGCTCTGCTGACCTGGTTCTGTGGCTCTAAAGCAGCGCTGCTGACCTGGTTCTCTGGCTATAAAGCAGCTCTGCTGACCTGGTTCTCTGCCTCTAGAGCAGCTCTGCTGACCTGGTTCTCTGCCTCTAGAGCAGCTCTGCTGACCTAATTCTTAGGCTCTATAGCAGCGCTGCTGACCTGGATCTCTCCCTCTAAAGCAGCTCTGCTGACCTGGTTTCTCTGGCTCTATAGCAGCTCTGCTGACCTGGTTCTCTGGCTCTAGAGCAGCTCTGCTGACCTGGTTCTCTGGCTCTAGAGCAGCTCTGCTGAAGTGGTTCTCTGGCTCTAGAGCAGCTCTGCTGACCTGGTTCTCTCCCTCTAAAGCAGCTCTGCTAACCTGGTTTCTCTGGCTCTAGAGCAGCTCTGTTGACCTGGTTTCTCTGGATCTACAGCAGCTCTGCTGACCTGGTTCTCTGGCTCTAGAGCAGCTCTGCTGACCTGGTTCTCTGGCTCTAGAGCAGCTCTGCTGACCTGGTTCTCTGGCTCTAGAGCAGCTCTGCTGACCTGGTTCTCTGGCTCTAGAGCAGCTCTGCTGACCTGGTTCTCTGGCTCTAAAGCAGCTCTGCTGACCTGGCTCTACAGAAGCTCTGCTGACCTGGTTCTCTGTGTCTAGAGCAGCTCTGCTGACCTGGTTCTTAGGCTCTAGAGCAGCTCTGCTGACCTGGTTCTCTGGCTCTAAAGCAGGTCTGCTGACCTGGTTCTCTGGCTCTACAACGGATCTGCTGACCTGTTTCTCTCCCTTTAAAGCAGTTCTGCTGACCTGGTTCTCTCCCTCTACAGCAGCTCTGCTGGCCTGGTTTCTCTGGCTCTAAAGCACCTCTGCTGACCTGGTTCTCTGGCTCTAAAGCAGCTCTGCTGACCTGGTTCTCTGGCTCTAAAGCATCTCTGCTGACCTGGTTCTCTCCCTCTAAAGCAGCTCTGCTGACCTGGTTTCTCTGGCTCTACATCAGCTCTGCTGACCTGGTTCTTAGGCTCTAGAGCAGCTCTGCTGACCTGGTTCTATGGCTTTGAAGCAGCTCTGCTGACCTGGTTCTCTGGTTATGAAGCGGCTCTGCTGACCTGGTTCTCTGGCTCTAAAGCGGCTCTGCTGACCTGGTTCTCTGGTTATGAAGCGGCTCTGCTGACCTGGTTCTCTGGCTCTAAAGCGGCTCTGCTGACCTGGTTCTCTGACTCTAAAACGGCTCTGCTGACCTGGTTCTCTGACTCTTAAGCAGCTCTGCTGACTTGGTTCTCTGGCTCTAAAGCAGCTCTGCTGACTTGGTTCTCTGGCTCTAAAGCAGCTCTGCTGACCTGGTTCTCTGGCTCTAAAGCAGCTATGCTGACCTGGTTCTCTGGCTCTAAAGCAGCTCTGCTGACCTGGTTCTCTGGCTCTAAAGCAGCTCTGCTGACCTGGTTCTCTCCCTCTAAAGCCCTGGTTCTCTCCCTCTAAAGCAGCTCTGCTGACCTGATTGTCAGGCTCTAGAGCAGCTCTGCTGACCTAGTTCTCTGGCTCTACAACGGCTCTGCTGACCTGGTTCTCTGGCTCTAAAGCAGCTCTGCTGACCTGGTTCTCTGGCTCTACAGCAGCTCTGCTGACCTTTTTCTCTGGCTGTAAAGCAGCTCTGCTGACCTGGTTTCTCTGGCTCTACAGCAGCTCTACTGACCTGGTTCTTAGACTCTAGAGCAGCTCTGCTGACCTGGTTCTCGGGCTCTGCAACGGCTCTGCTGGCCTGGTTCTCTGGCTCTAAAGCAGCTCTGCTGACCTGGTTCTCTCCCTCTAAAGCCCTGGTTCTCTCCCTCTAAAGCAGCTCTGCTGACCTGATTCTCTGGCTCTAGAGCAGCTTTGCTGACCTGATTGTCAGGCTCTAGAGCAGCTCTGCTGACCTAGTTCTCTGGCTCTACAACGGCTCTGCTGACCTGGTTCTCTGGCTCTACAGCAGCTCTACTGACCTGGTTCTCTGGCTTTGAAGCAGCTCTGCTGACCTGGTTCTCTGGCTTTAGAGCAGCTCTGCTGACCTGGTTCTTAGACTCTAGAGCAGCTCTGCTGACCTGGTTCTCGGGCTCTGCAACGGCTCTGCTGGCCTGGTTCTCTGGCTCTAAGACAGCGCTGCTGACCTGGTTCTCTGGCTCTAAAGCAGCTCTGCTGACCTCGTTCTCTGGCTCTACAGCAGCTCTGCTGAACTGGTTCTGCGGCTCTACAGCAGCTCTGCTTACCTGGTTCTCTGCCTCTAAAGCAGCTCTGCTGACCTCGTTCTCTGCCTCTAAAGCAGCTCTGCTGACCTGGTTCTCTCCCTCTAAAGCAGCTCTGCTGACCTGGTTTCTCTGGCTCTACAGCAGCTCTGCTGACCTGGTTCTCGGGCTCTGCAACGGCTCTGCTGGCCTGGTTCTCTGGCTCTAAAGCAGCTCTGCTGACCTGGTTCTCTCCCTCTAAAGCCCTGGTTCTCTCCCTCTAAAGCAGCTCTGCTGACCTGATTCTCTGGCTCTAGAGCAGCTTTGCTGACCTGATTGTCAGGCTCTAGAGCAGCTCTGCTGACCTAGTTCTCTGGCTCTACAACGGCTCTGCTGACCTGGTTCTCTGGCTCTACAGCAGCTCTACTGACCTGGTTCTCTGGCTTTGAAGCAGCTCTGCTGACCTGGTTCTCTGGCTTTAGAGCAGCTCTGCTGACCTGGTTCTTAGACTCTAGAGCAGCTCTGCTGACCTGGTTCTCGGGCTCTGCAACGGCTCTGCTGGCCTGGTTCTCTGGCTCTAAGACAGCGCTGCTGACCTGGTTCTCTGGCTCTAAAGCAGCTCTGCTGACCTCGTTCTCTGGCTCTACAGCAGCTCTGCTGAACTGGTTCTGCGGCTCTACAGCAGCTCTGCTTACCTGGTTCTCTGCCTCTAAAGCAGCTCTGCTGACCTCGTTCTCTGCCTCTAAAGCAGCTCTGCTGACCTGGTTCTCTCCCTCTAAAGCAGCTCTGCTGACCTGGTTTCTCTGGCTCTACAGCAGCTCTGCTGACCTGATTCTGTGGCTCTGAAGCAGCTCTGCTGATCTGGTTCTCTGGCTCTACAACGGCTCTGCTGACCAGGTTCTCTGGCTCTACAGCAGCTCTGCTGACCTGGTTCTATGGCTCTACAGCAGCTCTGCTGACCTCGTTCTTAGGCTCTAGAGCAGCTCTGCTGACCTGGTTCTCTGGCTCTAAAGCAGGTCTGCTGACCTGGTTCTCTGGCTCTACAACGGCTCTGCTGACCTGGTTCTCTGGCTCTAAAGCAGCTCTGCTGACCTGGTTTCTCTGGCTCTAGAGCAGCTCTGCTGACCTGGTTCTCTGGCTCTAGAGCAGCTCTGCTGACCTGGTTCTCTGGCTCTAAAGCAGCTCTGCTGACCTGGTTCTATGGCTCTAAAGCAGCTCTGCTGACCTGGCTCTACAGAAGCTCTGCTGACCTGGTTCTCTGTCTCTACAGCAGCTCTGCTAACCTGGTTCTTAGGCTATAGAGCAGCTCTGCAGACCTGGTTCTCTGGCTCTAAAGCAGCTCTGCTGACCTGATTCTCTGGCTCTAAAGCAGGTCTGCTGACCTGGTTCTCTGGCTCTACAACATCTCTGCTGGCCTGGTTCTCTCCCTTTAAAGCAGCTCTGCTGACCTGGTTCTCTCCCTCTACAGCAGCTCTGCTGACCTGGTTCTATGGCTCTAGAGCACCTCTGCTGACCTAGCTCTGCTGACCTGGTTCTCTGTCTCTAGAGCAGCCCTGCTGACCTGGTTCTTAGGCTCTAGAGCAGCTCTGCTGACCTGATTGTCAGGCTCTAGAGCAGCTCTGCTGACCTGGTTCTCTCCTTCTAAAGCCCTGGTTCTCTCCCTCTAAAGCAGCTCTGCTGACCTGATTCTCTGGCTCTACAGCAGCTCTGCTGACCTGGTTGTCAGGCTCTACATCAGCTCTGCTGACCTAGTTCTCTGGCTCTACAACGGCTCTGCTGACCTGGTTCTCTGGCTGTAAAGCAGCTCTGCTGACCTGGTTCTCTCCCTCTAAACCAGCTCTGCTGACCTGGTTTCTCTGGCTCTACAGCAGCTCTACTGACCTGGTTCTCTGGCTTTGAAGCAGCTCTGCTGACCTGGTTCTCTGGCTTTAGAGCAGCTGTGCTGACCTGGTTCTATGGCTCTAAAGCAACTCTGCTGACCTGGCTCTACAGAAACTCTGCTGACCTGGTTCTCTCTCTTTGGAGCAGCTCTGCTGACCTTGTTCTTAGGATCTAGAGCAGCTCTGCTGACCTGGTTCTCTGGCTCTAAAGCAGCTCTGCTGACCTGGTTCTCTGGCTCTAAAGCAGGTCTGCTGACCTGGTTCTCTGGCTCTACAACGGTTCTGCTGACCTGGTTCTTAGACTCTAGTGCAGCTCTGCTGACCTGGTTCTCGGGGTCTAAGGCAGCGCTGCTGACCTGGTTCTCTGGCTCTAAAGCAACTCTGCTGACCTCGTTCTCTGGCTCTACAGCAGCTCTGCTGAACTGGTTCTGCGGCTCTACAGCAGCTCTGCTGAACTGGTTCTGCGGCTCTACAGCAGCTCTGCTGACCTGGTTCTGCGGCTCTACAGCAGCTCTGCTGACCTGGTTCTTAGGCTCTAGACCAGCTCTGCTTACCTGGTTCTCTGCCTCTAAAGCAGCTCTGCTGACCTGGTTCTCTGCCTCTAAAGCAGCTCTGCTGACCTGGTTGTCAGGCTCTACAGCAGCTCTGCTGACCTGGTTCTTAGGCTCTAGAGCAGCTCTGCTGACCTAGTTCTCTGGCTCTACAACGGCTCTGCTGACCTGGTTCTCTGGCTGTAAAGCAGCTCTGCTGACCTGGTTCTCTCCCTCTAAACCAGCTCTGCTGACCTGGTTTCTCTGGCTCTACAGCAGCTCTACTGACCTGGTTCTCTGGCTTTGAAGCAGCTCTGCTGACCTGGTTTCTCTGGCTCTACAGCAGCTCTGCTGACCTGATTCTGTGGTTTTGAAGCAGCTCTGCTGACCTGATTCTGTGGCCCTCAATCAGCTCTGCTGACCTGGATCTCTGGCTCTAAAGCAGCTCTGCTGACCTGGTTCTCTGGCTCTAAAGCAGCTCTGCTGACCTGGTTCTCTGGCTCTACAACAGCTTTGCTGACCTGGTTCTCTGGCTCTAAAGCAGCTCTGCTGACCTGGTTCTCTCCCTCTAAAGCAGCTCTGCTGACTTGATTCTCTGGCTCTACAACAGCTCTGCTGACCTGGTTGTCAGGCTCTACAGCAGCTCTGCTGGCCTGGTTCTTAGGCTCTAGATCAGCTCTGCTGACCTAGTTCTCTGGCTCTACAACGGCTCTGCTGACCTGGTTCTCTGGCTCTTAAGCAGCTCTGCTGACCTGGTTCTCTTGCTGTAAAGCAGCTCTGCTGACCTGGTTCTCTGGCTGTAAAGTAGCTCTGCTGACCTGGTTCTCTCCCTCTAAAGCAGCTCTGCTGACCTGGTTCTCAGGCTCTAGAGCAGCTCTGCTGACCTGGTTCTCAGGCTCTAGAGCAGCTCTGCTGACCTGGTTCTCAGGCTCTAGAGCAGCTCTGCTGACCTGGTTCTCAGGCTCTAGAGCAGCTCTGCTGACCTGGTTCTCAGGCTCTAGAGCAGCTCTACTAACCTGGGTGTCTGCCTCTAAAGCAGCTCTGCTGACCTGGTTCTCTGCGTCTAAAGCAGCTCTGCTGACCTGGTTCTCTCCTTCTAAAGCAGCTCTGCTGACCTGGTTTCTCTGGCTCTAAAGCAGCTCTGCTGACCTTGTTCTCTGGCTCTAAAGCAGCTCTGCTGGCCTGGTTCTCTGGCTGCTGACCTGGTTCTCTGGCTCTAAAGCTGACCTGGTTCTCTCCCTCTAAAGCAGCTCTGCTGACCTGATTCTCTGGCTCTAGAGCAGCTCTCCTGACCTGGTTGTCAGGCTCTAGAGCAGCTCTGCTGACCGGGTTCTCTGGCTCTACAGCAGCTCTGCTGACCAGGTTCTATGGCTCTACAGCAGCTCTGCTGACCTGGTTCTGTGGCTCTACAGCAGCTCTGCTGACCTGGTTCTGTGGCTCTAGAGCAGCTCTGCTGACCTGGTTCTCTGGCTCTAAAGCAGCTCTGCTGACCTGGTTCTCTGGCTCTAAAGCAGCTCTGCTGACCTGGTTCTCTGGCTGCTGACCTGGTTCTCTGGCTCTAAAGCTGACCTGGTTCTCTCCCTCTAAAGCAGCTCTGCTGACCTGATTCTCTGGCTCTAGAGCAGCTCTCCTGACCTGGTTGTCAGGCTCTAGAGCAGCTCTGCTGACCGGGTTCTCTGGCTCTACAGCAGCTCTGCTGACCAGGTTCTATGGCTCTACAGCAGCTCTGCTGACCTGGTTCTGTGGCTCTACAGCAGCTCTGCTGACCTGGTTCTGTGGCTCTAAAGCAGCTCTGCTGACCTGATTCTCTGCCTCTAGAGTAGCTCTGCTGACCTGATTCTTAGGCTCTAGAGCAGCTCTGCTGACCTGGATCTCTCCCTCTAAAGCAGCTCTGGTGACCTGGTTTCTCTGGCTCTACAGCAGCTCTGCTGACCTCGTTCTCTCCCTCTAAAGCAGGTCTGCTGACCTGGTTTCTCTGGCTCTAGAGCAGCTCTGCTAACCTGGTTCTCTGGCTCTAGAGCAGCTCTGCTGACCTGGTTCTATGGCTCTAAAGCAACTTTGCTGACCTGGCTCTACAGAAACTCTGCTGGCCTGGTTCTCTCTCTTTGGAGCAGCTCTGCTGACCTTGTTCTTAGGATCTAGAGCAGCTCTGCTGACCTGGTTCTCTGGCTCTAAAGCAGCTCTGCTGACCTGGTTCTCTGGCTCTAAAGCAGGTCTGCTGACCTGGTTCTCTGGCTCTACAACGGTTCTGCTGACCTGGTTCTCTGGCTCTAAAGCAGCTCTGCTGACCTGGTTCTCTGGATCTAAAGCAGCTCTGCTGACCTGGTTCTCTGGCTCTAAAGCAGCTCTGCTGGCCTGGTTCTCTGGCTCTAAAGCAGTTCTGCTGACCTGGTTCTCTGGCTCTAAAGCAGTTCTGCTGACCTGGTTCTCAGGCTCTAAAGCTGACCTGGTTCTCTCCCTCTAAAGCAGCTCTACTGACCTGGTTCTCTGGCTCTACAACGGCTCTGCTGACCGGTTTCTCTGGCTCTACAGAAGCTCTGCTGACCTGGTTCTGTGGCTCTACAGCAGCTCTGCTGACCTGGTTCTGTGGCTCTAAAGCAGCGCTGCTGACCTGGTTCTCTGGCTATAAAGCAGCTCTGCTGACCTGGTTCTCTGCCTCTAGAGCAGCTCTGCTGACCTGGTTCTCTGCCTCTAGAGCAGCTCTGCTGACCTGATTCTTAGGCTCTATAGCAGCGCTGCTGACCTGGATCTCTCCCTCTAAAGCAGCTCTGCTGACCTGGTTTCTCTGGCTCTATAGCAGCTCTGCTGACCTGGTTCTCTGGCTCTAGAGCAGCTCTGCTGACCTGGTTCTCTGGCTCTAGAGCAGCTCTGCTGAAGTGGTTCTCTGGCTCTAGAGCAGCTCTGCTGACCTGGTTCTCTCCCTCTAAAGCAGCTCTGCTAACCTGGTTTCTCTGGCTCTAGAGCAGCTCTGTTGACCTGGTTTCTCTGGATCTACAGCAGCTCTGCTGACCTGGTTCTCTGGCTCTAGAGCAGCTCTGCTGACCTGGTTCTCTGGCTCTAGAGCAGCTCTGCTGACCTGGTTCTCTGGCTCTAGAGCAGCTCTGCTGACCTGGTTCTCTGGCTCTAGAGCAGCTCTGCTGACCTGGTTCTCTGGCTCTAAAGCAGCTCTGCTGACCTGGCTCTACAGAAGCTCTGCTGACCTGGTTCTCTGTGTCTAGAGCAGCTCTGATGACCTGGTTCTTAGGCTCTAGAGCAGCTCTGCTGACCTGGTTCTCTGGCTCTAAAGCAGCTCTGCTGACCTGATTCCCTGGCTCTAAAGCAGGTCTGCTGACCTGGTTCTCTGGCTCTACAACGGATCTGCTGACCTGTTTCTCTCCCTTTAAAGCAGTTCTGCTGACCTGGTTCTCTCCCTCTACAGCAGCTCTGCTGGCCTGGTTTCTCTGGCTCTAAAGCACCTCTGCTGACCTGGTTCTCTGGCTCTAAAGCAGCTCTGCTGACCTGGTTCTCTGGCTCTAAAGCAGTTCTGCTGACCTGGTTCTCTGGCTCTAAAGCAGTTCTGCTGACCTGGTTCTCTGGCTCTAAAGCTGCTCTGCTGACCTGGTTCTCTGGCTCTAAAGCTAACCTGGTTCTCTCCCTCTAAAGCAGCTCTACTGACCTGGTTCTCTGGCTCTACAACGGCTCTGCTGACCGGGCTCTCTGGCTCTACAGAAGCTCTGCTGACCTGGTTCTATGGCTCTACAGAAGCTCTGCTGACATGGTTCTGAGGCTATAAAGCAGCTCTGCTGACCTGGTTCTCTCCCTCTAAAGCAGCTCTGCTGACCTGGTTTCTCTGGCTCTACATCAGCTCTGCTGACCTGGTTCTTAGGCTCTAGAGCAGCTCTGCTGACCTGGTTCTATGGCTTTGAAGCAGCTCTGCTGACCTGGTTCTCTGGTTATGAAGCGGCTCTGCTGACCTGGTTCTCTGGCTCTAAAGCGGCTCTGCTGACCTGGTTCTCTGGTTATGAAGCGGCTCTGCTGACCTGGTTCTCTGGCTCTAAAGCGGCTCTGCTGACCTGGTTCTCTGACTCTAAAACGGCTCTGCTGACCTGGTTCTCTGACTCTTAAGCAGCTCTGCTGACTTGGTTCTCTGGCTCTAAAGCAGCTCTGCTGACTTGGTTCTCTGGCTCTAAAGCAGCTCTGCTGACCTGGTTCTCTGGCTCTAAAGCAGCTATGCTGACCTGGTTCTCTGGCTCTAAAGCAGCTCTGCTGACCTGGTTCTCTGGCTCTAAAGCAGCTCTGCTGACCTGGTTCTCTCCCTCTAAAGCCCTGGTTCTCTCCCTCTAAAGCAGCTCTGCTGACCTGATTGTCAGGCTCTAGAGCAGCTCTGCTGACCTAGTTCTCTGGCTCTACAATGGCTCTGCTGACCTGGTTCTCTGGCTCTAAAGCAGCTCTGCTGACCTGGTTCTCTGGCTCTACAGCAGCTCTGCTGACCTTTTTCTCTGGCTGTAAAGCAGCTCTGCTGACCTGGTTTCTCTGGCTCTACAGCAGCTCTACTGACCTGGTTCTTAGACTCTAGAGCAGCTCTGCTGACCTGGTTCTCGGGCTCTGCAACGGCTCTGCTGGCCTGGTTCTCTGGCTCTAAAGCAGCTCTGCTGACCTGGTTCTCTCCCTCTAAATCCCTGGTTCTCTCCCTCTAAAGCAGCTCTGCTGACCTGATTCTCTGGCTCTAGAGCAGCTTTGCTGACCTGATTGTCAGGCTCTAGAGCAGCTCTGCTGACCTAGTTCTCTGGCTCTACAACGGCTCTGCTGACCTGGTTCTCTGGCTCTACAGCAGCTCTACTGACCTGGTTCTCTGGCTTTGAAGCAGCTCTGCTGACCTGGTTCTCTGGCTTTAGAGCAGCTCTGCTGACCTGGTTCTTAGACTCTGGAGCAGCTCTGCTGACCTGGTTCTCGGGCTCTGCAACGGCTCTGCTGGCCTGGTTCTCTGGCTCTAAGACAGCGCTGCTGACCTGGTTCTCTGGCTCTAAAGCAGCTCTGCTGACCTCGTTCTCTGGCTCTACAGCAGCTCTGCTGAACTGGTTCTGCGGCTCTACAGCAGCTCTGCTGACCTGGTTCTTAGGCTCTAGACCAGCTCTGCTTACCTGGTTCTCTGCCTCTAAAGCAGCTCTGCTGACCTCGTTCTCTGCCTCTAAAGCAGCTCTGCTGACCTGGTTCTCTCCCTCTAAAGCAGCTCTGCTGACCTGGTTTCTCTGGCTCTACAGCAGCTCTGCTGACCTGATTCTGTGGCTCTGAAGCAGCTCTGCTGATCTGGTTCTCTGGCTCTACAACGGCTCTGCTGACCAGGTTCTCTGGCTCTACAGCAGCTCTGCTGACCTGGTTCTATGGCTCTACAGCAGCTCTGCTGACCTCGTTCTTAGGCTCTAGAGCAGCTCTGCTGACCTGGTTCTCTGGCTCTAAAGCAGGTCTGCTGACCTGGTTCTCTGGCTCTACAACGGCTCTGCTGACCTGGTTCTCTGGCTCTAAAGCAGCTCTGCTGACCTGGTTCTCTGGCTCTAAAGCAGTTCTGCTGACCTGGTTCTCTGGCTCTAAAGCAGTTCTGCTGACCTGGTTCTCTGGCTCTAAAGCTGCTCTGCTGACCTGGTTCTCTGGCTCTAAAGCTAACCTGGTTCTCTCCCTCTAAAGCAGCTCTACTGACCTGGTTCTCTGGCTCTACAACGGCTCTGCTGACCGGGCTCTCTGGCTCTACAGAAGCTCTGCTGACCTGGTTCTATGGCTCTACAGAAGCTCTGCTGACATGGTTCTGAGGCTATAAAGCAGCTCTGCTGACCTGGTTCTCTGGCTATAAAGCAGCTCTGCTGACCTGGTTCTCTGGCTATAAAGCAGCTCTGCTGACCTGGTTCTATGGCTCTAAAGCGGCTCTGCTGACCTGGTTCTCTGCCTCTAGAGCAGCTCTGCTGACCTGATTCTTAGGCTCTATAGCAGCTCTGCTGACCTGGATCTCTCCCTCTAAAGCAGCTCTGCTGACCTGGTTTCTCTGGCTCTAGAGCAGCTCTGCTGACCTGGTTCTTCGGCTCTAGAGAAGCTCTACTGACCTTTTTCTCTGGCTCTACAACGGCTCTGCTGACCGGGTTCTCTGGCTCCACAGCAGCTCTGCTGACCTGGTTCTATGGCTCTACAGCATCTCTGCTGACCTCGTTCTCTCCCTCTAATGCAGCTCTGCTGACCTGGTTTCTCTGGCTCTAGAGCAGCTCTGCTAACCTGGTTCTCTGGCTCTAGAGCAGCTCTGCTGACCTGGTTCTATGGCTCTAAAGCAACTCTGCTGGCCTGGCTCTACAGGAGCTCTGCTGACCTGGTTCTCTGGCTCTAAAGCAGGTCTGCTGACCTGGTTCTCTGGCTCTACAACGGCTCTGCTGACCTGGTTCTCTGGCTCTAAAGCAGTTCTGCTGACCTGGTTCTCTGGCTCTAAAGCTGCTCTGCTGACCTGGTTCTCTGGCTCTAAAGCTGACCTGGTTCTCTCCCTCTAAAGCAGGTCTACTGACCTGGTTCTCTGGCTCTACAATGGCTCTGCTGACCGGGTTCTCTGGCTCTACAGAAGCTCTGCTGACCTGGTTCTGTGGCTCTACAGCAGCTCTGCTGACATGGTTCTGAGGCTATAAAGCAGCTCTGCTTACCTGGTTCTCTGGCTATAAAGCAGCTCTGCTGACCTGGTTCTATGGCTCTAAAGCGGCTCTGCTGACCTGGTTCTCTGCCAATAGAGCAGCTCTGCTGACCTGATTCTTAGGCTCTATTGCAGCGCTGCTGACCTGGATCTCTCCCTATAAAGCAGCTCTGCTGACCTGGTTTCTCTGGCTCTAGAGCAGCTCTGCTGACCTGGTTCTCTGGCTCTAGAGCAGCTCTGCTGACCTGGTTCTATGGCTCTAAAGCAGCTCTGCTGACCTGGTTCTATGGCTCTAAAGCAGCTCTGCTGACCTGGCTCTACAGAAGCTCTGCTGACCTGGTTCTCTGTCTCTACAGCAGCTCAGCTAACCTGGTTCTTAGGCTCTAGAGCAGCTCTGCAGACCTGGTTCTCTGGCTCTAAAGCAGCTCTGCTGACCTGATTCTCTGGCTCTAATGCAGGTCTGCTGACCTGGTTCTCTGGCTCTACAACGTCTCTGCTGGCCTGGTTCTCTCCCTTTAAAGCAGCTCTGCTGACCTGGTTCTCTCCCTCTACAGCAGCTCTGCTGACCTGGTTCTATGGCTCTAAAGCACCTCTGCTGACCTAGCTCTGCTGACCTGGTTCTCTGTCTCTAGAGCAGCCCTGCTGACCTGGTTCTTAGGCCCTAGAGCAGCTCTGCTGACCTGATTGTCAGGCTCTAGAGCAGCTCTGCTGACCTGGTTCTCTCCTTCTAAAGCCCTGGTTCTCTCCCTCTAAAGCAGCTCTGCTGACCTGATTCTCTGGCTCTACAGCAGCTCTGCTGACCTGGTTCTTAGGCTCTAGAGCAGCTCTGCTGACCTAGTTCTCTGGCTCTACAACGGCTCTGCTGACCTGGTTCTCTGGCTGTAAAGCAGCTCTGCTGACCTGGTTCTCTCCCTCTAAACCAGCTCTGCTGACCTAGTTCTCTGGCTCTACAACGGCTCTGCTGACCTGGTTCTCTGGCTGTAAAGCAGCTCTGCTGACCTGGTTCTCTCCCTCTAAACCAGCTCTGCTGACCTGGTTTCTCTGGCTCTACAGCAGCTCTACTGACCTGGTTCTCTGGCTTTGAAGCAGCTCTGCTGACCTGGTTCTCTGGCTTTAGAGCAGCTCTGCTGACCTGGTTCTTAGACTCTAGAGCAGCTCTGCTGACCTGGTTCTCGGGCTCTAAGGCAGCTCTGCTAACCTGGTTCTCTGGCTCTAGAGCAGCTCTGCTGACCTGGTTCTATGGCTCTAAAGCAACTCTGCTGGCCTGGCTCTACAGGAGCTCTGCTGACCTGGTTCTCTGGCTCTAAAGCAGGTCTGCTGACCTGGTTCTCTGGCTCTACAACGGCTCTGCTGACCTGGTTCTCTGGCTCTAAAGCAGTTCTGCTGACCTGGTTCTCTGGCTCTAAAGCTGCTCTGCTGACCTGGTTCTCTGGCTCTAAAGCTGACCTGGTTCTCTCCCTCTAAAGCAGGTCTACTGACCTGGTTCTCTGGCTCTACAATGGCTCTGCTGACCGGGTTCTCTGGCTCTACAGAAGCTCTGCTGACCTGGTTCTGTGGCTCTACAGCAGCTCTGCTGACATGGTTCTGAGGCTATAAAGCAGCTCTGCTTACCTGGTTCTCTGGCTATAAAGCAGCTCTGCTGACCTGGTTCTATGGCTCTAAAGCGGCTCTGCTGACCTGGTTCTCTGCCAATAGAGCAGCTCTGCTGACCTGATTCTTAGGCTCTATTGCAGCGCTGCTGACCTGGATCTCTCCCTATAAAGCAGCTCTGCTGACCTGGTTTCTCTGGCTCTAGAGCAGCTCTGCTGACCTGGTTCTCTGGCTCTAGAGCAGCTCTGCTGACCTGGTTCTATGGCTCTAAAGCAGCTCTGCTGACCTGGTTCTATGGCTCTAAAGCAGCTCTGCTGACCTGGCTCTACAGAAGCTCTGCTGACCTGGTTCTCTGTCTCTACAGCAGCTCAGCTAACCTGGTTCTTAGGCTCTAGAGCAGCTCTGCAGACCTGGTTCTCTGGCTCTAAAGCAGCTCTGCTGACCTGATTCTCTGGCTCTAATGCAGGTCTGCTGACCTGGTTCTCTGGCTCTACAACGTCTCTGCTGGCCTGGTTCTCTCCCTTTAAAGCAGCTCTGCTGACCTGGTTCTCTCCCTCTACAGCAGCTCTGCTGACCTGGTTCTATGGCTCTAAAGCACCTCTGCTGACCTAGCTCTGCTGACCTGGTTCTCTGTCTCTAGAGCAGCCCTGCTGACCTGGTTCTTAGGCCCTAGAGCAGCTCTGCTGACCTGATTGTCAGGCTCTAGAGCAGCTCTGCTGACCTGGTTCTCTCCTTCTAAAGCCCTGGTTCTCTCCCTCTAAAGCAGCTCTGCTGACCTGATTCTCTGGCTCTACAGCAGCTCTGCTGACCTGGTTCTTAGGCTCTAGAGCAGCTCTGCTGACCTAGTTCTCTGGCTCTACAACGGCTCTGCTGACCTGGTTCTCTGGCTGTAAAGCAGCTCTGCTGACCTGGTTCTCTCCCTCTAAACCAGCTCTGCTGACCTAGTTCTCTGGCTCTACAACGGCTCTGCTGACCTGGTTCTCTGGCTGTAAAGCAGCTCTGCTGACCTGGTTCTCTCCCTCTAAACCAGCTCTGCTGACCTGGTTTCTCTGGCTCTACAGCAGCTCTACTGACCTGGTTCTCTGGCTTTGAAGCAGCTCTGCTGACCTGGTTCTCTGGCTTTAGAGCAGCTCTGCTGACCTGGTTCTTAGACTCTAGAGCAGCTCTGCTGACCTGGTTCTCGGGCTCTAAGGCAGCGCTGCTGACCTGGTTCTCTGGCTCTAAAGCAACTCTGCTGACCTCGTTCTCTGGCTCTACAGCAGCTCTGCTGAACTGGTTCTGCGGCTCTACAGCAGCTCTGCTGAACTGGTTCTGCGGCTCTACAGCAGCTCTGCTGACCTGGTTCTGCGGCTCTACAGCAGCTCTGCTGACCTGGTTCTTAGGCTCTAGACCAGCTCTGCTTACCTGGTTCTCTGCCTCTAAAGCAGCTCTGCTGACCTGGTTCTCTGCCTCTAAAGCAGCTCTGCTGACCTGGTTGTCAGGCTCTACAGCAGCTCTGCTGACCTGGTTCTTAGGCTCTAGAGCAGCTCTGCTGACCTAGTTCTCTGGCTCTACAACGGCTCTGCTGACCTGGTTCTCTGGCTGTAAAGCAGCTCTGCTGACCTGGTTCTCTCCCTCTAAACCAGCTCTGCTGACCTGGTTTCTCTGGCTCTACAGCAGCTCTACTGACCTGGTTCTCTGGCTTTGAAGCAGCTCTGCTGACCTGGTTTCTCTGGCTCTACAGCAGCTCTGCTGACCTGATTCTGTGGTTTTGAAGCAGCTCTGCTGACCTGATTCTGTGGCCCTCAATCAGCTCTGCTGACCTGGATCTCTGGCTCTAAAGCAGCTCTGCTGACCTGGTTCTCTGGCTCTACAACAGCTTTGCTGACCTAGTTCTCTGGCTCTAAAGCAGCTCTGCTGACCTGGTTCTCTCCCTCTAAAGCAGCTCTGCTGACTTGATTCTCTGGCTCTACAGCAGCTCTGCTGACCTGGTTGTCAGGCTCTACAGCAGCTCTGCTGGCCTGGTTCTTAGGCTCTAGAGCAGCTCTGCTGACCTAGTTCTCTGGCTCTACAACGGCTCTGCTGACCTGGTTCTCTGGCTCTTAAGCAGCTCTGCTGACCTGGTTCTCTTGCTGTAAAGCAGCTCTGCTGACCTGGTTCTCTGGCTGTAAAGCAGCTCTGCTGACCTGGTTCTCTCCCTCTAAAGCAGCTCTGCTGACCTGGTTCTCAGGCTCTAAAGCAGCTCTGCTGACCTGGTTCTCAGGCTCTAGAGCAGCTCTGCTGACCTGGTTCTCAGGCTCTAGAGCAGCTCTGCTGACCTGGTTCTCAGGCTCTAGAGCAGCTCTACTAACCTGGGTGTCTGCCTCTAAAGCAGCTCTGCTGACCTGGTTCTCTGCGTCTAAAGCAGCTCTGCTGACCTGGTTCTCTCCCTCTAAAGCAGCTCTGCTGACCTGGTTTCTCTGGCTCTACAGCAGCTCTACTGACCTGGTTCTCTGGCTTTGAAGCAGCTCTGCTGACCTGGTTCTCGGGCTCTGCACGACTCTGCTGACCTGGTTCTCTGGCTCTAAGGCAGCGCTGCTGACCTGGTTCTATGGCTCTAAAGAAGCTCTGCTGACCTCGTTCTCTAACTCTACAGCAGCTCTGCTGACCTGGTTCTGCGGCTCTACAGCAGCTCTGCTGACCTGGTTCTCTGCCTCTAGAACAGCTCTGCTGACCTGGTTCTCTGGCTCTAAAGCAGCTCTGCTGACTTGGTTCTCTGGCTCAAGTGCAGCCCTGCTGACCTGGTTCTTAGGCTCTAGAGCAGCTCTGCTGACCTGGTTCTCGGGCTCTGCAACAGCTCTGCTGACCTGGTTCTCTGGCTCTAAAGCAGCTCAGCTCTGCTGACCTGGTTCTATGGCTCTAAGGCAGCTCTGCTGACCTGGTTCTGTGGTTCTACAGCAGCTGTGCTGACCTGGTTCTCTGCCTCTAGCGTAGCTCTGCTGACCTGGCTCTCAGGCTCTAGAGCAGCCCTGCTGACCTGGTTCTCTGGCTCTAAAGCAGCTCTGCTGACCTGGTTCTCTGGTTCCAAAGCGGCTCTGCTGACCTGGTTCTCTGGCTCTAGAGCAGCTCTGCTGACCTGGTTGTCTGGCTGTAAAGCAGCTCCGCTGACCTGGTTCTCAGGCTCTAAGGCAGCGCTGCTGACCTGGTTCTCTGGCTCTAAAGCAGCTCTGCTGACCTCGTTCTCTGGCTCTACAGCAGCTCTGCTGAACTGGTTCTGCGGCTCTACAGCAGCTCTGCTGACCTGGTTCTTAGGCTTTAGACCAGCTCTGCTCATCTGGTTCTCTGCCTCTAAAGCAGCTCTGCTGACCTCGTTCTCTGCCTCTAAAGCAGCTCTGCTGACCTGGTTGTCAGGCTCTACAGCAGCTCTGCTGACCTGGTTCTTAGGCTCTAGAGCAGCTCTGCTGACCTAGTTCTCTGGCTCTACAACGGCTCTGCTGACCTGGTTCTCTGGCTGTAAAGCAGCTCTGCTGACCTGGTTCTCTCCCTCTAAACCAGCTCTGCTGACCTGGTTTCTCTGGCTCTACAGCAGCTCTACTGACCTGGTTCTCTGGCTTTGAAGCAGCTCTGCTGACCTGGTTTCTCTGGCTCTACAGCAGCTCTGCTGACCTGATTCTGTGGTTTTGAAGCAGCTCTGCTGACCTGATTCTGTGGCCCTCAATCAGCTCTGCTGACCTGGATCTCTGGCTCTAAAGCAGCTCTGCTGACCTGGTTCTCTGGCTCTACAACAGCTTTGCTGACCTGGTTCTCTGGCTCTAAAGCAGCTCTGCTGACCTGGTTCTCTCCCTCTAAAGCAGCTCTGCTGACTTGATTCTCTGGCTCTACAGCAGCTCTGCTGACCTGGTTGTCAGGCTCTACAGCAGCTCTGCTGGCCTGGTTCTTAGGCTCTAGAGCAGCTCTGCTGACCTAGTTCTCTGGCTCTACAACGGCTCTGCTGACCTGGTTCTCTGGCTCTTAAGCAGCTCTGCTGACCTGGTTCTCTGGCTGTAAAGCAGCTCTGCTGACCTGGTTCTCTCCCTCTAAAGCAGCTCTGCTGACCTGGTTCTCAGGCTCTAGAGCAGCTCTGCTGACCTGGTTCTCAGGCTCTAGAGCAGCTCTGCTGACCTGGTTCTCAGGCTCTAGAGCAGCTCTGCTGACCTGGTTCTCAGGCTCTAGAGCAGCTCTACTTACCTGGGTGTCTGCCTCTAAAGCAGCTCTGCTGACCTGGTTCTCTGCGTCTAAAGCAGCTCTGCTGACCTGGTTCTCTCCCTCTAAAGCAGCTCTGCTGACCTGGTTTCTCTGGCTCTACAGCAGCTCTACTGACCTGGTTCTCTGGCTTTGAAGCAGCTCTGCTGACCTGGTTCTCGGGCTCTGCACGACTCTGCTGACCTGGTTCTCTGGCTCTAAGGCAGCGCTGCTGACCTGGTTCTATGGCTCTAAAGCAGCTCTGCTGACCTCGTTCTCTGGCTCTACAGCAGCTCTGCTGACCTGGTTCTGCGGCTCTACAGCAGCTCTGCTGACTTGGTTCTCTGGCTCAAGTGCAGCCCTGCTGACCTGGTTCTTAGGCTCTAGAGCAGCTCTGCTGACCTGGTTGTCGGGCTCTGCAACAGCTCTGCTGACCTGGTTCTCTGGCTCTAAAGCAGCTCAGCTCTGCTGACCTGGTTCTATGGCTCTAAGGCAGCTCTGCTGACCTGGTTCTGTGGTTCTACAGCAGCTGTGCTGACCTGGTTCTCTGCCTCTAGCGTAGCTCTGATGACCTGGCTCTCAGGCTCTAGAGCAGCCCTGCTGACCTGGTTCTCTGGCTCTAAAGCAGCTCTGCTGACCTGGTTCTCTGGTTCCAAAGCGGCTCTGCTGACCTGGTTCTCTGGCTCTAGAGCAGCTCTGCTGACCTGGTTGTCTGGCTGTAAAGCAGCTCCGCTGACCTGGTTCTCAGGCTCTAAGGCAGCGCTGCTGACCTGGTTCTCTGGCTCTAAAGCAGCTCTGCTGACCTCGTTCTCTGGCTCTACAGCAGCTCTGCTGAACTGGTTCTGTGGCTCTACAGCAGCTCTGCTGACCTGGTTCTTGGGCTCTAGACCAGCTCTGCTTACCTGGTTCTCTGCCTCTAAAGCAGCTCTGCTGACCTCGTTCTCTGCCTCTAAAGCAGCTCTGCTGACCTGGTTCTCTCCCTCTAAAGCAGCTCTGTTGACCTGGTTTCTCTGGCTCTACAGCAGCTCTGCTGACCTGATTCTGTGGCCCTAAAGCAGCTCTGCTGACCTGGATCTCTGGCTCTAAAGCAGCTCTGCTGACCTGGTTCTCTGGCTCTACAACGGCTTTGCTGACCTGGTTCTCTGGCTCTAAAGCAGCTCTGCTGACCTGGTTCTCTCCCTCTAAAGCAGCTCTGCTGACCTGGTTTCTCTGGCTCTACAGAAGCTCTGCTGACCTGGTTCTCTGCCTCTAGAGCAACTCTGCTGACCTGGTTCTTAGGCTCTAGAGCAGCTCTGCTGACCTGGTTCTCTGGCTCTAAAACAGCTCTGCTGACCTGGTTCTCTGCCTCTAGAGCAACTCTGCTGACCTGGTTCTCTGCCTCTAAAGCAGCTCTACTGACCTGGTACTCTGGCTCTACAACGGCTCTGCTGACCGGGTTCTCTGGCTCTACAGAAGCTCTGCTGACCTGGTTCTATGGCTCTACAGCAGCTCTGCTGACCTCGTTCTCTCCCTCTAATGCAGCTCTGCTGACCTGGTTCTCTGCCTCTAGAGCAACTCTGCTGACCTGGTTCTCTGCATCTAGAGCAACTCTGCTGACCTGGTTCTTAGGCTCTAGAGCAGCTCTGCTGACCTGGTTCTCTGGCTCTAAAGCAGCTCTGCTGACCTGGTTCTCTCCCTTTAAAGCAGCTCTGCTGACCAGGTTTCTCTGGCTCAAGAGCAGCTCTGCTGACCTGGTTCTCTGGCTCTACAACAGCTTTGCTGACCTGATTCTCCGACTCTAGAGCAGCTCTGCTGACCTGGTTGTCAGGCTCTAGAGCAACTCTGCTGTCCTGGTTCTTAGGCTCTAGAGCAGCTCTGCTGACCTGGTTCTCTGGCTCTAAAGCAGCTCTGCTGATCTGGTTCTCTGGCTCTAAAGCAGCTCTGCTGACCTGGTTCTCTGGCTGCTGACCTGGTTCTCTGGCTCTAAAGCTTACCTGGTTCTCTCCCTCTAAAGCAGCTCTGCTGACCTGATTCTCTGGCTCTAGAGCAGCTCTGCTGACCTGGTTGTCAGGCTCTAGAGCAGCTCTGCTGACCTGGTTCTTCGGCTCTAGAGAAGGTCTACTGACCTGGTTCTCTGGCTCTACAACGGCTCTGCTGACCGGGTTCTCTGGCTCTACAGCAGCTCTGCTGACCTGGTTCTATGGCTCTACAGCAGCTCTGCTGACCTCGTTCTCTCCCTCTAAAGCAGCTCTGCTGACCTGGTTTCTCTGGCTCTAGAGCAGCTCTGCTAACCTGGTTCTCTGGCTCTAGAGCAGCTCTGCTGACCTGGTTCTATGGCTCTAAAGCAACTCTGCTGACCTGGTTCTATGGCTCTAAAGCGGCTCTGCTGACCTGGTTCTCTGCCTCTAGAGCAGCTCTGCTGACCTGATTCTTAGACTCTATAGCAGCGCTGCTGACCTGGATCTCTCCCTCTAAAGCAGCTCTGCTGACCTGGTTTCTCTGGCTCTAGAGCAGCTCTGCTGACCTGGTTCTCTGGCTCTAGAGCAGCTCTGCTGACCTGGTTCTCTGGCTCTAGAGCAGCTCTGCTGACCTGGTTCTCTGGCTCTAGAGCAGCTCTGCTGACATGGTTCTCCGGCTCTAGAGCAGCTCTGCTGACGTGGTTCTCTGGCTCTAGAGCAGCTCTGCTAACCTGGTTTCTCTGGCTCTAGAGCAGCTCTGCTGACCTGGTTCTCTGGCTCTAAAGCAGCTCTGCTGGCCTGGTTCTCTCCCTTTAAAGCAGCTCTGCTGACCAGGTTTCTCTGGCTCAAGAGCAGCTCTGCTGACCTGGTTCTCTGGCTCTACAACAGCTTTGCTGACCTGATTCTCCGACTCTAGAGCAGCTCTGCTGACCTGGTTGTCAGGCTCTAGAGCAACTCTGCTGACCTGGTTCTTAGGCTCTAGAGCAGCTCTGCTGACCTGGTTCTGTGGCTCTAAAGCAGCTCTGCTGATATGGTTCTCTGGCTCTAAAGCAGCTCTGCTGACCTGGTTCTCTGGCTGCTGACCTGGTTCTCTGGCTCTAAAGCTTACCTGGTTCTCTCCCTCTAAAGCAGCTCTGCTGACCTGATTCTCTGGCTCTAGAGCAGCTCTGCTGACCTGGTTGTCAGGCTCTAGAGCAGCTCTGCTGACCTGGTTCTTCGGCTCTAGAGAAGCTCTACTGACCTAGTTCTCTGGCTCTACAACGGCTCTGCTGACCGGGTTCTCTGGCTCTACAGCAGCTCTGCTGACCTGGTTCTATGGCTCTACAGCAGCTCTGCTGACCTCGTTCTCTCCCTCTAAAGCAGCTCTGCTGACCTGGTTTCTCTGGCTCTAGAGCAGCTCTGCTAACCTGGTTCTCTGGCTCTAGAGCAGCTCTGCTGACCTGGTTCTATGGCTCTAAAGCAACTCTGCTGACCTGGCTCTACAGAAGGTCTGCTGACCTGGTTCTCTGTCTCTAGAGCAGCTCTGCTGACCTGGTTCTTAGGCTCTAGAGCAGCTCTGCTGACCTGGTTCTCTGGCTCTAAAGCAGGTCTGCTGACCTGGTTCTCTGGCTCCACAACGGCTCTGCTGACCTGGTTCTCTGGCTCTAAAGCAGCTCTGCTGACCTGGTTCTCTGGCTCTAAAGCAGTTCTGCTGACCTGGTTCTCTGGCTCTAAAGCTGCTCTGCTGACCTGGTTCTCTGGCTCTAAAGCTGACCTGGTTCTCTCCCTCTAAAGCAGCTCTACTGACCTGGTTCTCTGGCTCTACAACGGCTCTGCTGACCGGGTTCTCTGGCTCTACAGAAGCTCTGCTGACCTCGTTCTCTCCCTCTAATGCAGCTCTGCTGACCTGGTTTCTCTGGCTCTAGAGCAGCTCTGCTAACCTGGTTCTCTGGCTCTAGAGCAGATCTGCTGACCTGGTTCTATGGCTCTAAAGCAACTCTGCTTGCCTGGCTCTACAGAAGCTCTGCTGACATGGTTCTGAGGCTATAAAGCAGCTCTGCTGACCTGGTTCTCTCCCTCTAAAGCAGCTCTGCTGACCTGGTTTCTCTGGCTCTAGAGCAGCTCTGCTGATCTGGTTTCTCTGGCTCTAGAGCAGCTCTGCTGACCTGGTTCTCTGGCTGTAGAACAGCTCTGCTGACGTGGTTCTCTGGCTCTAGAGCAGCTCTGCTAACCTGGTTTCTCTGGCTCTAGAGCAGCTGACCTGGTTTCTCTGGATCTAGAGCAGCTCTGCTGACCTGGTTCTCTGGCTCTAGAGCAGCTCTGCTGACCTGGTTCTGTGGTTCTACAGCAGCTGTGCTGACCTGGTTCTCTGCCTCTAGCGTAGCTCTGCTGACCTGGCTTTCAGGCTCTAGAGCAGCCCTGCTGACCTGGATCTCTGGCTCTAAAGCAGCTCTGCTGACCTGGTTCTCCTGTTCCAAAGCGGCTCTGCTGACCTGGTTCTCTGGCTCTAGAGCAGCTCTGCTGACCTGGTTGTCTGGCTGTAAAGCAGCTCCGCTGACCTGGTTCTCAGGCTCTAAGGCAGCGCTGCTGACCTGATTCTCTGGCTCTAAAGCAGCTCTGCTGACCTCGTTCTCTGGCTCTACAGCAGCTCTGCTGAACTGGTTTAGCGGCTCTACAGCAGCTCTGCTGACCTGGTTCTTAGGCTCTAGGCCAGCTCTGCTTACCTGGTTCTCTGCCTCTAAAGCAGCTCTGCTGCCCTCGTTCTCTGCCTCTAAAGCAGCTCTGCTGACCTGGTTCTCTCCCTCTAAAGCAGCTCTGTTGACCTGGTTTCTCTGGCTCTAGAGCAGCTCTGCTGACCTGGTTCTCTGGCTGTAGAGCAGCTCTGCTGACGTGGTTCTCTGGCTCTAGAGCAGCTCTGCTAACCTGGTTTCTCTGGCTCTAGAGCAGCTCTGCTGACCTGGTTTCTCTGGATCTAGAGCAGCTCTGCTGACCTGGTTCTCTGGCTCTAGAGCAGCTCTGCTGACCTGGTTCTGTGGTTCTACAGC
Organism: Triturus cristatus; assembly: GCF_964204655.1. Taxonomy (NCBI): domain Eukaryota; kingdom Metazoa; phylum Chordata; class Amphibia; order Caudata; family Salamandridae; genus Triturus; species Triturus cristatus. The sequence goes on along the minus strand of NW_028188003.1, from coordinate 165,280 downwards.
AGCTGTGCTGACCTGGTTCTCTGCCTCTAGCATAGCTCTGCTGACCTGGCTTTCAGGCTCTAGAGCAGCCCTGCTGACCTGGATCTCTGGCTCTAAAGCAGCTCTGCTGACTTGGTTCTCTGGCTCAAGTGCAGCCCTGCTGACCTGGTTCTTAGGCTCTAGAGCAGCTCTGCTGACCTGGTTCTCGGGCTCTGCAACAGCTCTGCTGACCTGGTTCTCTGGCTCGAAAGCAGCTCAGCTCTGCTGACCTGGTTCTATGGCTCTAAGGCAGCTCTGCTGACCTGGTTCTGTGGTTCTACAGCAGCTGTGCTGACCTGGTTCTCTGCCTCTAGCGTAGCTCTGCTGACCTGGCTCTCAGGCTCTAGAGCAGCCCTGCTGACCTGGTTCTCTGGCTCTAAAGCAGCTCTGCTGACCTGGTTCTCCTGTTCCAAAGCGGCTCTGCTGACCTGGTTCTCTGGCTCTAGAGCAGCTCTGCTGACCTGGTTGTCTGGCTGTAAAGCAGCTCCGCTGACCTGGTTCTCAGGCTCTAAGGCAGCGCTGCTGACCTGATTCTCTGGCTCTAAAGCAGCTCTGCTGACCTCGTTCTCTGGCTCTACAGCAGCTCTGCTGAACTGGTTCTACGGCTCTACAGCAGCTCTGCTGACCTGGTTCTTAGGCTCTAGACCAGCTCTGCTTACCTGGTTCTCTGTCTCTAAAGCAGCTCTGCTGCCCTCGTTCTCTGCCTCTAAAGCAGCTCTGCTGACCTGGTTCTCTCCCTCTAAAGCAGCTCTGTTGACCTGGTTTCTCTGGCTCTAGAGCAGCTCTGCTGACCTGGTTCTCTGGCTGTAGAGCAGCTCTGCTGACGTGGTTCTCTGGCTCTAGAGCAGCTCTGCTAACCTGGTTTCTCTGGCTCTAGAGCAGCTCTGCTGACCTGGTTTCTCTGGATCTAGAGCAGCTCTGCTGACCTGGTTCTCTGGCTCTAGAGCAGCTCTGCTGACCTGGTTCTGTGGTTCTACAGCAGCTGTGCTGACCTGGTTCTCTGCCTCTAGCATAGCTCTGCTGACCTGGCTTTCAGGCTCTAGAGCAGCCCTGCTGACCTGGATCTCTGGCTCTAAAGCAGCTCTGCTGACTTGGTTCTCTGGCTCAAGTGCAGCCCTGCTGACCTGGTTCTTAGGCTCTAGAGCAGCTCTGCTGAACTGGTTCTCGGGCTCTGCAACAGCTCTGCTGACCTGGTTCTCTGGCTCGAAAGCAGCTCAGCTCTGCTGACCTGGTTCTATGGCTCTAAGGCAGCTCTGCTGACCTGGTTCTGTGGTTCTACAGCAGCTGTGCTGACCTGGTTCTCTGCCTCTAGCGTAGCTCTGCTGACCTGGCTCTCAGGCTCTAGAGCAGCCCTGCTGACCTGGTTCTCTGGCTCTAAAGCAGCTCTGCTGACCTGTTTCTCCTGTTCCAAAGCGGCTCTGCTGACCTGGATCTCTGGCTCTAGAGCAGCTCTGCTGACCTGGTTGTCTGGCTGTAAAGCAGCTCCGCTGACCTGGTTCTCAGGCTCTAAGGCAGCGCTGCTGACCTGATTCTCTGGCTCTAAAGCAGCTCTGCTGACCTCGTTCTCTGGCTCTACAGCAGCTCTGCTGAACTGGTTCTGCGGCTCTACAGCAGCTCTGCTGACCTGGTTCTTAGGCTCTAGACCAGCTCTGCTTACCTGGTTCTCTGCCTCTAAAGCAGCTCTGCTGCCCTCGTTCTCTGCCTCTAAAGCAGCTCTGCTGACCTGGTTCTCTCCCTCTAAAGCAGCTCTGTTGACCTGGTTTCTCTGGCTCTACAGCAGCTCTGCTGACCTGATTCTGTGGCTCTGAAGCAGCTCTGCTGACCTGATTCTGTGGCCCTAAAGCAGCTCTGCTGACCTGGATCTCTGGCTCTAAAGCAGCTCTGCTGACCTGGTTCTCTGGCTCTACAACGGCTTTGCTGACCTGGTTCTCTGGCTCTAAAGCAGCTCTGCTGACCTGGTTCTCTCCCTCTAAAGCAGCTCTGCTGACCTGGTTTCTCTGGCTCTACAGAAGCTCTGCTGACCTGGTTCTCTGCCTCTAGAGCAACTCTGCTGACCTGGTTCTTAGGCTCTAGAGCAGCTCTGCTGACCTGGTTCTCTGGCTCTAATGCAGCTCTGCTGACCTGGTTCTCTGCCTCTAGAGCAACTCTGCTGACCTGGTTCTCTGCCTCTAAAGCAGCTCTACTGACCTGGTACTCTGGCTCTACAACGGCTCTGCTGACCTGGTTCTATGGCTCTACAGGAGCTCTGCTGACCTCGTTCTCTCCCTCTAATGCAGCTCTGCTGACCTGGTTCTCTGCCTCTAGAGCAACTCTGCTGACCTGGTTCTCTGCATCTAGAGCAACTCTGCTGACCTGGTTCTTAGGCTCTAGAGCAGCTCTGCTGACCTGGTTCTCTGGCTCTAAAGCAGCTCTGCTGACCTGGTTCTCTCCCTTTAAAGCAGCTCTGCTGACCAGGTTTCTCTGGCTCAAGAGCAGCTCTGCTGACCTGGTTCTCTGGCTCTACAACAGCTTTGCTGACCTGATTCTCTGACTCTAGAGCAGCTCTGCTGACCTGGTTGTCAGGCTCTAGAGCAACTCTGCTGACCTGGTTCTTAGGCTCTAGAGCAGCTCTGCTGACCTTGTTCTCTGGCTCTAAAGCAGCTCTGCTGATCTGGTTCTCTGGCTCTAAAGCAGCTCTGCTGACCTGGTTCTCTGGCTGCTGACCAGGTTCTCTGGCTCTAAAGCTTACCTGGTTCTCTCCCTCTAAAGCAGCTCTGCTGACCTGATTCTCTGGCTCTAGAGCAGCTCTGCTGACCTGGTTGTCAGGCTCTAGAGCAGCTCTGCTGACCTGGTTCTTCGGCTCTAGAGAAGCTCTACTGACCTGGTTCTCTGGATCTACAACGGCTCTGCTGACCGGGTTCTCTGGCTCTACAGAAGCTCTGCTGACCTGGTTCTATGGCTCTACAGCAGCTCTGCTGACCTCGTTCTCTCCCTCTAAAGCAGCTCTGCTGACCTGGTTTCTCTGGCTCTAGAGCAGCTCTGCTGACCTGGTTTCTCTGGCTCTAGAGCAGCTCTGCTGACCTGGTTCTCTGGCTCTAGAGCAGCTCTGCTGACCTGGTTGATGGCTCTAAAGCAACTCTGCTGACCTGGCTCTACAGAAGATCTGCTGACCTGGTTCTCTGTCTCTAGAGCAGCTCTGCTGACCTGGTTCTTAGGCTCTAGAGCAGCTCTGCTGACCTGGTTCTCTGGCTCTAAAGCAGGTCTGCTGACCTGGTTCTCTGGCTCCACAACGGCTCTGCTGACCTGGTTCTCTGGCTCTAAAGCAGCTCTGCTGACCTGGTTCTCTGGCTCTAAAGCAGTTCTGCTGACCTGGTTCTCTGGCTCTAAAGCTGCTCTGCTGACCTGGTTCTCTGGCTCTAAAGCTGACCTGGTTCTCTCCCTCTAAAGCAGCTCTACTGACCTGGTTCTCTGGCTCTACAACGGCTCTGCTGACCGGGTTCTCTGGCTCTACAGTAGCTCTGCTGACCTGGTTCTATGGCTCTACAGCAGCTCTGCTGACCTCGTTCTCTCCCTCTAATGCAGCTCTGCTGACCTGGTTTCTCTGGCTCTAGAGCAGCTCTGCTAACCTGGTTCTCTGGCTCTAGAGCAGCTCTGCTGACCTGGTTCTATGGCTCTAAAGCAACTCTGCTGGCCTGGCTCTACAGAAGCTCTGCTGACATGGTTCTGAGGCTATAAAGCAGCTCTGCTGACCTGGTTCTCTGGCTATAAAGCAGCTCTGCTGACCTGGTTCTATGGCTCTAAAGCAGCTCTGCTGACCTGGTTCTCTGCCTCTAGAGCAGCTCTGCTGACCTGATTCTTAGGCTCTATAGCAGCGCTGCTGACCTGGATCTCTCCCTCTAAAGCAGCTCTGCTGACCTGGTTTCTCTGGCTCTAGAGCAGCTCTGCTGACCTGGTTTCTCTGGCTCTAGAGCAGCTCTGCTGACCTGGTTCTCTGGCTGTAGAGCAGCTCTGCTGACCTGGTTTCTCTGGATCTAGAGCAGCTCTGCTGACCTGGTTCTCTGGCTCTAGAGCAGCTCTGCTGACCTGGTTCTCTGGCTCTAGAGCAGCTCTGCTGACCTGGTTCTCTGGCTCTAGAGCTGCTCTGCTGACCTGGTTCTCTGGCTATAAAGCAGCTCTGCTGACCTGGTTCTATGGCTCTAAAGCAGCTCTGTTGACCTGGTTCTCTGCCTCTAGAGCAGCTCTGCTGACCTGATTCTTAGGCTCTATAGCAGCTCTGCTGACCTGGATCTCTCCCTCTAAAGAAGCTCTGCTGACCTGGTTTCTCTGGCTCTAGAGCAGCTCTGCTGACCTGGTTCTTCGGCTCTAGAGAAGCTCTACTGACCTGGTTCTCTGGCACTACAACGGCTCTGCTGACCGGGTTCTCTGGCTCCACAGCAGCTCTGCTGACCTGGTTCTATGGCTCTACAGCAGCTCTGCTGACCTCGTTCTCTCCCTCTAATGCAGCTCTGCTGACCTGGTTTCTCTGGCTCTAGAGCAGCTCTGCTAACCTGGATCTCTGGCTCTAGAGCAGCTCTGCTGACCTGGTTCTATGGCTCTAAAGCAACTCTGCTGGCCTCGCTCTACAGAAGCTCTGCTGACCTGGTTCTCTGGCTCTAAAGCAGGTCTGCTGACCTGGTTCTCTGGCTCTTCAACGGCTCTGCTGACCTGGTTCTCTGGCTCTAAAGCAGCTCTGCTGACCTGCTTCTCTGGCTCTAAAGCAGCTCTGCTGACCTGGTTCTCTGGCTCTAAAGCAGTTCTGCTGACCTGGTTCTCTGGCTCTAAAGCTGCTGTGCTGACCTGGTTCTCTGGCTCTAAATCTGACCTGGTTCTCTCCCTCTAAAGCAGCTCTACTGACCTGGTTCTCTGGCTCTACAATGGCTCTGCTGACCGGGTTCTCTGGCTCTACAGAAGCTCTGCTGACCTGGTTCTGTGGCTCTACAGCAGCTCTGCTGACATGGTTCTGAGGCTATAAAGCAGCTCTGCTTACCTGGTTCTCTGGCTATAAAGCAGCTCTGCTGACCTGGTTCTATGGCTGTAAAGCGGCTCTGCTGCCCTGGTTCTCTGCCTCTAGAGCAGCTCTGCTGACCTGATTCTTAGGCTCTATAGCAGCGTTGCTGACCTGGATCTCTCCCTCTAAAGCAGCTCTGCTGACCTGGTTTCTCTGGCTCTAGAGCAGCTCTGCTGACCTGGTTCTCTGGCTCTAGAGCAGCTCTGCTGACCTGGTTCTCTGGCTCTAGAGCAGCTCTGCTGACCTGGTTCTCCGGCTCTAGAGCAGCTCTGCTGACGTGGTTCTCTGGCTCTAGAGCAGCTCTGCTAACCTGGTTTCTCTGGCTCTAGAGCAGCTCTGCTGACCTGGTTTCTCTGGATCTAGAGCAGCTCTGCTGACCTGGTTCTCTGGCTCTAGAGCAGCTCTGCTGACCTGGTTCTCTGGCTCTTGAGCAGCTCTGCTGACCTGTGTGAGAAGTTGGCCTGGTATATGATGCTCACTAGTTAAAGTCATCACCCTGTACCATGCCAAGCAACCCTTATGGTGTGGTTGTAAGTCAACCTTTTCGGACTAGCTGCCCTAGTAGTAGCGTAGGCTAAGCAGTCTTTGAGGCTAAACTCGTGAAGCGTGTTAAGCCAGCTGTTTTACCAAATGCAACCCCCTTTTATACCAATGAAAGGACACCACACAGATATATATTCAAAATATATATGTATTTATTTCTCAAAGTAACCCCTAGTCTCTTTATGAGCACAGGAGCACAAATCGTCAAACAAGATTATCACAGAATACACAGAAGTTGTACGTTATATGGATAGGCCCTGGTGGCCACTCAAACCATATACTAAAATAGTGGTATAAGTACCACGAACAGAAAAGGAAAAAGGCCTAGGGCCTCTAGAATCGCTGGGCCTACAAGGAGCTAACGTCAGTTAGTGACCAGGAGGTCCACGGGTGGCGTGTGCAGAGCAAATAGTCACACGCGTGCTCCCATAGGTTTCAATGGGTGCGTAAAAAGTACAAAGTTACTGCAAAGGAGATCTTCCGGGTTGACTAGGAACTTAAGATTTGGAACACAGGCACTAGAGATGTAATACTACACTTGGGCACAGGTGTGCCAGCTTTACCTCACCCACAGGAAGCGGGTGCATAGGCCTCGAAGTGCGTCGGGTTTCTTCTATCTGTTCCGTGGAGCTTGAAGACAAAGATGCTGCAGGCGGTCGGTCCGGGAGAGATGCAGTGGATCCAAGAGTGGATCGGAGATGTTGAAGACCTGTAAGCAGAGGGGACAGTGTTCACAGTCACTAGCCAGTGACCAGCGTGGCACCAGGTGGGTACCAGGCGATGTCGGGTGCAAACAGGTGATGAGGGGTAGCTTGTCTCCGCAGCCACGTGGTCCCTGAAGGTCGACGACGTCCAGGAGTCGTCTCACGAGCTGTCCCACGCAGGCTCTCGCTGTCGGCGGTGTCGGCGACTTGATCGAAGCAAACAAGCCTTGGCAAAAGCAATTGCAGGAGGATTCGGAAATCAGCTGTTGGTTCTGACCAGCAAGGTCAGAGGGATTGCTCCTTTGGAGGGGAGCAAGGGCCAGTCTGGAGCAACCAGACCAGCAGTGTATTTCATAGAGTTCGTCGCCAAGATGGCCACTAGCCAGCGGGCCAGCAACCGGTTAGGCGCGTCGAGTGGCAAAATGCAGAAGGGCCCCACGCAGATCGTGGAGATGCTGGAGGGCTCACCTTTGGTGCAGATGCTGCTCGAGGGTTGGGCTTCTCAGGACCCAAAGCACAACTTGGAGGGAGCCTCGGTTGTTGCACTGGTCAGATTGTCGTAGTCGTTTCAAGATGGCTGGCTCCACGTGTCTCGGTGCCTCCACGGGTCTCCTCTTTGCAGGGACTGTGGATCGGGCGGTGAGAGGTCTGGAGGTCCAGGTCTTGTCAGTCTCTGGGCTCGGGCTCCGGCGGGAGGCGGCGGCAAAGCAGACGTTGATTCGCTGGATGGTGCTTGCGTTAGCAAGGTGGTCACTCCCTGACCACAGGGGAGATTGGCTTCAGTCCTCTGTGCGGCAGAGCGTCGAAGTTCCCGTCTTCTTCTTAGTTTTAAGTTGATTCCAGGATGTCTGAAGTCTTAGGACACAGCTCCTACCTTTAAGCGGATTCTAGGGGCCGGACTACCTGCTAGGTCCCTCCCTAAGGGTGGGACCAGGAAGGGGGGTGGTTACACCCCCAATCCTTTGTCCAGCTCGCCCCAGGCCCGGGACTGGTGTGCCCCAGGACCGGTTTGAACTGGCATATGCACCTAGGCTCCTTGTGAGCCACAGGCATGTCTGGTTTCTTTCAAGCCCTACCTGACCAATACACAAAATCCTGTCTGGGGTGGTGCACGCACCTCCCCTGGCAGGAAACCCTTTGTCCACACCTCCCAAGCTGGAAGGACTCCCAGCAGCAGGAGGGCAGACTTGTGTCTGTGGTGGCAGCATCCATTTTGTGGAGCTGAGGCTATGTCTGATTTTACCCGGGTTTCAGGTACTGTACATGTCGTGTCCCTCTAGCAGGGTGGAATGCTAACCCCGTCGCCAGAATTGGCGAGGGGTTAGTATTCCAATTCGTATGACACCTTACTCGACATGTTTTGATAAAGCCAAACCAAAGTTAGCATTTAACCGCGAGGTTCATAATGCACTTAAGAGTATATGGTATGACGATATCTGGAAACAGTAGAAGGAAGTTGTTCCGACCACTGCAGACAGGCTCAGCTCATGCCAGAGCACCATCTCACATGGAACCAAGCACTCTGCCTTCAGGATTGTTAAGGCCTGCCATAGGAGTGACTTATAGGTTACCAGGTGTCCCATTTAAGGTTAGGTATAGGTATACTACACCTAAGTAAGAGGTGATTACACCAACTTACCCCGGCTGAGTGATCAGCCAGTTGTGTCAGATTGTTAGGCCAAGCCTGGGGTGGCATAATACATGCTGCAGCCCCTGGCAGGCCTTGGGTACACCAATGCCCTGGGTACCTAGTGTACACTGGTACAGGGGCTGACAGGGTGATCCACTTCCAATTGGTTATGCACCTAGGGTGCATAGTTGTAATTTAGTAGAGAGAACAGCAGGCTGGGGGTCTGATTGGCAGGCCCACAGCCTCAATATGTCAAAAACCAGTGAAGCAAAAAGCAAAAATTTGGGGTGACCATAGGATAGCAGACCCTACTCTCCTACACAACCCCCCCCCAAACGCTGGGACATTAAACTAGCCTTGACCAGTCTCGTCTTCATGTCCTAAGTGGAAGTACCTGGAGAGACCATCTGCATTCCCATGGTCAGTACCTGGCCGGTGCTCCACTGTAAAGTCCATCCCCTGTAGGGAAAAGGACCACCTAAGCAGTTTGGGGTTTTCACCCTTCATCTGATTTAGCCACAAGAGGGGCTTATGGTCGGTCTGAATCTTGAAGTGAGTGCCAAACAAATATGGCCTCAGCTTCTTCAGGGCCCACACCACAGCAAAGGCCTCCCTCTCAATAGCTGACCAATTCTTCTCTCTGGGGGTCAACCTTCTGCTAATAAAAGCAATGGGTTGGTCTTGACCATCTACATTAAGTTGTGACAGCACAGCTCCCACACCCAACTCAGAAGCATCTGTTTGGACAATAAACTCTTTGGAGTAGTCAGGACTTTTCAGGATAGGTGCAGAGCACATGGCCTCCTTCAGGTCATCAAATGCCTTTTGACAGCTTACTGTCCACTGAACCTTTTTGGGCATCTTCTTGGATGTCAGATCATTAAGAGGAGTCACAATGGACCCATAGTTCTTAACAAACTTCCTGTAATACCCAGTCAAGCCCAAGAAAGCTCGAACTTGAGTCTGGGTGGTTGGAGGGGACCAATCCTTGATGGACTGTATCTTACTCTCCAGTGGTTGAACTTGGCCCCCACCTACAAGGTGGCCCAAATACACAACCTTACTCTGCCCTATCTGGCACTTAGTAGCCTTGATAGTGAGGCCTGCCCTTTGCAGAGCCTCAAGAGCCTTCTTCAGGTGGATCAGGTGATCCTCCCAGGTGGAACTAAAGACAGCAATGTCATCAAGATATGCTGCGCAAAAGTCATCCAACCCAGTAAGGACTTGGTTCACCAGCCTTTGGAAGGTGGCAGGTGCATTCTTCAGACCAAAGGGCATCACCACAAACTGATAATGCCCACCTGGGGTTGAGAATGCTGTTTTGGCCTTAGACTCCTCAGCTAATCTGATTTGCCAATAGCCAGCTGTCAAGTCAAATGTGCTCAAAAACTTTGCAGAAGCTAGTTTGTCTATGAGCTCATCTGCCCTTGGAATAGGGTGTGCATCTGTCCTGGTGACAGCATTGAGTCCTCTGTAATCCACACAGAACCTCATCTCTCTCTTGCCATCTTTGGTGTGAGGTTTGGGGACCAGAACCACTGGGCTAGCCCAGGGGCTCTCTGAGGGTTCAATGACACCTAATTCCAGCATTTTATGTACCTCAGCCTTTATACAGTCCCTGACGTGGTCAGGTTGTCTGTAAAGTTTGTTCTTTACAGGCAGACTGTCACCAGTGTCCACAACATGGGTACACCAGTCAGTTTGACTAGGTATCAAGGAAAACATATGTGAAAATGATTGTAGAACCTGTCTACATTCAGTCTGCTGATGGGCAGTGAGGTTGCCTCCAAGGGTCACTCCTTCAACTGAGCCATCTTCAGGGTTCTGAGACAACAGGTCTGGGAGAGGGTCACTCTCTTCCTCCTGTCCCTCATCTGTAGCCATGAGCAAGCCCATGTCTGCCCTGTCAACATATGCTTTAAGCCTGTTAACATGGAGTACCCTGTGGGGACTCCTGGGAGTTCCTAGGTCCACCAAGTAGGTGACCTCTCCCTTCTTTTCCAGGATTGTATGGGGTCCAGACCATTTGTCTTGGAGTGCATTGGGGCCACTGGCTCCAACACCCATACCTTCTGTCCTGGCTGAAACTCAACCAAGACAGCCTTTTGGTCATGCCAAGCTTTCTGTAAGGCCTGGCTTGCCTCAAGGTTTTTGGATGCCTTCTCCATATACTCAGCCATCCTGGAGCGGAGACCAAGTACATAGTCCACTATGTCTAGCTTAGGCTTTTTGAGAGGTAACTCCCATCCTTCCTTCACCAAACACAGTGGGCCTCTCACAGGGTGCCCAAACAACAATTCAAAGGGGCTGTAGCCAACTCCTTTTTGTGGGACCTCTCTGTAAGCAAACAGAAGGCAGGGTAGAAGGATGTCCCATCTTCGCCTGAGCTTTTCAGGTAATCCTTTGATCATACCCTTTAGGGTCTTGTTGAATCTCTCAACAAGCCCATTGCATTGTGGGTGATAAGGGGTGGTGAACTTGTAGTTGACACCACATTCCTTCCACATAGCTGTCAAGTATCCTGACATAAAGTTGGTACCTCTGTCAGATACTACCTCCTTAGGAAACCCCACTCTGGAGAATACTCCCAGCAGGGCCCTGGCCACAACAGGTGCTGTAGTGGTCCTAAGGGGAATTGCCTCTGGATACCTGGTGGCATGATCCACTACCACCAGTATAAATCTGTGCCCAGATGCAGTGGGAGGATCCATGGGACCCACTATGTCTATTCCCACTCTTTCAAAGGGGACCCCCACCACAGGTAGTGGTATTAGGGGGGCCTTTGTTGTGCCACCTGATTTGCCACTGGCTTGGCAGGTGACACAGGAGCGACAAAACTCCTTTGTATCTTCATTCATATGAGGCCAGTGAAAGTGAGGGACAAGCCTGTCCCAGGTCTTGTTCTGGCCTAAGTGTCCTGCTAAAGGAATGTCATGGGCCAAGGTAAGAAGGAAGCCCCTAAATTGCAGAGGTATGACCAACCTCCTGGTTGCACCAGGCTTGGGGTCTCTAGCCTCTGAATAAAGGAGCCCTTCATCCCAATACACTTTATGGGTACCTTGAGCATTCCCAGCAGCCTCAGCAGCAGCCAGCTGTCTGAGGGGTTCAAGAGAGGGACAGGATAACTGAGCCTGCCTCAAGTCAGCCCTTGAAGGTCCCCCTGTCCCCAGAAACTCAACCTGATCAGGTTCAAGCTCTTCAGGGACAGTTCCTTCAGGGTCCTCTAGATCAGCTTCCTGGGAAGGCTGATCATCACTCTGAGGCAGGGGGGAAGGCACAGCCTTGACCCTCCTGTTCTTCTTCTTGGTAGGTGCTTGGTCCATTGTTCCAGGATCCAAGACCTGAGGTTCAGTGAGGCACTTTTTGGCCTGTGACCTGGTCACAGCAAGGACATGTGATGATATACCTAACATCTCTGCATGAGTCCTGTACTCCACTTCTGACCATAGAGAACTCTCTAGGTCATTGCCCAACAAACATTCTACTGGGAGGTCTGCACTAACCACAACCCTTTTGAGGCCAGTTACCCCTCCCCATGAGAAGTTAACAACTGCCACACTGTGTGAAGTAGTGGCATTGCTGGCATTGGTCACCAGGTAGTTCTCACCTGGTATGTACTGTCCAGGGTCCACAAAGCCTGGTGTCACCATAGTGACACTGGCACATGTGTCCCTGTAGGCTTGAGCCACTTTGTCATTAATTAAAGGAGTCTGTCTGTACTTGCCCAGGTTACTGGGGCTCACAGTCAGGGACAAATCAATGTCCCCATCACAGATCAAGACTGCCTGTGTCAGGGTTCTGTCTAAGTCAGAATCTCCTTCAGTTCCCATAGTGATTCCCACTACACCCTTTGTCTGGGGACCAACACTGCTAACAGTAGTACTGGGAGCAGGTGCCTTAGGGGCAACAGTGTTGGGGGCTCCACCCTTTTTGCAATCACTAGTCCAGTGAGTTGTATTTTTACAATGATTGCACCAGGGTTTCTTCTGACCTTCTTTCTTCTTCTTGGACTGTTGGGACCCACCCTCCTTAGCAGTAGTTTGGGGCCCTGTTGAAGACTTCTTGTCTTTAGGTTTCTGATCTCCACCCTTTTGGTCTGTTTTCTTCTGATCACCCCCTTGGCCCTGGTTCTGGTTCTTTTGCTTAACCCTGGTTCTGACCCATTTGTCTGCCTTCTTTCCCAATTCTTGGGGAGAGGTCAGATCAGAGTCAACCAAGTGTTGATGCAGTTGCTGGTTTTGACAGTTATTTAAAATCTGTTCTCTCATCATCAAATTATACAATCCTGTAAAATCAGATACCTTACTTCCCAGCAACCAACCCTCCAAAGCCTTAGTGGCACATTCAATGTATTCAGACCAGTCCTGAGTCTGTGTCTTTTGGGTGTCTCTGAACATTAACCTGTACTGTTCAGTGGTTAAGCCTAACCCATCAACTAGAACACTCTTCAGGACTCTGTAATTTCTGACATCCTCTTCTCTAACAGTGAGGAGTCTGTCTCTGCCTCTTCCTTCAAAGGAGAGCCAGAGGATTGCTGCCCACTGGTCTTCAGGAACCTGCTGTACTTTGCAGGCTCTCTCAAGAGCAGTTATCCATTTGTGGATGTCATCCCCACTTTTGTAGGGGGGCACAACCTTAGACAGGTTCCTATTATCAAAGACCCTATCTTTGTCCTTAGGGACAATGCTGCCACCAGTGGGTATAGACCCACTCTCTCTAGGTTGCCTAGCTTTGTTCAGTTTTTCTTCCATCAGGGCTACTTCTAGCTCCTGCTTCCTGATCCTCAGCTGGGCTTCCTGCATTCTGGCCTCATGTTCCCTCCTCTGAGGGGTGGTCATCCTTTTCCTGGAGTGACCTTGAGAGCCTCTAGAGCCATGAGAAGCATTGGAGTCACCTGAGCGATTCCTTTGCCTCCCAAGCCCTGTGTTAAGTCCACTGGGGAGATCCAATGGGGTGAACCCATTGTCAGTCCCCAATAGCCTTAGTTTAGCTGGGCCAAGTATAATACTTGGCACTGGGCTAGTTCTCCCTTCATCATCACTACTTTCTGTATCCTCACCACTTTCCTCCCCTGTAGTATGGTTCTCATCTAAGGGATGGCTATTGGAACTGGGTACCTCTGTAGTATCTTCAGAAGGGGGGCCTCCTGTTCCTGACCCTAAGGGGGATAACTGGGAAGCTTTCTTGAGTGCTCTCTGATTCTCATCATTCTGTAAGAGCTCTCTGAGCTCAGCAGAGTTTGGGTTCTTGGGCTGTTTAAGGCCTCTAAGAGTTGCCAAATGCCTGAGCTCATTCTGATTAAGGGTAGCAAAGCTGGATGTTGCCCTCTGGGGGTCACTCTCAACAGAGATGGGTACAGTGGACCCCTCTGCCCCAGCCATTGCTCTTAAGTGTGGGTGGATGTGTTGCAATCTACCTACACTTGGGTTTACCTACTAAACCTATCTAGTAGTTGTAGTCAGGGTGTGCTACTCCCTTTGCTCTACAACAACTAAGTTCAGTAGAACTTATGTATATCTAATCTTGTTTTATATGTACCTACAGGTACCTATGTGATCTTTCAATTGGTAACCAAGAGATTACAATGGTAAAACACAGCAAGCTCAAATCCAACCGCTGCTCACCAATGTGAGAAGTTGGCCTGGTATATGATGCTCACTAGTTAAAGTGATCACCCTGTACCATGCCAAGCAACCCTTATGGTGTGGTTGTAAGTCAACCTTTTCGGACTAGCTGCCCTAGTGGTAGCGTAGGCTAAGCAGTCTTTGAGGCTAAACTCGTGAAGCGTGTTAAGCCAGCTGTTTTACCAAATGCAACCCCCTTTTATACCAATGAAAGGACACCACACAGATATATATTCAAAATATATATGTATTTATTTCTCAAAGTAACCCCTAGTCTCTTTATGAGCACAGGAGCACAAATCGTCAAACAAGATTATCACAGAATACACAGAAGTTGCACGTTATATGGATAGGCCCTGGTGGCCACTCAAACCATATACTAAAATAGTGGTATAAGTACCACGAACAGAAAAGGAAAAAGGCCTAGGGCCTCTAGAATCGCTGGGCCTACAAGGAGCTAACGTCAGTTAGTGACCAGGAGGTCCACGGGTGGCGTGTGCAGAGCAAATAGTCACACGCGTGCTCCCATAGGTTTCAATGGGTGCGTAAAAAGTACAAAGTTACTGCAAAGGAGATCTTCCGGGTTGACTAGGAACTTAAGATTTGGAACACAGGCACTAGAGATGTAATACTACACTTGGGCACAGGTGTGCCAGCTTTACCTCACCCACAGGAAGCGGGTGCATAGGCCTCGAAGTGCGTCGGGTTTCTTCTATCTGTTCCGTGGAGCTTGAAGACAAAGATGCTGCAGGCGGTCGGTCCGGGAGAGATGCAGTGGATCCAAGAGTGGATCGGAGATGTTGAAGACCTGTAAGCAGAGGGACAGTGTTCACAGTCACTAGCCAGTGACCAGCGTGGCACCAGGTGGGTACCAGGCGATGTCGGGTGCAAACAGGTGATGAGGGGTAGCTTGTCTCCGCAGCCACGTGGTCCCTGAAAGTCGACGACGTCCAGGAGTCGGCTCACGAGCTGTCCCACGCAGGCTCTCGCTGTCGGCGGTGTCGGAGACTTGATCGAAGCAAACAAGCCTTGGCAAAAGCAATTGCAGGAGGATTCGGAAATCAGCTGTTGGTTCTGACCAGCAAGGTCAGAGGGATTGCTCCTTTGGAGGGGAGCAAGGGCCAGTCTGGAGCAACCAGACCAGCAGTGTATTTCGTAGAGTTCGTCGCCAAGATGGCCACTAGCCAGCGGGCCAGCAACCGGTTAGGCGCGTCGAGTGGCAAAATGCAGAAGGGCCCCTCATGCAGATCGTGGAGATGCTGGAGGGCTCACCTTTGGTGCAGATGCTGCTCGAGGGTTGGGCTTCTCAGGACCCAAAGCACAACTTGGAGGGAGCCTCGGTTGTTGCACTGGTCAGCTTGTCGTAGTCGTTTCAAGATGGCTGGCTCCACGTGTCTCGGTGCCTCCACGGGTCTCCTCTTTGCAGGGACTGTGGATCGGGCGGTGAGAGGTCTGGAGGTCCAGGTCTTGTCAGTCTCTGGGCTCGGGCTCCGGCGGGAGGCGGCGGCAAAGCAGACGTTGATTCGCTGGATGGTGCTTGCGTTAGCAAGGTGGTCACTCCCTGACCACAGGGGAGATTGGCTTCAGTCCTCTGTGCGGCAGAGCGTCGAAGTTCCCGTCTTCTTCTTAGTTTTAAGTTGATTCCAGGATGTCTGAAGTCTTAGGACACAGCTCCTACCTTTAAGCGGATTCTAGGGGCCGGACTACCTGCTAGGTCCCTCCCTAAGGGTGGGACCAGGAAGGGGGGTGGTTACACCCCCAATCCTTTGTCCAGCTCGCCCCAGGCCCGGGACTGGTGTGCCCCAGGACCGGTTTGAACTGGCATATGCACCTAGGCTCCTTGTGAGCCACAGGCATGTCTGGTTTCTTTCAAGCCCTACCTGACCAATACACAAAATCCTGTCTGGGGTGGTGCACGCACCTCCCCTGGCAGGAAACCCTTTGTCCACACCTCCCAAGCTGGAAGGACTCCCAGCAGCAGGAGGGCAGACTTGTGTCTGTGGTGGCAGCATCCATTTTGTGGAGCTGAGGCTATGTCTGATTTTACCCGGGTTTCAGGTACTGTACATGTCGTGTCCCTCTAGCAGGGTGGAATGCTAACCCCGTCGCCAGAATTGGCGAGGGGTTAGTATTCCAATTCGTATGACACCTTACTCGACATGTTTTGATAAAGCCAAACCAAAGTTAGCATTTAACCGCGAGGTTCATAATGCACTTAAGAGTATATGGTATGACGATATCTGGAAACAGTAGAAGGAAGTTGTTCCGACCACTGCAGACAGGCTCAGCTCATGCCAGAGCACCATCTCACATGGAACCAAGCACTCTGCCTTCAGGATTGTTAAGGCCTGCCATAGGAGTGACTTATAGGTTACCAGGTGTCCCATTTAAGGTTAGGTATAGGTATACTACACCTAAGTAAGAGGTGATTACACCAACTTACCCCGGCTGAGTGATCAGCCAGTTGTGTCAGATTGTTAGGCCAAGCCTGGGGTGGCATAATACATGCTGCAGCCCCTGGCAGGCCTTGGGTACACCAATGCCCTGGGTACCTAGTGTACACTGGTACAGGGGCTGACAGGGTGATCCACTTCCAATTGGTTATGCACCTAGGGTGCATAGTTGTAATTTAGTAGAGAGAACAGCAGGCTGGGGGTCTGATTGGCAGGCCCACAGCCTCAATATGTCAAAAACCAGTGAAGCAAAAAGCAAAAATTTGGGGTGACCATAGGATAGCAGACCCTACTCTCCTACAACCTGGTTCTCTGGCTCTAGCGCAGCTCTGCTGACCTGGTTCTCTGGCTCTAAAGCAGCTCTGCTGACCTGGTTCTATGGCTCTAAAGCAGCTCTGCTGACCTGGCTTTACAGAAGCTCTGCTGACCTGGTTCTCTGTCTCTACAGCAGCTCTGCTAACCTGGTTCTTAGGCTCTAGAGCAGTTCTGCAGACCTGGTTCTCTGGCTCTAAAGCAGCTCTGCTGACCTGATTCTCTGGCTCTAAAGCAGGTCTGCTGACCTGGTTCTCTGGCTCCACAACGTCTCTGCTGGCCTGGTTCTCTCCCTTTAAAGCAGCTCTGCAGACCTGGTTCTCTCCCTCTACAGCAGCTCTGCTGACCTGGTTCTATGGCTCTAAAGCACCTCTGCTGACCTAGCTCTGCTGACCTGGTTCTCTGTCTCTAGAGCAGCCCTGCTGACCTGGTTCTTAGGCTCTAGAGCAGCTCTGCTGACCTGATTGTCAGGCTCTAGAGCAGCTCTGCTGACCTGGTTCTCTCCTTCTAAAGCCCTGGTTCTCTCCCTCTAAAGCAGCTCTGCTGACCTGATTCTCTGGCTCTACAGCAGCTCTGCTGACCTGGTTGTCAGGCTCTACAGCAGCTCTGCTGACCTGGTTCGTAGGCTCTAGAGCAGCTCTGCTGACCTAGTTCTCTGGCTCTACAACGGCTCTGCTGACCTGGTTCTCTGGCTGTAAAGCAGCTCTGCTGACCTGGTTCTCTCCCTCTAAACCAGCTCTGCTGACCTGGTTTCTCTGGCTCTACAGCAGCTCTACTGACATGGTTCTCTGGCTTTGAAGCAGCTCTGCTGACCTGGTTCTCTGGCTTTAGAGCAGCTCTGCTGACCTGGTTCTTAGACTCTAGAGCAGCTCTGCTGACCTGGTTCTCGGGCTCTGCAACGGCTCTGCTGGCCTGGTTCTCTGGCTCTAAGGCATCGCTGCTGACCTGGTTCTCTGGCTCTAAAGCAACTCTGCTGACCTCGTTCTCTGGCTCTACAGCAGCTCTGCTGAACTGGTTCTGCGGCTCTACAGCAGCTCTGCTGAACTGGTTCTGCGGCTCTACAGCAGCTCTGCTGAACTGGTTCTGCGGCTCTACAGCAGCTCTGCTGACCTGGTTCTGCGGCTCTAAAGCAGCTCTGCTGACCTGGTTCTTAGGCTCTAGACCAGCTCTGCTTACCTGGTTCTCTGCCTCTAAAGCAGCTCTGCTGACCTGGTTCTCTGCCTCTAAAGCAGCTCTGCTGACCTGGTTGTCAGGCTCTACAGCAGCTCTGCTGACCTGGTTCTTAGGCTCTAGAGCAGCTCTGCTGACCTAGTTCTCTGGCTCTACAACGGCTCTGCTGACCTGGTTCTCTGGCTGTAAAGTAGCTCTGCTGACCTGGTTCTCTCCCTCTAAACCAGCTCTGCTGACCTGGTTTCTCTGGCTCTACAGCAGCTCTACTGACCTGGTTCTCTGACTTTGAAGCAGCTCTGCTGACCTGGTTTCTCTGGCTCTACAGCAGCTCTGCTGACCTGGTTCTCTGGCTCTACAACAGCTTTGCTGACCTGGTTCTCTGGCTCTAAAGCAGCTCTGCTGACCTGGTTCTCTCCCTCTAAAGCAGCTCTGCTGACTTGATTCTCTGGCTCTACAGCAGCTCTGCTGACCTGGTTGTCAGGCTCTACAGCAGCTCTGCTGGCCTGGTCCTTAGGCTCTAGAGCAGCTCTGCTGACCTAGTTCTCTGGCTCTACAACGGCTCTGCTGACCTGGTTCTCTGGCTCTTAAGCAGCTCTGCTGACCTGGTTCTAGTGCTGTAAAGCAGCTCTGCTGACCTGGTTCTCTGGCTGTAAAGCAGCTCTGCTGACCTGGTTCTCTCCCTCTAAAGCAGCTCTGCTGACCTGGTTCTCAGGCTCTAGAGCAGCTCTGCTGACCTGGTTCTCAGGCTCTAGAGCAGCTCTGCTGACCTGGTTCTCAGGCTCTAGAGCAGCTCTGCTGACCTGGTTCTCAGGCTCTAGAGCAGCTCTACTAACCTGGGTGTCTGCCTCTAAAGCAGCTCTGCTGACCTGGTTCTCTGCGTCTAAAGCAGCTCTGCTGACCTGGTTCTCTCCCTCTAAAGCAGCTCTGCTGACCTGGTTTCTCTGGCTCTACAGAAGCTCTACTGACCTGGTTCTCTGGCTTTGAAGCAGCTCTGCTGACCTGGTTCTTAGACTCTAGAGCAGCTCTGCTGACCTGGTTCTCGGGCTCTGCACGGCTCTGCTGACCTGGTTCTCTGGCTCTAAGGCAGCGCTGCTGACCTGGTTCTATGGCTCTAAAGCAGCTCTGCTGACCTCGTTCTCTGGCTCTACAGCAGCTCTGCTGACCTGGTTCTGCGGCTCTACAGCAGCTCTGCTGACCTGGTTCTCTGCCTCTAGAACAGCTCTGCTGACCTGGTTCTCTGGATCTAAAGCAGCTCTGCTGACTTGGTTCTCTGGCTCAAGTGCAGCCCTGCTGACCTGGTTCTTAGGCTCTAGAGCAGCTCTGCTGACCTGGTTCTCGGGCTCTGCAACAGCTCTGCTGACCTGGTTCTCTGGCTCTAAAGCAGCTCAGCTCTGCTGGCCTGGTTCTATGGCTCTAAGGCAGCTCTGCTGACCTGGTTCTGTGGTTCTACAGCAGCTGTGCTGACCTGGTTCTCTGCCTCTAGCGTAGCTCTGCTGACCTGGCTCTCAGGCTCTAGAGCAGCCCTGCTGACCTGGTTCTCTGGCTCTAGAGCAGCTCTGCTGACCTGGTTTCTCTGGCTCTAGAGCAGCTCTGCTGACCTGGTTCTCTGGCTCTAGAGCAGCTCTGCTGACCTGGTTGATGGCTCTAAAGCAACTCTGCTGACCTGGCTCTACAGAAGATCTGCTGACCTGGTTCTCTGTCTCTAGAGCAGCTCTGCTGACCTGGTTCTTAGGCTCTAGAGCAGCTCTGCTGACCTGGTTCTCTGGCTCTAAAGCAGGTCTGCTGACCTGGTTCTCTGGCTCCACAACAGCTCTGCTGACCTGGTTCTCTGGCTCTAAAGCAGCTCTGCTGACCTGGTTCTCTGGCTCTAAAGCAGTTCTGCTGACCTGGTTCTCTGGCTCTAAAGCTGCTCTGCTGACCTGGTTCTCTGGCTCTAAAGCTGACCTGGTTCTCTCCCTCTAAAGCAGCTCTACTGACCTGGTTCTCTGGCTCTACAACTGCTCTGCTGACCGGGTTCTCTGGCTCTACAGAAGCTCTGCTGACCTGGTTCTATGGCTCTACAGCAGCTCTGCTGACCTCGTTCTCTCCCTCTAATGCAGCTCTGCTGACCTGGTTTCTCTGGCTCTAGAGCAGCTCTGCTAACCTGGTTCTCTGGCTCTAGAGCAGCTCTGCTGACCTGGTTCTATGGCTCTAAAGCAACTCTGCTGGCCTGGCTCTACAGAAGCTCTGCTGACATGGTTCTGAGGCTATAAAGCAGCTCTGCTGACCTGGTTCTCTGGCTATAAAGCAGCTCTGCTGACCTGGTTCTATGGCTCTAAAGCAGCTCTGCTGACCTGGTTCTCTGCCTCTAGAGCAGCTCTGCTGACCTGATTCTTAGGCTCTATAGCAGCGCTGCTGACCTGGATCTCTCCCTCTAAAGCAGCTCTGCTGACCTGGTTTCTCTGGCTCTAGAGCAGCTCTGCTGACCTGGTTTCTCTGGCTCTAGAGCAGCTCTGCTGACCTGGTTCTCTGGCTGTAGAGCAGCTCTGCTGACCTGGTTTCTCTGGATCTAGAGCAGCTCTGCTGACCTGGTTCTCTGGATCTAGAGCAGCTCTGCTGACCTGGTTCTCTGGCTCTAGAGCAGCTCTGCTGACCTGGTTCTCTGGCTCTAGAGCAGCTCTGCTGACCTGGTTCTCTGGCTCTAGAGCAGCTCTGCTGACCTGGTTCTCTGCCTCTAGAGCAGCTCTGCTGACCTGATTCTTAGGCTCTATAGCAGCTCTGCTGACCTGGATCTCTCCCTCTAAAGAAGCTCTGCTGACCTGGTTTCTCTGGCTCTAGAGCAGCTCTGCTGACCTGGTTCTCTGGCACTACAACGGCTCTGCTGACCGGGTTCTCTGGCTCCACAGCAGCTCTGCTGACCTGGTTCTATGGCTCTACAGCAGCTCTGCTGACCTCGTTCTCTCCCTCTAATGCAGCTCTGCTGACCTGGTTTCTCTGGCTCTAGAGCAGCTCTGCTAACCTGGTTCTCTGGCTCTAGAGCAGCTCTGCTGACCTGGTTCTATGGCTCTAAAGCAACTCTGCTGGCCTCGCTCTACAGAAGCTCTGCTGACCTGGTTCTCTGGCTCTAAAGCAGGTCTGCTGACCTGGTTCTCTGGCTCTTCAACGGCTCTGCTGACCTGGTTCTCTGGCTCTAAAGCAGCTCTGCTGACCTGCTTCTCTGGCTCTAAAGCAGCTCTGCTGACCTGGTTCTCTGGCTCTAAAGCAGTTCTGCTGACCTGGTTCTCTGGCTCTAAAGCTGCTGTGCTGACCTGGTTCTCTGGCTCTAAATCTGACCTGGTTCTCTCCCTCTAAAGCAGCTCTACTGACCTGGTTCTCTGGCTCTACAATGGCTCTGCTGACCGGGTTCTCTGGCTCTACAGAAGCTCTGCTGACCTGGTTCTGTGGCTCTACAGCAGCTCTGCTGACATGGTTCTGAGGCTATAAAGCAGCTCTGCTTACCTGGTTCTCTGGCTATAAAGCAGCTCTGCTGACCTGGTTCTATGGCTCTAAAGCGGCTCTGCTGCCCTGGTTCTCTGCCTCTAGAGCAGCTCTGCTGACCTGATTCTTAGGCTCTATAGCAGCGCTGCTGACCTGGATCTCTCCCTCTAAAGCAGCTCTGCTGACCTGGTTTCTCTGGCTCTAGAGCAGCTCTGCTGACCTGGTTCTCTGGCTCTAGAGCAGCTCTGCTGACCTGGTTCTCTGGCTCTAGAGCAGCTCTGCTGACCTGGTTCTCCGGCTCTAGAGCAGCTCTGCTGACGTGGTTCTCTGGCTCTAGAGCAGCTCTGCTAACCTGGTTTCTCTGGCTCTAGAGCAGCTCTGCTGACCTGGTTTCTCTGGATCTAGAGCAGCTCTGCTGACCTGGTTCTCTGGCTCTAGAGCGGCTCTGCTGACCTGGTTCTCTGGCTCTTGAGCAGCTCTGCTGACCTGGTTCTCTGGCTCTAGCGCAGCTCTGCTGACCTGGTTCTCTGGCTCTAAAGCAGCTCTGCTGACCTGGTTCTATGGCTCTAAAGCAGCTCTGCTGACCTGGCTTTACAGAAGCTCTGCTGACCTGGTTCTCTGTCTCTACAGCAGCTCTGCTAACCTGGTTCTTAGGCTCTAGAGCAGTTCTGCAGACCTGGTTCTCTGGCTCTAAAGCAGCTCTGCTGACCTGATTCTCTGGCTCTAAAGCAGGTCTGCTGACCTGGTTCTCTGGCTCTACAACGTCTCTGCTGGCCTGGTTCTCTCCCTTTAAAGCAGCTCTGCTGACCTGGTTCTCTCCCTCTACAGCAGCTCTGCTGACCTGGTTCTATGGCTCTAAAGCACCTCTGCTGACCTAGCTCTGCTGACCTGGTTCTCTGTCTCTAGAGCAGCCCTGCTGACCTGGTTCTTAGGCTCTAGAGCAGCTCTGCTGACCTGGTTCTCTCCTTCTAAAGCCCTGGTTCTCTGGCTCTACAGCAGCTCTGCTGACCTGATTCTCTGGCTCTACAGCAGCTCTGCTGACCTGGTTGTCAGGCTCTACAGCAGATCTGCTGACCTGGTTCGTAGGCTCTAGAGCAGCTCTGCTGACCTAGTTCTCTGGCTCTACAACGGCTCTGCTGACCTGGTTCTCTGGCTGTAAAGCAGCTCTGCTGACCTGGTTCTCTCCCTCTAAACCAGCTCTGCTGACCTGGTTTATCTGGCTCTACAGCAGCTCTACTGACATGGTTCTCTGGCTTTGAAGCAGCTCTGCTGACCTGGTTCTCTGGCTTTAGAGCAGCTCTGCTGACCTGTTTCGTAGACTCTAGAGCAGCTCTGCTGACCTGGTTCTCGGGCTCTGCAACGGCTCTGCTGGCCTGGTTCTCTGGCTCTAAGGCATCGCTGCTGACCTGGTTCTCTGGCTCTAAAGCAACTCTGCTGACCTCGTTCTGTGGCTCTACAGCAGCTCTGCTGAACTGGTTCTGCGGCTCTACAGCAGCTCTGCTGAACTGGTTCTGCGGCTCTACAGCAGCTCTGCTGAACTGGTTCTGCGGCTCTACAGCAGCTCTGCTGACCTGGTTCTGCGGCTCTACAGCAGCTCTGCTGACCTGGTTCTTAGGCTCTAGACCAGCTCTGCTTACCTGGTTCTCTGCCTCTAAAGCAGCTCTGCTGACCTGGTTCTCTGCCTCTACAGCAGCTCTGCTGACCTGGTTCTTAGGCTCTAGAGCAGCTCTGCTGACCTAGTTCTCTGGCTCTACAACGGCTCTGCTGACCTGGTTCTCTGGCTGTAAAGCAGCTCTGCTGACCTGGTTCTCTCCCTCTAAACCAGCTCTGCTGACCTGGTTTCTCTGGCTCTACAGCAGCTCTACTGACTTGGTTCTCTGACTTTGAAGCAGCTCTGCTGACCTGGTTTCTCTGGCTCTACAGCAGCTCTGCTGACCTGATTCTGTGGTTTTGAAGCAGCTCTGCTGACCTGATTCTGTGGCCCTAAAGCAGCTCTGCTGACCTGGATCTCTGGCTCTAAAGCAGCTCTGCTGACCTGGTTCTCTGGCTCTACAACAGCTTTGCTGACCTGGTTCTCTGGCTCTAAAGCAGCTCTGCTGACCTGGTTCTCTCCCTCTAAAGCAGCTCTGCTGACTTGATTCTCTGGCTCTACAGCAGCTCTGCTGACCTGGTTGTCAGGCTCTACAGCAGCTCTGCTGGCCTGGTTCTTAGGCTCTAGAGCAGCTCTGCTGACCTAGTTCTCTGGCTCTACAACGGCTCTGCTGACCTGGTTCTCTGGCTCTGAAGCAGCTCTGCTGACCTGGTTCTCGTGCTGTAAAGCAGCTCTGCTGACCTGGTTCTCAGGCTCTAGAGCAGCTCTGCTGACCTGGTTCTCAGGCTCTAGAGCAGCTCTGCTGACCTGGTTCTCAGGCTCTAGAGCAGCTCTGCTGACCTGGTTCTCAGGCTCTAGAGCAGCTCTACTAACCTGGGTGTCTGCCTCTAAAGCAGCTCGGCTGACCTGGTTCTCTGCGTCTAAAGCAGCTCTGCTGACCAGGTTCTCTCCCTCTAAAGCAGCTCTGCTGACCTGGTTTCTCTGGCTCTACAGCAGCTCTACTGACCTGGTTCTCTGGCTTTGAAGCAGCTCTGCTGACCTGGTTCTCGGGCTCTGCACGGCTCTGCTGACCTGGATCTCTGGCTCTAAGGAAGCGCTGCTGACCTGGTTCTATGGCTCTAAAGCAGCTCTGCTGACCTCGTTCTCTGGCTCTACAGCAGCTCTGCTGACCTGGTTCTGCGGCTCTACAGCAGCTCTGCTGACCTGGTTCTCTGCCTCTAGAACAGCTCTGCTGACCTGGTTCTCTGGCTCTAAAGCAGCTCTGCTGACTTGGTTCTCTGGCTCAAGTGCAGCCCTGCTGACCTGGTTCTTAGGCTCTAGAGCAGCTCTGCTGACCTGGTTCTCGGGCTCTGCAACAGCTCTGCTGACCTGGTTCTCTGGCTCTAAAGCAGCTCAGCTCTGCTGGCCTGGTTCTATGGCTCTAAGGCAGCTCTGCTGACCTGGTTCTGTGGTTCTACAGCAGCTGTGCTGACCTGGTTCTCTGCCTCTAGCGTAGCTCTGCTGACCTGGCTCTCAGGCTCTAGAGCAGCCCTGCTGACCTGGTTCTCTGGCTCTAAAGCAGCTCTGCTGACCTGGTTCTCTGGTTCCAAAACGGCTCTGCTGACCAGGTTCTCTGGCTCTAGAGCAGCTCTGCTGACCTGGTTGTCTGGCTGTAAAGCAGCTCCGCTGACCTGGTTCTCAGGCTCTAAGGCAGCGCTGCTGACCTGGTTCTCTGGCTCTAAAGCAGCTCTGCTGACCTGGTTCTCTGGCTCTACAGCAGCTCTGCTGAACTGGTTATGCGGCTCTACAGCAGCTCTGCTGACCTGGTTCTTAGGCTCTAAAGCAGCTCTGCTGACATCGTTCTCTGCCTCTACAGCAGCTCTGCTGACCTGGTTCTCTCCCTCTAAAGCAGCTCTGTTGACCTGGTTTCTCTGGCTCTACAGCAGCTCTGCTGACCTGATTCTGTGGCTCTGAAGCAGCTCTGCTGACCTGATTCTGTGGCCCTAAAGCAGCTCTGCTGACCTGGATCTCTGGCTCTAAAGCAGCTCTGCTGACCTGGTTCTCTGGCTCTACAACGGCTTTGCTGACCTGGTTCTCTGGCTCTAAAGCAGCTCTGCTGACCTGGTTCTCTCCCTCTAAAGCAGCTCTGCTGACCTGGTTTCTCTGGCTCTACAGAAGCTCTGCTGACCTGGTTCTCTGCCTCTAGAGCAACTCTGCTGACCTGGTTCTTAGGCTCTAGAGCAGCTCTGCTGACCTGGTTCTCTGGCTCTAAAGCAGCTCTGCTGACCTGGTTCTCTCCCTTTAAAGCAGCTCTGCTGACCAGGTTTCTCTGGCTCAAGAGCAGCTCTGGTGACCTGGTTCTCTGGCTCTACAACAGCTTTGCTGACCTGATTCTCCGACTCTAGAGCAGCTCTGCTGACCTGGTTGTCAGGCTCTAGAGCAACTCTGCTGACCTGGTTCTTAGGCTCTAGAGCAGCTCTGCTGACCTGGTTCTCTGGCTCTAAAGCAGCTCTGCTGATCTGGTTCTCTCCTTCTAAAGCCCTGGTTCTCTCCCTCTAAAGCAGCTCTGCTGACCTGATTCTCTGGCTCTACAGCAGCTCTGCAGACCTGGTTGTCAGGCTCTACAGCAGATCTGCTGACCTGGTTCGTAGGCTCTAGAGCAGCTCTGCTGACCTAGTTCTCTGGCTCTACAACGGCTCTGCTGACCTGGTTCTCTGGCTGTAAAGCAGCTCTGCTGACCTGGTTCTCTCCCTCTAAACCAGCTCTGCTGACCTGGTTTATCTGGCTCTACAGCAGCTCTACTGACATGGTTCTCTGGCTTTGAAGCAGCTCTGCTGACCTGGTTCTCTGGCTTTAGAGCAGCTCTGCTGACCTGGTTCGTAGACTCTAGAGCAGCTCTGCTGACCTGGTTCTCGGGCTCTGCAACGGCTCTGCTGGCCTGGTTCTCTGGCTCTAAGGCATCGCTGCTGACCTGGTTCTCTGGCTCTAAAGCAACTCTGCTGACCTCGTTCTGTGGCTCTACAGCAGCTCTGCTGAACTGGTTCTGCGGCTCTACAGCAGCTCTGCTGAACTGGTTCTGCGGCTCTACAGCAGCTCTGCTGAACTGGTTCTGCGGCTCTACAGCAGCTCTGCTGACCTGGTTCTGCGGCTCTACAGCAGCTCTGCTGACCTGGTTCTTAGGCTCTAGACCAGCTCTGCTTACCTGGTTCTCTGCCTCTAAAGCAGCTCTGCTGACCTGGTTCTCTGCCTCTAAAGCAGCTCTGCTGACCTGGTTGTCAGGCTCTACAGCAGCTCTGCTGACCTGGTTCTTAGGCTCTAGAGCAGCTCTGCTGACCTAGTTCTCTGGCTCTACAACGGCTCTGCTGACCTGGTTCTCTGGCTGTAAAGCAGCTCTGCTGACCTGGTTCTCTCCCTCTAAACCAGCTCTGCTGACCTGGTTTCTCTGGCTCTACAGCAGCTCTACTGACTTGGTTCTCTGACTTTGAAGCAGCTCTGCTGACCTGGTTTCTCTGGCTCTACAGCAGCTCTGCTGACCTGATTCTGTGGTTTTGAAGCAGCTCTGCTGACCTGATTCTGTGGCCCTAAAGCAGCTCTGCTGACCTGGATCTCTGGCTCTAAAGCAGCTCTGCTGACCTGGTTCTCTGGCTCTACAACAGCTTTGCTGACCTGGTTCTCTGGCTCTAAAGCAGCTCTGCTGACCTGGTTCTCTCCCTCTAAAGCAGCTCTGCTGACTTGATTCTCTGGCTCTACAGCAGCTCTGCTGACCTGTTTGTCAGGCTCTACAGCAGCTCTGCTGGCCTGGTTCTTAGGCTCTAGAGCAGCTCTGCTGACCTAGTTCTCTGGCTCTACAACGGCTCTGCTGACCTGGTTCTCTGGCTCTGAAGCAGCTCTGCTGACCTGGTTCTCGTGCTGTAAAGCAGCTCTGCTGACCTGGTTCTCAGGCTCTAGAGCAGCTCTGCTGACCTGGTTCTCAGGCTCTAGAGCAGCTCTGCTGACCTGGTTCTCAGGCTCTAGAGCAGCTCTGCTGACCTGGTTCTCAGGCTCTAGAGCAGCTCTACTAACCTGGGTGTCTGCCTCTAAAGCAGCTCGGCAGACCTGGTTCTCTGCGTCTAAAGCAGCTCTGCTGACCTGGTTCTCTCCCTCTAAAGCAGCTCTGCTGACCTGGTTTCTCTGGCTCTACAGCAGCTCTACTGACCTGGTTCTCTGGCTTTGAAGCAGCTCTGCTGACCTGGTTCTCGGGCTCTGCACGGCTCTGCTGACCTGGATCTCTGGCTCTAAGGAAGCGCTGCTGACCTGGTTCTATGGCTCTAAAGCAGCTCTGCTGACCTCGTTCTCTGGCTCTACAGCAGCTCTGCTGACCTGGTTCTGCGGCTCTACAGCAGCTCTGCTGACCTGGTTCTCTGCCTCTAGAACAGCTCTGCTGACCTGGTTCTCTGGCTCTAAAGCAGCTCTGCTGACTTGGTTCTCTGGCTCAAGTGCAGCCCTGCTGACCTGGTTCTTAGGCTCTAGAGCAGCTCTGCTGACCTGGTTCTCGGGCTCTGCAACAGCTCTGCTGACCTGGTTCTCTGGCTCTAAAGCAGCTCAGCTCTGCTGGCCTGGTTCTATGGCTCTAAGGCAGCTCTGCTGACCTGGTTCTGTGGTTCTACAGCAGCTGTGCTGACCTGGTTCTCTGCCTCTAGCGTAGCTCTGCTGACCTGGCTCTCAGGCTCTAGAGCAGCCCTGCTGACCTGGTTCTCTGGCTCTAAAGCAGCTCTGCTGACCTGGTTCTCTGGTTCCAAAACGGCTCTGCTGACCAGGTTCTCTGGCTCTAGAGCAGCTCTGCTGACCTGGTTGTCTGGCTGTAAAGCAGCTCCGCTGACCTGGTTCTCAGGCTCTAAGGCAGCGCTGCTGACCTGGTTCTCTGGCTCTAAAGCAGCTCTGCTGACCTGGTTCTCTGGCTCTACAGCAGCTCTGCTGAACTGGTTCTGCGGCTCTACAGCAGCTCTGCTGACCTGGTTCTTAGGCTCTAAAGCAGCTCTGCTGACATCGTTCTCTGCCTCTACAGCAGCTCTGCTGACCTGGTTCTCTCCCTCTAAAGCAGCTCTGTTGACCTGGTTTCTCTGGCTCTACAGCAGCTCTGCTGACCTGATTCTGTGGCTCTGAAGCAGCTCTGCTGACCTGATTCTGTGGCCCTAAAGCAGCTCTGCTGACCTGGATCTCTGGCTCTAAAGCAGCTCTGCTGACCTGGTTCTCTGGCTCTACAACGGCTTTGCTGACCTGGTTCTCTGGCTCTAAAGCAGCTCTGCTGACCTGGTTCTCTCCCTCTAAAGCAGCTCTGCTGACCTGGTTTCTCTGGCTCTACAGAAGCTCTGCTGACCTGGTTCTCTGCCTCTAGAGCAACTCTGCTGACCTGGTTCTTAGGCTCTAGAGCAGCTCTGCTGACCTGGTTCTCTGGCTCTAAAGCAGCTCTGCTGACCTGGTTCTCTCCCTTTAAAGCAGCTCTGCTGACCAGGTTTCTCTGGCTCAAGAGCAGCTCTGGTGACCTGGTTCTCTGGCTCTACAACAGCTTTGCTGACCTGATTCTCCGACTCTAGAGCAGCTCTGCTGACCTGGTTGTCAGGCTCTAGAGCAACTCTGCTGACCTGGTTCTTAGGCTCTAGAGCAGCTCTGCTGACCTGGTTCTCTGGCTCTAAAGCAGCTCTGCTGATCTGGTTCTCTGGCTCTAAAGCAGCTCTGCTGACCTGGTTCTCTGGCTCTAAAGCTGACCTGGTTCTCTCCCTCTAAAGCAGCTCTGCTGACCTGATTCTCTGGCTCTAGAGCAGCTCTGCTGACCTGGTTGTCAGGCTCTAGAGCAGCTCTGCTGACCTGATTCTTCGTCTCTCGAGAAGCTCTACTGACCTGGTTCTCTGGCTCTACAACAGCTCTGCTGACCGGGTTCTCTGGCTCTGCTGACCTGGTTCTATGGCTCTACAGCAGCTCTGCTGACCTCGTTCTCTCCCTCTAAAGCAGCTCTGCTGACCTGGTTTCTCTGGCTCTAGAGCAGCTCTGCTAACCTGGTTCTCTGGCTCTAGAGCAGCTCTGCTGACCTGGTTCTATGGCTCTAAAGCAGCTCTGCTGACCTGGCTCTACAGAAGCTCTGCTGACCTGGTTCTCTGTCTCTAGAGCAGCTCTGCTGACCTGGTTCTTATGCTCTAGAGCAGCTCTGCTGACCTGGTTCTCTGGCTCTAAAGCAGGTCTGCTGACCTGGTTCTCTGGCTCTACAACGGCTCTGCTGACCTGGTTCTCTGGCTCTAAAGCAGTTCTGCTGACCTGGTTCTCTGGCTCTAAAGCAGTTCTGCTGACCTGGTTCTCTGGCTCTAAAGCTGCTCTGCTGACCTGGTTCTCTGGCTCTAAAGCTGACCTGGTTCTCTCCCTCTAAAGCAGCTCTACTGACCTGGTTCTCTGGCTCTACAACGGCTCTGCTGACCGGGTTCGATGGCTCTACAGAAGCTCTGCTGACCTGGTTCTATGGCTCTACAGCAGCACTGCTGACATGGTTCTGAGGCTATAAAGTAGCTCTGCTGACCTGGTTCTCTGGCTCTAAAGCAGCTCTGCTGACCTGGTTCTATGGCTCCAAAGCGGCTCTGCTGACCTGGTTCTCTGCCTCTAGAGCAGCTCTGCTGACCTGATTCTTAGGCTCTATAGCAGCTCTGCTGACCTGGATCTCGCCCTCTAAAGCAGCTCTGCTGACCTGGTTTCTCTGGCTCTAGAGCAGCTCTGCTGACCTGGTTCTTCGGCTCCAGAGAAGCTCTACTGACCTGGTTCTCTGGCTCTACAACGGCTCTGCTGACCGGGTTCTCTGGCTCTACAGCAGCTCTGCTGACCTGGTTCTATGGCTCTACAGCAGCTCTGCTGACCTCGTTCTCTCCCTTTAATGCAGCTCTGCTGACCTGGTTTCTCTGGCTCTAGAGCAGCTCTGCTAACCTGGTTATCTGGCTCTAGAGCAGCTCGGCTGACCTGGTTCTATGGCTCTAAAGCAACTCTGCTGGCCTGGCTCTACAGAAGGTCTGTTGAACTGGTTCTCTGTCTCTAGAGCAGCTCTGCTGACCTGGTTCTCTGGCTCTAAAGCAGCTCTGCTGACCTGGTTCTCTGGCTCTAAAGCAGCTCTGCTGACCTGGTTCTTTGGCTCTAAAGCAGTTCTGCTGACCTGGTTCTCTGGCTCTAAAGCTGCTCTGCTGACCTGGTTCTCTGGCTCTAAAGCTGACCTGGTTCTCTCCCTCTAAAGCCGCTCTACTGACCTGGTTCTCTGGCTCTACAACGGCTCTGCTGACCGGGTTCTCTGGTTCTACAGAAGCTCTGCTGACCTGGTTCTATGGCTCTACAGCATCTCTGCTGACATGGTTCTGAGGCTATAAAGCAGCTCTGCTGACCTGGTTCTCTGGCTATAAAGCAGCTCTGCTGACCTGGTTCTATGGCTCTAAAGCGGCTCTGCTGACCTGGTTCTCTGCCTCTAGAGCAGCTCTGCTGACCTGATTCTTAGGCTCTATAGCTGCGCTGCTGACCTGGATCTCTCCCTCTAAAGCAGCTCTGCTGACCTGGTTTCTCTGGCTCTAGAGCAGCTCTGCTGACCTGGTTCTCTGGCTCTTTAGCAGCTCTGCTGACCTGGTTCTCTGGCTCTAGAGCAGCTCTGCTGACGTGGTTCTCTGGCTCTAGAGCAGCTCTGCTAACCTGGTTTCTCTGGCTCTAGAGCAGCTCTGCTGACCTGGTCTCTCTGGATCTAGAGCAGCTCTGCTGACCTGGTTCTCTGGCTCTAGAGCAGCTCTGCTGACCTGGTTCTCTGGCTCTAGAGCAGCTCTGCTGACCTGGTTCTCTGGCTCTAGAGCAGCTCTGCTGACCTGGTTCTCTGGCTCTAGAGCAGCTCTGCTGACCTGGTTCTCTGGCTCTAAAGCAGCTCTGCTGACCTGGTTCTATGGCTCTAAAGCAGCTCTGCTGACCTGGCTCTACAGCAGCTCTGCTAACCTGGTTCTTAGGCTCTAGAGCAGCTCTGCAGACCTGGTTCTCTGGCTCTAAAGCAGGTCTGCTGACCTGGTTCTCTGGCTCTACCACGGCTCAGCTGACCTGGTTCTCTCCCTTTAAAGCAGCTCTGCTGACCTGGTTCTCTCCCTCTACAGCAGCTCTGCTGACCTGGTTCTATGGCTCTAAAGCACCTCTGCTGACCTAGCTCTGCTGACCTGGTTCTCTGTCTCTAGAGCAGCTCTGCTGACCTGGTTCTTAGGCTCTAGAGCAGCTCTGCTGACCTGATTGTCAGGCTCTAGAGCAGCTCTACTGACCTGGTTCTCTCCTTCTAAAGCCCTGGTTCTCTCCCTCTAAAGCAGCTCTTCTGACCTGATTCTCTGGCTCTACAGCAGCTCTGCTGACCTGGTTGTCAGGCTCTACAGCAGCTCTGCTGACCTGGTTCTTAGGCTCTAGAGCAGCTCTGCTGACCTAGTTCTCTGGCTCTACAACTGCTCTGCTGACCTGGTTCTCTGGCTCTAAAGCAGCTCTGCTGACCTGGCTCTCTGGCTCTACAGCAGCTCTGCTGACCTGGGTCTCTGGCTGTAAAGCAGCTCTGCTGACCTGGTTCTCCGGCTCTACAACAGCTTTGCTGACCTGGTTCTCTGGCTCTAAAGCAGCTCTGCTGTCCTGGTTCTCTCCCTCTAAAGCAGCTCTGCTGAATTGATTCTCTGGCTCTACAGCAGCTCTGCTGACCTGGTTGTCAGGCTCTACAGCAGCTATGCTGGCCTTGTTCTTAGGCTCTAGAGCAGCTCTGCTGACCTAGTTCTCTGGCTCTACCACGGCTCTGCGGAAATGGTTCTCTGGCTGTAAAGCAGTTCTGCTGACCTGGTTCTCTGGCTGTAAAGCAGCTCTGCTGACCTGGTTTCTCTGGCTCTACAGCAGCTCTGCTGACCTGATTCTGTGGCTCTGAAGCAGGTCTGCTGTCCTGATTCTGTGGCTCTGAAGCAGCTCTGCTGACCTGATTCTGTGGCCCTAAAGCAGCTCTGCTGACCTGGATCTCTGGCTCTAAAGCAGCTCTGCTGACCTGGTTCTCTGGCTCTACAACGGCTTTGCTGACCTGGTTCTCTGGCTCTACAGAAGCTCTGCTGACCTGGTTCTCTGCCTCTAGAGCAGCTCTGCTGACCTGGTTTCTCTGGCTCTACAGAAGGTCTGCTGACCTGGTTCTCTGCCTCTAGAACAGCTCTGCTGACCTGGTTCTCTGGCTCTAAAGCAGCTCTGCTGACCTGGTTCTCTGGCTCTAAAGCAGCTCTGCTGACCTGGTTCTCTGGCTCTAAAGCATCTCTGCTGGCCTGGTTCTCTCCCTCTAAAGCAGCTCTGCTGACCTGGGTTCTCTGGCTCAAGTGCAGCCCTGCTGACCTGGTTCTTAGGCTCTAGAGCAACTCTGCTGACCTGGTTCTCGGGCTCTGCAACAGCTCTGCTGACCTGGTTCTCTGGCTCGAAAGCAGCTCAGCTCTGCTGACCTGGTTCTATGGCTCTAAGGCAGCTCTGCTGACCTGGTTCTGTGGTTCTACAGCAGCTGTGCTGACCTGGTTCTCTGCCTCTAGCGTAGCTCTGCTGACCTGGCTCTCAGGCTCTAGAGCAGCCCTGCTGACCTGGTTCTTTGGCTCTAAAGCAGCTCTGCTGACCTGGTTCTCCTGTTCCAAAGCGGCTCTGCTGACCTGGTTCTCTGGCTCTAGAGCAGCTCTGCTGACCTGGTTGTTTGGCTGTAAAGCAGCTCCGCTGACCTGGTTCTCAGGCTCTAAGGCAGCGCTGCTGACCTGATTCTCTGGCTCTAAAGCAGCTCTGCTGACCTCGTTCTCTGGCTCTACAGCAGCTCAGCTGAACTGGTTCTGCGGCTCTATAGCAGCTCTGCTGACCTGGTTCTTAGGCTCTAGACCAGCTCTGCTTACCTGGTTCTCTGCCTCTAAAGCAGCTCTGCTGCCCTCGTTCTCTGCCTCTAAAGCAGCTCTGCTGACCTGGTTCTCTCCCTCTAAAGCAGCTCTGTTGACCTGGTTTCTCTGGCTCTACAGCAGCTCTGCTGACCTGATTCTGTGGCTCTGAAGCAGCTCTGCTGACCTGATTTTGTGGCCCTAAAGCAGCTCTGCTGACCTGGATCTCTGGCTCTAAAGCAGCTCTGCTGACCTGGTTCTCTGGCTCTACAACAGCTTTGCTGACCTGGTTCTCTGGCTCTAAAGCAGCTCTGCTGACCTGGTTCTCTCCCTCTAAAGCAGCTCTGCTGACCTGGTTTCTCTGGCTCTACAGAAGCTCTGCTGACCTGGTTCTCTGCCTCTAGAGCAACTCTGCTGACCTGGTTCTTAGGCTCTAGAGCAGCTCTGCTGACCTGGTTCTCTGGCTCTAAAGCAGCTCTGCTGACCTGGTTCTCTGCCTCTAGAGCAACTCTGCTGACCTGGTTCTCTGCCTCTAAAGCAGCTCTACTGACCTGGTACTCTGGCTCTACAACGGCTCTGCTGACCGGGTTCTCTGGCTCTACAGAAGCTCTGCTGACCTGGTTCTATGGCTCTACAGCATCTCTGCTGACCTCATTCTCTCCCTCTAATGCAGCTCTGCTGACCTGGTTCTCTGCCTCTAGAGCAACTCTGCTGACCTGGTTCTCTGCATCTAGAGCAACTCTGCTGACCTGGTTCTTAGGCTCTAGATCAGCTCTGCTGACCTGGTTCTCTGGCTCTAAAGCAGCTCTGCTGACCTGGTTCTCTCCCTTTAAAGCAGCTCTGCTGACCAGGTTTCTCTGGCTCAAGAGCAGCTCTGCTGACCTGGTTCTCTGGCTCTACAACAGCTTTGCTGACCTGATTCTCCGACTCTAGAGCAGCTCTGCTGACCTGGTTGTCAGGCTCTAGAGCAACTCTGCTGACCTGGTTCTTAGGCTCTAGAGCAGCTCTGCTGACCTGGTTCTCTGGCTCTAAAGCAGCTCTGCTGATCTGGTTCTCTGGCTCTAAAGCAGCTCTGCTGACCTGGTTCTCTGGCTGCTGACCT
The DNA here is from genome assembly GCF_964204655.1 of Triturus cristatus. NCBI lineage: Eukaryota > Metazoa > Chordata > Amphibia > Caudata > Salamandridae > Triturus > Triturus cristatus. Next base: position 131,791 of record NW_028188003.1, on the reverse strand, counting down.
GGTTCTCTGGCTCTAAAGCTTACCTGGTTCTCTCCCTCAAAAGCAGCTCTGCTGACCTGATTCTCTGGCTCTAGAGCAGCTCTGCTGACCTGGTTGTCAGGCTCTAGAGCAGCTCTGCTGACCTGGTTCTTCGGCTCTAGAGAAGCTCTACTGACCTGGTTCTCTGGCTCTACAACGGCTCTGCTGACCGGGTTCTCTGGGTCTACAGCAGCTCTGCTGATCTGGTTCTATGGCTCTACAGCAGCTCTGCTGACCTCGTTCTCTCCCTCTAAAGCAGCTCTGCTGACCTGGTTTCTCTGGCTCTAGAGCAGCTCTGCTAACCTGGTTCTCTGGCTCTAGAACAGCTCTGCTGACCTGGTTCTATGGCTCTAAAGCAACTCTGCTGGCCTGGCTCTACAGAAGCTCTGCTGACCTGGTTCTCTGTCTCTAGAGCAGCTCTGCTGACCTGGTTCTTAGGCTCTAGAGCAGCTCTGCTGACCTGGTTCTCTGGCTCTAAAGCAGGTCTGCTGACCTGGTTCTGTGGCTCCACAACGGCTCTGCTGACCTGGTTCTCTGGCTCTAAAGCTGCTCTGCTGACCTGGTTCTCTGGCTCTAAAGCTGACCTGGTTCTCTCCCTCTAAAGCAGTTCTACTGACCTGGTTCTCTGGCTCTACAACGGCTCTGCTGACCGGGTTCTCTGGCTCTACAGCAGCTCTGCTGACCTCGTTCTCTCCCTCTAATGCAGCTCTGCTGACCTGGTTTCTCTGGCTCTAGAGCAGCTCTGCTAACCTGGTTCTCTGGCTCTAGAGTAGCTCTGCTGACCTGGTTCTATGGCTCTAAAGCAACTCTGCTGGCCTGGCTCTACAGAAGCTCTGCTGACATGGTTCTGAGGCTATAAAGCAGCTCTGCTGACCTGGTTCTCTGGCTATAAAGCAGCTCTGCTGACCTGGTTCTATGGCTCTAAAGCGGCTCTGCCGACCTGGTTCTCTGCCTCTAGAGCAGCTCTGCTGACCTGATTCTTAGGCTCTATAGCAGCGCTGCTGACCTGGATCTCTCCCTCTAAAGCAGCTCTGCTGACCTGGTTTCTCTGGCTCTAGAGCAGCTCTGCTAACCTGGTTTCTCTGGCACTAGAGCAGCTCTGCTGACCTGGTTTCTCTGGATCTAGAGCAGCTCTGCTGACCTGGTTCTCTGGCTCTAAAGCAGCTCTGCTGACCTGATTCTCTGGCTCTAAAGTAGGTCTGCTGACCTGGTTCTCTGGCTCTACAACGGCTCTGCTGACCTGGTTCTCTCCCTTTAAAGCAGCTCTGCTGACCTGGTTCTCTCCCTCTACAGCAGCTCTGCTGACCTGGTTCTATGGCTCTAAAGCACCTCTGCTGACCTAGCTCTGCTCACCTGGTTCTCTGTCTCTAGAGCAGCTCTGCTGACCTGGTTCTTAGGCTCTAGAGCAGCTCTGCTGACCTGGTTCTCTCCTTCTAAAGCCCTGGTTCTCTCCCTCTAAAGCAGCTCTGCTGACCTGATTCTCTGGCTCTACAGCAGCTCTGCTGACCTGGTTGTCAGGCTCTACAGCAGCTCTGCTGACCTGGTTCTTAGGCTCTAGAGCAGCTCTGCTGACCTAGTTCTCTGGCTCTACAACTGCTCTGCTGACCTGGTTCTCTGGCTCTAAAGCAGCTCTGCTGACCTGGCTCTCTGGCTCTACAGCAGCTCTGTTGACCTGGGTCTCTGGCTGTAAAGCAGCTCTGCTGACCTGGTTCTCTCCCTCTAAACCATCTCTGCTGACCTGGTTTCTCTGGTTCTACAGCAGCTCTACTGACCTGGTTCTCTGGCTTTGAAGCAGCTCTGTTGACCTGGTTCTCTGGCTTTAGAGCAGCTCTGCTGACCTGGTTCTTAGTCTCTAGAGCAGCTCTGCTGACCTGGTTCTCGGGCTCTGCAACGGCTCTGCTGGCCTGGTTCTCTGGCTCTAAAGCAGCTCTGCTGACCTCGTTCTCTGGCTCTACAGCAGCTCTGCTGACCTGGTTCTGCGGCTCTACAGCAGCTCTGCTGACCTGATTCTTAGCCTCTAGACCAGCTCTGCTTACCTGGTTCTCTGCCTCTAAAGCAGCTCTGCTGGCCTGGTTCTCTGCCTCTAAAGCAGCTCTGCTGACCTGGCTCTCTCCCTCTAAAGCAGCTCTGCTGACCTGGTTCTCTGCCTCTAGAGCAACTCTGCTGACCTGGTTCTCTGCATCTAGAGCAACTCTGCTGACCTGGTTCTTAGGTTCTAGAGCAGCTCTGCTGACCTGGTTCTCTGGCTCTAAAGCAGCTCTGCTGACCTGGTTCTCTCCCTTTAAAGCAGCTCTGCTGACCAGGTTTCTCTGGCTCAAGAGCAGCTCTGCTGACCTGGTTCTCTGGCTCTACAACAGCTTTGCTGACCTGATTCTCCGACTCTAGAGCAGCTCTGCTGACCTGGTTGTCAGGCTCTAGAGCAACTCTGCTGACCTGGTTGTAAGGCTCTAGAGCAGCTCTGCTGACCTGGTTCTTCGGCTCTAGAGAAGCTCTACTGACCTGGTTCTCTGGCTCTACAACGGCTCTGCTGACCGGGTTCTCTGGCTCTACAGCAGCTCTGCTGACCTGGTTCTATGGCTCTACAGCAGCTCTGCTGACCTCGTTCTCTCCCTCTAAAGCAGCTCTGCTGACCTGGTTTCTCTGGCTCCTGAGCAGCTCTGCTAACCTGGTTCTCTGGCTCTAGAGCAGCTCTGCTGACCTGGTTCTATGGCTCTAAAGCAACTCTGCTGACCTGGCTCTACAGAAGCTCTGCTGACCTGGTTCTCTGTCTCTAGAGCAGCTCTGCTGACCTGGTTCTTTGGCTCTAGAGCAGCTCTGCTGACCTGGTTCTCTGGCTCTAAAGCAGGTCTGCTGACCTGGTTCTCTGGCTCCACAACGGCTCTGCTGACCTGGTTCTCTGGCTCTAAAGCAGCTCTGCTGACCTGGTTCTCTGGCTCTAAAGCAGTTCTGCTGACCTGGTTCTCTGGCTCTAAAGCTGCTCTGCTGACCTGGTTCTCTGGCTCTAAAGCTGACCTGGTTCTCTCCCTCTAAAGCAGCTCTACTGACCTGGTTCTCTGGCTCTACAACGGCTCTGCTGACCGGGTTCTCTGGCTCTACAGAAGCTCTGCTGACCTGGTTCTATGGCTCTACAGCAGCTCTGCTGACCTCATTCTCTCCCTCTAATGCAGCTCTGCTGACCTGGTTTCTCTGGCTCTAGAGCAGCTCTGCTAACCTGGTTCTCTGGCTCTAGAGCAGCTCTGCTGACCTGGTTCTATGGCTCTAAAGCAACTCTGCTGGCCTGGCTCTACAGAAGCTCTGCTGACATGGTTCTGAGGCTATAAAGCAGCTCTGCTGACCTGGTTCTCTGGCTATAAAGCAGCTCTGCTGACCTGGTTCTATGGCTCTAAAGCGGCTCTGCTGACCTGGTTCTCTGCCTCTAGAGCAGCTCTGCTGACCTGATTCTTAGGCTCTATAGCAGCGCTGCTGACCTGGATCTCTCCCTCTAAAGCAGCTCTGCTGACCTGGTTTCTCTGGCTCTAGAGCAGCTCTGCTGACCTGGTTTCTCTGGCTCTAGAGCAGCTCTGCTGACCTGGTTCTCTGGCTGTAGAGCAGCTCTGCTGACGTGGTTCTCTGGCTCTAGAGCAGCTCTGCTAACCTGGTTTCTCTGGCTCTAGAGCAGCTCTGCTGACCTGGTTTCTCTGGCTCTAGAGTAGCTCTGCTGACCTGGTTCTCTGGCTGTAGAGCAGCTCTGCTGACGTGGTTCTCTGGCTCTAGAGCAGCTCTGCTAACCTGGTTTCTCTGGCTCTAGAGCAGCTCTGCTGACCTGGTTTCTCTGGATCTAGAGCAGCTCTGCTGACCTGGTGCTCTGGCTCTAGAGCAGCTCTGCTGACCTGGTTCTCTGGCTCTAGAGCAGCTCTGCTGACCTGGTTCTCTGGCTCTAGAGCAGCTCTGCTGACCTGGTTCTCTGGCTCTAGAGCAGCTCTGCTGACCTGGTTCTCTGGCTCTAAAGCAGCTCCGCTGACCTGGTTCTATGGCTCTAAAGCAGCTCTGCTGACCTGGCTCTACAGCAGCTCTGCTAACCTGGTTCTTAGGCTCTAGAGCAGCTCTGCAGACCTGGTTCTCTGGCTCTAAAGCAGCTCTGCTGACCTGATTCTCTGGCTCTAAAGCAGGTCTGCTGACCTGGTTCTCTGGCTCTACAACGGCTCTGCTGACCTGGTTCTCTCCCTTTAAAGCAGCTCTGCTGACCTGGTTCTCTCCCTCTACAGCAGCTCTGCTGACCTGGTTCTATTGCTCTAAAGCACCTCTGCTGACCTAGCTCTGCTGACCTGGTTCTCTGTCTCTAGAGCAGCTCTGCTGACCTGGTTCTTAGGCTCTAGAGCAGCTCTGCTGACCTGGTTCTCTCCTTCTAAAGCCCTGGTTCTCTCCCTCTAAAGCAGCTCTGCTGACCTGATTCTCTGGCTCTACAGCAGCTCTGCTGACCTGGTTGTCAGGCTCTATAGCAGCTCTGCTGACCTGGTTCTTAGGCTCTAGAGCAGCTCTGCTGACCTAGTTCTCTGGCTCTACAACTGCTCTGCTGACCTGGTTCTCTGGCTCTAAAGCAGCTCTGCTGACCTGGCTCTCTGGCTCTACAGCACCTCTGCTGACCTGGGTCTCTGGCTGTAAAGCAGCTCTGCTGACCTGGTTCTCTCCCTCTAAACCAGCTCTGCTGACCTGGTTTCTCTGGTTCTACAGCAGCTCTACTGAACTGGTTCTCTGGCTTTGAAGCAGCTCTGTTGACCTGGTTCTATGGCTCTTAAGCGGCTCTGCTGACCTGGTTCTCTGCCTCTAGAGCAGCTCTGCTGACCTGATTCTTAAGCTCTATAGCAGCTCTGCTGACCTGGATCTCTCCCTCTAAAGCAGCTCTGCTGACCTGGTTTCTCTGGCTCTAGAGCAGCTCTACTGACCTGGTACTCTGGCTCTACAACGGCTCTGCTGACCGGGTTCTCTGGCTCTACAGAAGCTCTGCTGACCTGGTTCTATGGCTCTACAGCATCTCTGCTGACCTCGTTCTCCCCCTCTAATGCAGCTCTGCTGACCTGGTTCTCTGCCTCTAGAGCAACTCTGCTGACCTGGTTCTCTGCATCTAGAGCAACTCTGCTGACCTGGTTCTTTGGCTCTAGAGCAGCTCTGCTGACCTGGTTCTCTGGCTCTAAAGCAGCTCTGCTGACCTGGTTCTCTCCCTTTAAAGCAGCTCTGCTGACCAGGTTTCTCTGGCTCAAGAGCAGCTCTGCTGACCTGGATCTCTGGCTCTACAACAGCTTTGCTGACCTGATTCTCCGACTCTAGAGCAGCTCTGCTGACCTGGTTGTCAGGCTCTAGAGCAACTCTGCTGACCTGGTTCTTAGGCTCTAGAGCAGCTCTGCTGACCTGGTTCTCTGGCTCTAAAGCAGCTCTGCTGATCTGGTTCTCTGGCTCTAAAGCAGCTCTGCTGACCTGGTTCTCTGGCTGCTGACCTGGTTCTCTGGATCTAAAGCTTACCTGGTTCTCTCCCTCAAAAGCAGCTCTGCTGACCTGATTCTCTGGCTCTAGAGCAGCTCTGCTGACCTGGTTGTCAGGCTCTAGAGCAGCTCTGCTGACCTGGTTCTTCGGCTCTAGAGAAACTCTACTGACCTGGTTCTCTGGCTCTACAACGGCTCTGCTAACCGGGTTCTCTGGCTCTACAGCAGCTCTGCTGACCTGGTTCTATGGCTCTACAGCAGCTCTGCTGACCTCGTTCTCTCCCTCTAAAGCAGCTCTGCTGACCTGGTTTCTCTGGCTCTAGAGCAGCTCTGCTAACCTGGTTCTCTGGCTCTAGAGCAGCTCTGATAACCTGGTTCTATGGCTCTAAAGCAACTCTGCTGGCCTGGCTCTACAGAAGCTCTGCTGACCTGGTTCTCTGTCTCTAGAGCAGCTCTGCTGACCTGGTTCTTAGGCTCTAGAGCAGCTCTGCTGACCTGGTTCTCTGGCTCTAAAGCAGGTCTGCTGACCTGGTTCTCTGGCTCCACAACGGCTCTGCTGACCTGGTTCTCTGGCTCTAAAGCAGCTCTGCTGACCTGGTTCTCTGGCTCTAAAGCAGTTCTGCTGACCTGGTTCTCTGGCTCTAAAGCTGCTCTGCTGACCTGGTTCTCTGGCTCGAAAGCTGACCTGGTTCTCTCCCTCTAAAGCAGCTCTACTGACCTGGTTCTCTGGCTCTACAACGGCTCTGCTGACCGGGTTCTCTGGCTCTACAGAAGCTCTGCTGACCTGGTTCTATGGCTCTACAGCAGCTCTGCTGACCTCGTTCTCTCCCTCTAATGCAGCTCTGCTGACCTGGTTTCTCTGGCTCTAGAGCAGCTCTGCTAACCTGGTTCTCTGGCTCTAGAGTAGCTCTGCTGACCTGGTTCTATGGCTCTAAAGCAACTCTGCTGGCCTGGCTCTACAGAAGCTCTGCTGACATGGTTCTGAGGCTATAAAGCAGCTCTGCTGACCTGGTTCTCTGGCTATAAAGCAGCTCTGCTGACCTGGTTCTATGGCTCTAAAGCGGCTCTGCTGACCTGGTTCTCTGCCTCTAGAGCAGCTCTGCTGACCTGATTCTTAGGCTCTATAGCAGCGCTGCTGACCTGGATCTCTCCCTCTAAAGCAGCTCTGCTGACCTGGTTTCTCTGGCTCTAGAGCAGCTCTGCTGACCTGGTTTCTCTGGCTCTAGAGCAGCTCTGCTGACCTGGTTCTCTGGCTGTAGAGCAGCTCTGCTGACGTGGTTCTCTGGCTCTAGAGCAGCTCTGCTAACCTGGTTTCTCTGGCACTAGAGCAGCTCTGCTGACCTGGTTTCTCTGGATCTAGAGCAGCTCTGCTGACCTGGTTCTCTGGCTCTAGAGCAGCTCTGCTGACCTGGTTCTCTGGCTCTAGAGCAGCTCTGCTGACCTGGTTCTCTGGCTCTAGAGCAGCTCTGCTGACCTGGTTCTCTGGCTCTAAAGCAGCTCCGCTGACCTGGTTCTACGGCTCTAAAGCAGCTCTGCTGACCTGGCTCTACAGCAGATCTGCTAACCTGGTTCTTAGGCTCTAGAGCAGCTCTGGAGACCTGGTTATCTGGCTCTAAAGCAGCTCTGCTGACCTGATTCTCTGGCTCTAAAGCAGGTCTGCTGACCTGGTTCTCTGGCTCTACAACGGCTCTGCTGACCTGGTTCTCTCCCTTTAAAGCAGCTCTGCTGACCTGGTTCTCTCCCTCTACAGCAGCTCTGCTGACCTGGTTCTATGGCTCTAAAGCACCTCTGCTGACCTAGCTCTGCTGACCTGGTTCTCTGTCTCTAGAGCAGCTCTGCTGACCTGGTTCTTAGGCTCTAGAGCAGCTCTGCTGACCTGGTTCTCTCCTTCTAAAGCCCTGGTTCTCTCCCTCTAAAGCAGCTCTGCTGACCTGATTCTCTGGCTCTACAGCAGCTCTGCTGACCTGGTTGTCAGGCTCTACAGCAGCTCTGCTGACCTGGTTCTTAGGCTCTAGAGCAGCTCTGCTGACCTAGTTCTCTGGCTCTACAACTGCTCTGCTGACCTGGATCTCTGGCTCTAAAGCAGCTCTGCTGACCTGGCTCTCTGTCTCTACAGCAGCTCTGCTGACCTGGGTCTCTGGCTGTAAAGCAGCTCTGCTGACCTGGTTCTCTCCCTCTAAACCATCTCTGCTGACCTGGTTTCTCTGGTTCTACAGCATCTCTACTGACCTGGTTCTCTGGCTTTGAAGCAGCTCTGTTGACCTGGTTCTCTGGCTTTAGAGCAGCTCTGCTGACCTGGTTCTTAGTCTCTAGAGCAGCTCTGCTGACCTGGTTCTCGGGCTCTGCAACGGCTCTGCTGGCCTGGTTCTCTGGCTCTAAAGCAGCTCTGCTGACCTCGTTCTCTGGCTCTACAGCAGCTCTGCTGAACTGGTTCTGCGGCTCTACAGCTGCTCTGCTGACCTGATTCTTAGCCTCTAGACCAGCTCTGCTTACCTGGTTCTCTGCCTCTAAAGCAGCTCTGCTGGCCTGGTTCTCTGCCTCTAAAGCAGCTCTGCTGACCTGGCTCTCTCCCTCTAAAGCAGCTCTGCTGACCTGGTTCTCTGCCTCTAGAGCAACTCTGCTGACCTGGTTCTCTGCATCTAGAGCAACTCTGCTGACCTGGTTCTTAGGCTCTAGAGCAGCTCTGCTGACCTGGCTCTAAAGCAGCTCTGCTGACCTGGTTCTCTCCCGTTAAAGCAGCTCTGCTGACCAGGTTTCTCTGGCTCAAGAGCAGCTCTGCTGACCTGGTTCTCTGGCTCTACAACAGCTTTGCTGACCTGATTCTCTGACTCTAGAGCAGCTCTGCTGACCTGGTTGTCAGGCTCTAGAGCAACTCTGCTGACCTGGTTCTTAGGCTCTAGAGCAGCTCTGCTGACCTGGTTCTCTGGCTCTAAAGCAGCTCTGCTGATCTGGTTCTCTGGCTCTAAAGCAGCTCTGCTGACCTGGTTCTCTGGCTGCTGACCTGGTTCTCTGGCTCTAAAGCTTACCTGGTTCTCTCCCTCAAAAGCAGCTCTGCTGACCTGATTCTCTGGCTCTAGAGCAGCTCTGCTGACTGCTGACCTGGTTCTATGGCTCTAAAGCAACTCTGCTGGCCTGGCTCTACAGAAGCTCTGCTGACATGGTTCTGAGGCTATAAAGCAGCTCTGCTGACCTGGCTCTCTGGCTATAAAGCAGCTCTGCTGACCTGGTTCTATGGCTCTAAAGCGGCTCTGCTGACCTGGTTCTCTGCCTCTAGAGCAGCTCTGCTGACCTGATTCTTAGGTTCTATAGAAGCGCTGCTGACCTGGATCTCTCCCTCTAAAGCAGCTCTGCTGACCTGGTTTCTCTGGCTCTAGAGCAGCTCTGCTGACCTGGTTTCTCTGGCTCTAGAGCAGCTCTGCTGACCTGGTTCTCTGGCTCTAAAGCTGTCCTGGTTCTCTCCCTCTAAAGCAGCTCTACTGACCTGGTTCTCTGGCTCTAAAGCAGGTCTGCTGACCTGGTTCTCTGGCTCCACAACGGCTCTGCTGACCTGGTTCTCTGGCTCTAAAGCAGCTCTGCTGACCTGGTTCTCTGGCTCTAAAGCAGTTCTGCTGACCTGGTTCTCTGGCTCTAAAGCTGTCCTGGTTCTCTCCCTCTAAAGCAGCTCTACTGACCTGGTTCTCTGGCTCTACAACGGCTCTGCTGACCGGGTTCTCTGGCTCTACAGAAGCTCTGCTGACCTGGTTCTATGGCTCTACAGCAGCTCTGCTGACCTCGTTCTCTCCCTCTAATGCAGCTCTGCTGACCTGGTTTCTCTGGCTCTAGAGCAGCTCTGCTAACCTGGTTCTCTGGCTCTAGAGCAGCTCTGCTGACCTGGTTCTATGGCTCTAAAGCAACTCTGCTGGCCTGGCTCTACAGAAGCTCTGCTGACATGGTTCTGAGGCTATAAAGCAGCTCTGCTGACCTGGCTCTCTGGCTATAAAGCAGCTCTGCTGACCTGGTTCTATGGCTCTAAAGCGGCTCTGCTGACCTGGTTCTCTGCCTCTAGAGCAGCTCTGCTGACCTGATTCTTAGGTTCTATAGAAGCGCTGCTGACCTGGATCTCTCCCTCTAAAGCAGCTCTGCTGACCTGGTTTCTCTGGCTCTAGAGCAGCTCTGCTGACCTGGTTTCTCTGGCTCTAGAGCAGCTCTGCTGACCTGGTTCTCTGGCTGTAGAGCAGCTCTGCTGACGTGGTTCTCTGGCTCTAGAGCAGCTCTGCTAACCTGGTTTCTCTGGCACTAGAGCAGCTCTGCTGACCTGGTTTCTCTGGATCTAGAGCAGCTCTGCTGACCTGGTTCTCTGGCTCTAGAGCAGCTCTGCTGACCTGGTTCTCTGGCTCTAGAGCAGCTCTGCTGACCTGGTTCTCTGGCTCTAGAGCAGCTCTGCTGACCTGGTTCTCTGGCTCTAAAGCAGCTCCGCTGACCTGGTTCTATGGCTCTAAAGCAGCTCTGCTGACCTGGCTCTACAGCAGCTCTGCTAACCTGGTTCTTAGGCTCTAGAGCAGCTCTGCAGACCTGGTTCTCTGGCTCTAAAGCAGCTCTGCTGACCTGATTCTCTGGCTCTAAAGCAGGTCTGCTGACCTGGTTCTCTGGCTCTACAACGGCTCTGCTGACCTGGTTCTCTCCCTTTAAAGCAGCTCTGCTGACCTGGTTCTCTCCCTCTACAGCAGCTCTGCTGACCTGGTTCTATTGCTCTAAAGCACCTCTGCTGACCTAGCTCTGCTGACCTGGTTCTCTGTCTCTAGAGCAGCTCTGCTGACCTGGTTCTTAGGCCCTAGAGCAGCTCTGCTGACCTGGTTCTCTCCTTCTAAAGCCCTGGTTCTCTCCCTCTAAAGCAGCTCTGCTGACCTGATTCTCTGGCTCTACAGCAGCTCTGCTGACCTGGTTGTCAGGCTCTACAGCAGCTCTGCTGACCTGGTTCTTAGGCTCTAGAGCAGCTCTGCTGACCTAGTTCTCTGGCTCTACAACTGCTCTACTGACCTGGTTCTCTGGCTCTAAAGCAGCTCTGCTGACCTGGTTCTCTCCCTCTAAACCATCTCTGCTGACCTGGTTTCTCTGGTTCTCCAGCAGCTCTACTGACCTGGTTCTCTGGCTTTGAAGCAGCTCTGTTGACCTGGTTCTCTGGCTTTAGAGTAGCTCTGCTGACCTGGTTCTTAGTCTCTAGAGCAGCTCTGCTGACCTGGTTCTCGGGCTCTGCAACGGCTCTGCTGGCCTGGTTCTCTGGCTCTAAAGCAGCTCTGCTGACCTCGTTCTCTGGCTCTACAGCAGCTCTGCTGAACTGGTTCTGCGGCTCTACAGCAGCTCTGCTGACCGGATTCTTAGCCTCTAGACCAGCTCTGCTTACCTGGTTCTCTGCCTCTAAAGCAGCTCTGCTGGCTTGGTTCTCTGCCTCTAAAGCAGCTCTGCTGACCTGGCTCTCTCCCTCTAAAGCAGCTCTGCTGACCTGGTTCTCTGCCTCTAGAGCAACTCTGCTGACCTGGTTCTCTGCATCTAGAGCAACTCTGCTGACCTGGTTCTTAGGCTCTAGAGCAGCTCTGCTGACCTGGTTCTCTGGCTCTAAAGCAGCTCTGCTGACCTGGTTCTCTCCCTTTAAAGCAGCTCTGCTGACCAGGTTTCTCTGGCTCAAGAGCAGCTCTGCTGACCTGGTTCTCTGGCTCTACAACAGCTTTGCTGACCTGATTCTCTGACTCTAGAGCAGCTCTGCTGACCTGGTTGTCAGGCTCTAGAGCAACTCTGCTGACCTGGTTCTTAGGCTCTAGAGCAGCTCTGCTGACCTGGTTCTCTGGCTCTAAAGCAGCTCTGCTGATCTGGTTCTCTGGCTCTAAAGCAGCTCTGCTGACCTGGTTCTCTGGCTGCTGACCTGGTTCTCTGGCTCTAAAGCTTACCTGGTTCTCTCCCTCAAAAGCAGCTCTGCTGACCTGATTCTCTGGCTCTAGAGCAGCTCTGCTGACCTGGTTGTCAGGCTCTAGAGCAGCTCTGCTGACCTGGTTCTTCGGCTCTAGAGAAGCTCTACTGACCTGGTTCTCTGGCTCTACAACGGCTCTGCTGACCGGGTTCTCTGGCTCTACAGCAGCTCTGCTGACCTGGTTCTATGGCTCTACAGCAGCTCTGCTGACCTCGTTCTCTCCCTCTAAAGCAGCTCTGCTGACCTGGTTTCTCTGGCTCCTGAGCAGCTCTGCTAACCTGGTTCTCTGGCTCTAGAGCAGCTCTGCTGACCTGGTTCTATGGCTCTAAAGCAACTCTGCTGACCTGGCTCCACAGAAGCTCTGCTGACCTGGTTCTCTGTCTCTAGAGCAGCTCTGCTGACCTGGTTCTTAAGCTCTAGAGCAGCTCTGCTGACCTGGTTCTCTGGCTCTAAAGCAGGTCTGCTGACCTGGTTCTCTGGCTCCACAACGGCTCTGCTGACCTGGTTCTCTGGTTCTAAAGCAGCTCTGCTGACCTGGTTCTCTGGCTCTAAAGCAGTTCTGCTGACCTGGTTCTCTGGCTCTAAAGCTGCTCTGCTGACCTGGTTCTCTGGCTCTAAAGCTGACCTGGTTCTCTCCCTCTAAAGCAGCTCTACTGACCTGGTTCTCTGGCTCTACAACGGCTCTGCTGACCGGGTTCTCTGGCTCTACAGAAGCTCTGCTGACCTGGTTCTATGGCTCTACAGCAGCTCTGCTGACCTCGTTCTCTCCCTCTAATGCAGCTCTGCTGACCTGGTTTCTCTGGCTCTAGAGCAACTCTGCTGACCTGGTTCTCTGCATCTAGAGCAACTCTGCTGACCTGGTTCTTAGGCTCTAGAGCAGCTCTGCTGACCTGGTTCTCTGGCTCTAAAGCAGCTCTGCTGACCTGGTTCTCTCCCTTTAAAGCAGCTCTGCTGACCAGGTTTCTCTGGCTCAAGAGCAGCTCTGCTGACCTGGTTCTCTGGCTCTACAACAGCTTTGCTGACCTGATTCTCCGACTCTAGAGCAGCTCTGCTGACCTGGTTGTCAGGCTCTAGAGCAACTCTGCTGACCTGGTTGTAAGGCTCTAGAGCAGCTCTGCTGACCTGGTTCTTCGGCTCTAGAGAAGCTCTACTGACCTGGTTCTCTGGCTCTACAACGGCTCTGCTGACCGGGTTCTCTGGCTCTACAGCAGCTCTGCTGACCTGGTTCTATGGCTCTACAGCAGCTCTGCTGACCTCGTTCTCTCCCTCTAAAGCAGTTCTGCTGACCTGGTTTCTCTGGCTCCTGAGCAGCTCTGCTAACCTGGTTCTCTGGCTCTAGAGCAGCTCTGCTGACCTGGTTCTATGGCTCTAAAGCAACTCTGCTGACCTGGCTCTACAGAAGCTCTGCTGACCTGGTTCTCTGTCTCTAGAGCAGCTCTGCTGACCTGGTTCTTTGGCTCTAGAGCAGCTCTGCTGACCTGGTTCTCTGGCTCTAAAGCAGGTCTGCTGACCTGGTTCTCTGGCTCCACAACGGCTCTGCTGACCTGGTTCTCTGGCTCTAAAGCAGCTCTGCTGACCTGGTTCTCTGGCTCTAAAGCAGTTCTGCTGACCTGGTTCTCTGGCTCTAAAGCTGCTCTGCTGACCTGGTTCTCTGGCTCTAAAGCTGACCTGGTTCTCTCCCTCTAAAGCAGCTCTACTGACCTGGTTCTCTGGCTCTACAACGGCTCTGCTGACCGGGTTCTCTGGCTCTACAGAAGCTCTGCTGACCTGGTTCTATGGCTCTACAGCAGCTCTGCTGACCTCGTTCTCTCCCTCTAATGCAGCTCTGCTGACCTGGTTTCTCTGGCTCTAGAGCAGCTCTGCTAACCTGGTTCTCTGGCTCTAGAGCAGCTCTGCTGACCTGGTTCTATGGCTCTAAAGCAACTCTGCTGGCCTGGCTCTACAGAAGCTCTGCTGACATGGTTCTGAGGCTATAAAGCAGCTCTGCTGACCTGGTTCTCTGGCTATAAAGCAGCTCTGCTGACCTGGTTCTATGGCTCTAAAGCGGCTCTGCTGACCTGGTTCTCTGCCTCTAGAGCAGCTCTGCTGACCTGATTCTTAGGCTCTATAGCAGCGCTGCTGACCTGGATCTCTCCCTCTAAAGCAGCTCTGCTGACCTGGTTTCTCTGGCTCTAGAGCAGCTCTGCTGACCTGGTTTCTCTGGCTCTAGAGCAGCTCTGCTGACCTGGTTCTCTGGCTGTAGAGCAGCTCTGCTGACGTGGTTCTCTGGCTCTAGAGCAGCTCTGCTAACCTGGTTTCTCTGGCTCTAGAGCAGCTCTGCTGACCTGGTTTCTCTGGCTCTAGAGTAGCTCTGCTGACCTGGTTCTCTGGCTGTAGAGCAGCTCTGCTGACGTGGTTCTCTGGCTCTAGAGCAGCTCTGCTAACCTGGTTTCTCTGGCTCTAGAGCAGCTCTGCTGACCTGGTTTCTCTGGATCTAGAGCAGCTCTGCTGACCTGGTGCTCTGGCTCTAGAGCAGCTCTGCTGACCTGGTTCTCTGGCTCTAGAGCAGCTCTGCTGACCTGGTTCTCTGGCTCTAGAGCAGCTCTGCTGACCTGGTTCTCTGGCTCTAGAGCAGCTCTGCTGACCTGGTTCTCTGGCTCTAAAGCAGCTCCGCTGACCTGGTTCTATGGCTCTAAAGCAGCTCTGCTGACCTGGCTCTACAGCAGCTCTGCTAACCTGGTTCTTAGGCTCTACAGCAGCTCTGCAGACCTGGTTCTCTGGCTCTAAAGCAGCTCTGCTGACCTGATTCTCTGGCTCTAAAGCAGGTCTGCTGGCCTGGTTCTCTGGCTCTACAACGGCTCTGCTGACCTGGTTCTCTCCCTTTAAAGCAGCTCTGCTGACCTGGTTCTCTCCCTCTACAGCAGCTCTGCTGACCTGGTTCTATTGCTCTAAAGCACCTCTGCTGACCTAGCTCTGCTGACCTGGTTCTCTGTCTCTAGAGCAGCTCTGCTGACCTGGTTCTTAGGCTCTAGAGCAGCTCTGCTGACCTGGTTCTCTCCTTCTAAAGCCCTGGTTCTCTCCCTCTAAAGCAGCTCTGCTGACCTGATTCTCTGGCTCTACAGCAGCTCTGCTGACCTGGTTGTCAGGCTCTATAGCAGCTCTGCTGACCTGGTTCTTAGGCTCTAGAGCAGCTCTGCTGACCTAGTTCTCTGGCTCTACAACTGCTCTGCTGACCTGGTTCTCTGGCTCTAAAGCAGCTCTGCTGACCTGGCTCTCTGGCTCTACAGCACCTCTGCTGACCTGGGTCTCTGGCTGTAAAGCAGCTCTGCTGACCTGGTTCTCTCCCTCTAAACCAGCTCTGCTGACCTGGTTTCTCTGGTTCTACAGCAGCTCTACTGAACTGGTTCTCTGGCTTTGAAGCAGCTCTGTTGACCTGGTTCTATGGCTCTTAAGCGGCTCTGCTGACCTGGTTCTCTGCCTCTAGAGCAGCTCTGCTGACCTGATTCTTAAGCTCTATAGCAGCTCTGCTGACCTGGATCTCTCCCTCTAAAGCAGCTCTGCTGACCTGGTTTCTCTGGCTCTAGAGCAGCTCTACTGACCTGGTACTCTGGCTCTACAACGGCTCTGCTGACCGGGTTCTCTGGCTCTACAGAAGCTCTGCTGACCTGGTTCTATGGCTCTACAGCATCTCTGCTGACCTCGTTCTCCCCCTCTAATGCAGCTCTGCTGACCTGGTTCTCTGCCTCTAGAGCAACTCTGCTGACCTGGTTCTCTGCATCTAGAGCAACTCTGCTGACCTGGTTCTTAGGCTCTAGAGCAGCTCTGCTGACCTGGTTCTCTGGCTCTAAAGCAGCTCTGCTGACCTGGTTCTCTCCCTTTAAAGCAGCTCTGCTGACCAGGTTTCTCTGGCTCAAGAGCAGCTCTGCTGACCTGGATCTCTGGCTCTACAACAGCTTTGCTGACCTGATTCTCCGACTCTAGAGCAGCTCTGCTGACCTGGTTGTCAGGCTCTAGAGCAACTCTGCTGACCTGGTTCTTAGGCTCTAGAGCAGCTCTGCTGACCTGGTTCTCTGGCTCTAAAGCAGCTCTGCTGATCTGGTTCTCTGGCTCTAAAGCAGCTCTGCTGACCTGGTTCTCTGGCTGCTGACCTGGTTCTCTGGATCTAAAGCTTACCTGGTTCTCTCCCTCAAAAGCAGCTCTGCTGACCTGATTCTCTGGCTCTAGAGCAGCTCTGCTGACCTGGTTGTCAGGCTCTAGAGCAGCTCTGCTGACCTCGTTCTCTCCCTCTAAAGCAGCTCTGCTGACCTGGTTTCTCTGGCTCTAGAGCAGCTCTGCTAACCTGGTTCTCTGGCTCTAGAGCAGCTCTGATAACCTGGTTCTATGGCTCTAAAGCAACTCTGCTGGCCTGGCTCTACAGAAGCTCTGCTGACCTGGTTCTCTGTCTCTAGAGCAGCTCTGCTGACCTGGTTCTTAGGCTCTAGAGCAGCTCTGCTGACCTGGTTCTCTGGCTCTAAAGCAGGTCTGCTGACCTGGTTCTCTGGCTCCACAACGGCTCTGCTGACCTGGTTCTCTGGCTCTAAAGCAGCTCTGCTGACCTGGTTCTCTGGCTCTAAAGCAGTTCTGCTGACCTGGTTCTCTGGCTCTAAAGCTGCTCTGCTGACTTGGTTCTCTGGCTCTAAAGCTGACCTGGTTCTCTCCCTCTAAAGCAGCTCTACTGACCTGGTTCTCTGGCTCTACAACGGCTCTGCTGACCGGGTTCTCTGGCTCTACAGAAGCTCTGCTGACCTGGTTCTATGGCTCTACAGCAGCTCTGCTGACCTCGTTCTCTCCCTCTAATGCAGCTCTGCTGACCTGGTTTCTCTGGCTCTAGAGCAGCTCTGCTAACCTGGTTCTCTGGCTCTAGAGTAGCTCTGCTGACCTGGTTCTATGGCTCTAAAGCAACTCTGCTGGCCTGGCTCTACAGAAGCTCTGCTGACATGGTTCTGAGGCTATAAAGCAGCTCTGCTGACCTGGTTCTCTGGCTATAAAGCAGCTCTGCTGACCTGGTTCTATGGCTCTAAAGCGGCTCTGCTGACCTGGTTCTCTGCCTCTAGAGCAGCTCTGCTGACCTGATTCTTAGGCTCTATAGCAGCGCTGCTGACCTGGATCTCTCCCTCTAAAGCAGCTCTGCTGACCTGGTTTCTCTGGCTCTAGAGCAGCTCTGCTGACCTGGTTTCTCTGGCTCTAGAGCAGCTCTGCTGACCTGGTTCTCTGGCTGTAGAGCAGCTCTGCTGACGTGGTTCTCTGGCTCTAGAGCAGCTCTGCTAACCTGGTTTCTCTGGCACTAGAGCAGCTCTGCTGACCTGGTTTCTCTGGATCTAGAGCAGCTCTGCTGACCTGGTTCTCTGGCTCTAGAGCAGCTCTGCTGACCTGGTTCTCTGGCTCTAGAGCAGCTCTGCTGACCTGGTTCTCTGGCTCTAGAGCAGCTCTGCTGACCTGGTTCTCTGGCTCTAAAGCAGCTCCGCTGACCTGGTTCTACGGCTCTAAAGCAGCTCTGCTGACCTGGCTCTACAGCAGATCTGCTAACCTGGTTCTTAGGCTCTAGAGCAGCTCTGCAGACCTGGTTATCTGGCTCTAAAGCAGCTCTGCTGACCTGATTCTCTGGCTCTAAAGCAGGTCTGCTGACCTGGTTCTCTGGCTCTACAACGGCTCTGCTGACCTGGTTCTCTCCCTTTAAAGCAGCTCTGCTGACCTGGTTCTCTCCCTCTACAGCAGCTCTGCTGACCTGGTTCTATGGCTCTAAAGCACCTCTGCTGACCTAGCTCTGCTGACCTGGTTCTCTGTCTCTAGAGCAGCTCTGCTGACCTGGTTCTTAGGCTCTAGAGCAGCTCTGCTGACCTGGTTCTCTCCTTCTAAAGCCCTGGTTCTCTCCCTCTAAAGCAGCTCTGCTGACCTGATTCTCTGGCTCTACAGCAGCTCTGCTGACCTGGTTGTCAGGCTCTACAGCAGCTCTGCTGACCTGGTTCTTAGGCTCTAGAGCAGCTCTGCTGACCTAGTTCTCTGGCTCTACAACTGCTCTGCTGACCTGGATCTCTGGCTCTAAAGCAGCTCTGCTGACCTGGCTCTCTGTCTCTACAGCAGCTCTGCTGACCTGGGTCTCTGGCTGTAAAGCAGCTCTGCTGACCTGGTTCTCTCCCTCTAAACCATCTCTGCTGACCTGGTTTCTCTGGTTCTACAGCAGCTCTACTGACCTGGTTCTCTGGCTTTGAAGCAGCTCTGTTGACCTGGTTCTCTGGCTTTAGAGCAGCTCTGCTGACCTGGTTCTTAGTCTCTAGAGCAGCTCTGCTGACCTGGTTCTCGGGCTCTGCAACGGCTCTGCTGGCCTGGTTCTCTGGCTCTAAAGCAGCTCTGCTGACCTCGTTCTCTGGCTCTACAGCAGCTCTGCTGAACTGGTTCTGCGGCTCTACAGCTGCTCTGCTGACCTGATTCTTAGCCTCTAGACCAGCTCTGCTTACCTGGTTCTCTGCCTCTAAAGCAGCTCTGCTGGCCTGGTTCTCTGCCTCTAAAGCAGCTCTGCTGACCTGGCTCTCTCCCTCTAAAGCAGCTCTGCTGACCTGGTTCTCTGCCTCTAGAGCAACTCTGCTGACCTGGTTCTCTGCATCTAGAGCAACTCTGCTGACCTGGTTCTTAGGCTCTAGAGCAGCTCTGCTGACCTGGCTCTAAAGCAGCTCTGCTGACCTGGTTCTCTCCCTTTAAAGCAGCTCTGCTGACCAGGTTTCTCTGGCTCAAGAGCAGCTCTGCTGACCTGGTTCTCTGGCTCTACAACAGCTTTGCTGACCTGATTCTCTGACTCTAGAGCAGCTCTGCTGACCTGGTTGTCAGGCTCTAGAGCAACTCTGCTGACCTGGTTCTTAGGCTCTAGAGCAGCTCTGCTGACCTGGTTCTCTGGCTCTAAAGCAGCTCTGCTGATCTGGTTCTCTGGCTCTAAAGCAGCTCTGCTGACCTGGTTCTCTGGCTGCTGACCTGGTTCTCTGGCTCTAAAGCTTACCTGGTTCTCTCCCTCAAAAGCAGCTCTGCTGACCTGATTCTCTGGCTCTAGAGCAGCTCTGCTGACCTGGTTGTCAGGCTCTAGAGCAGCTCTGCTGACCTGGTTCTTCGGCTCTAGAGAAGCTCTACTGACCTGGTTCTCTGGCTCTACAACGGCTCTGCTGACCGGGTTCTCTGGCTCTACAGCAGCTCTGCTGACCTGGTTCTATGGCTCTACAGCAGCTCTGCTGACCTCGTTCTCTCCCTCTAAAGCAGCTCTGCTGACCTGGTTTCTCTGGCTCCTGAGCAGCTCTGCTAACCTGGTTCTCTGGCTCTAGAGCAGCTCTGCTGACCTGGTTCTATGGCTCTAAAGCAACTCTGCTGACCTGGCTCTACAGAAGCTCTGCTGACCTGGTTCTCTGTCTCTAGAGCAGCTCTGCTGACCTGGTTCTTAGGCTCTAGAGCAGCTCTGCTGACCTGGTTCTCTGGCTCTAAAGCAGGTCTGCTGACCTGGTTCTCTGGCTCCACAACGGCTCTGCTGACCTGGTTCTCTGGCTCTAAAGCAGCTCTGCTTACCTGGTTCTCTGGCTCTAAAGCAGTTCTGCTGACCTGGTTCTCTGGCTCTAAAGCTGTCCTGGTTCTCTCCCTCTAAAGCAGCTCTACTGACCTGGTTCTCTGGCTCTACAACGGCTCTGCTGACCGGGTTCTCTGGCTCTACAGAAGCTCTGCTGACCTGGTTCTATGGCTCTACAGCAGCTCTGCTGACCTCGTTCTCTCCCTCTAATGCAGCTCTGCTGACCTGGTTTCTCTGGCTCTAGAGCAGCTCTGCTAACCTGGTTCTCTGGCTCTAGAGCAGCTCTGCTGACCTGGTTCTATGGCTCTAAAGCAACTCTGCTGGCCTGGCTCTACAGAAGCTCTGCTGACATGGTTCTGAGGCTATAAAGCAGCTCTGCTGACCTGGTTCTCTGGCTATAAAGCAGCTCTGCTGACCTGGTTCTATGGCTCTAAAGCGGCTCTGCTGACCTGGTTCTCTGCCTCTAGAGCAGCTCTGCTGACCTGATTCTTAGGTTCTATAGAAGCGCTGCTGACCTGGATCTCTCCCTCTAAAGCAGCTCTGCTGACCTGGTTTCTCTGGCTCTAGAGCAGCTCTGCTGACCTGGTTTCTCTGGCTCTAGAGCAGCTCTGCTGACCTGGTTCTCTGGCTGTAGAGCAGCTCTGCTGACGTGGTTCTCTGGCTCTAGAGCAGCTCTGCTAACCTGGTTTCTCTGGCACTAGAGCAGCTCTGCTGACCTGGTTTCTCTGGATCTAGAGCAGCTCTGCTGACCTGGTTCTCTGGCTCTAGAGCAGCTCTGCTGACCTGGTTCTCTGGCTCTAGAGCAGCTCTGCTGACCTGGTTCTCTGGCTCTAGAGCAGCTCTGCTGACCTGGTTCTCTGGCTCTAAAGCAGCTCCGCTGACCTGGTTCTATGGCTCTAAAGCAGCTCTGCTGACCTGGCTCTACAGCAGCTCAGCTAACCTGGTTCTTAGGCTCTAGAGCAGCTCTGCAGACCTGGTTCTCTGGCTCTAAAGCAGCTCTGCTGACCTGATTCTCTGGCTCTAAAGCAGGTCTGCTGACCTGGTTCTCTGGCTCTACAACGGCTCTGCTGACCTGGTTCTCTCCCTTTAAAGCAGCTCTGCTGACCTGGTTCTCTCCCTCTACAGCAGCTCTGCTGACCTGGTTCTATTGCTCTAAAGCACCTCTGCTGACCTAGCTCTGCTGACCTGGTTCTCTGTCTCTAGAGCAGCTCTGCTGACCTGGTTCTTAGGCCCTAGAGCAGCTCTGCTGACCTGGTTCTCTCCTTCTAAAGCCCTGGTTCTCTCCCTCTAAAGCAGCTCTGCTGACCTGATTCTCTGGCTCTACAGCAGCTCTGCTGACCTGGTTGTCAGGCTCTACAGCAGCTCTGCTGACCTGGTTCTTAGGCTCTAGAGCAGCTCTGCTGACCTAGTTCTCTGGCTCTACAACTGCTCTGCTGACCTGGTTCTCTGGCTCTAAAGCAGCTCTGCTGACCTGGTTCTCTCCCTCTAAACCATCTCTGCTGACCTGGTTTCTCTGGTTCTCCAGCAGCTCTACTGACCTGGTTCTCTGGCTTTGAAGCAGCTCTGTTGACCTGGTTCTCTGGCTTTAGAGTAGCTCTGCTGACCTGGTTCTTAGTCTCTAGAGCAGCTCTGCTGACCTGGTTCTCGGGCTCTGCAACGGCTCTGCTGGCCTGGTTCTCTGGCTCTAAAGCAGCTCTGCTGACCTCGTTCTCTGGCTCTACAGCAGCTCTGCTGAACTGGTTCTGCGGCTCTACAGCAGCTCTGCTGACCTGATTCTTAGCCTCTAGACCAGCTCTGCTTACCTGGTTCTCTGCCTCTAAAGCAGCTCTGCTGGCCTGGTTCTCTGCCTCTAAAGCAGCTCTGCTGACCTGGCTCTCTCCCTCTAAAGCAGCTCTGCTGACCTGGTTCTCTGCCTCTAGAGCAACTCTGCTGACCTGGTTCTCTGCATCTAGAGCAACTCTGCTGACCTGGTTCTTAGGCTCTAGAGCAGCTCTGCTGACCTGGTTCTCTGGCTCTAAAGCAGCTCTGCTGACCTGGTTCTCTCCCTTTAAAGCAGCTCTGCTGACCAGGTTTCTCTGGCTCAAGAGCAGCTCTGCTGACCTGGTTCTCTGGCTCTACAACAGCTTTGCTGACCTGATTCTCTGACTCTAGAGCAGCTCTGCTGACCTGGTTGTCAGGCTCTAGAGCAACTCTGCTGACCTGGTTCTTAGGCTCTAGAGCAGCTCTGCTGACCTGGTTCTCTGGCTCTAAAGCAGCTCTGCTGATCTGGTTCTCTGGCTCTAAAGCAGCTCTGCTGACCTGGTTCTCTGGCTGCTGACCTGGTTCTCTGGCTCTAAAGCTTACCTGGTTCTCTCCCTCAAAAGCAGCTCTGCTGACCTGATTCTCTGGCTCTAGAGCAGCTCTGCTGACCTGGTTGTCAGGCTCTAGAGCAGCTCTGCTGACCTGGTTCTTCGGCTCTAGAGAAGCTCTACTGACCTGGTTCTCTGGCTCTACAACGGCTCTGCTGACCGGGTTCTCTGGCTCTACAGCAGCTCTGCTGACCTGGTTCTATGGCTCTACAGCAGCTCTGCTGACCTCGTTCTCTCCCTCTAAAGCAGCTCTGCTGACCTGGTTTCTCTGGCTCCTGAGCAGCTCTGCTAACCTGGTTCTCTGGCTCTAGAGCAGCTCTGCTGACCTGGTTCTATGGCTCTAAAGCAACTCTGCTGACCTGGCTCCACAGAAGCTCTGCTGACCTGGTTCTCTGTCTCTAGAGCAGCTCTGCTGACCTGGTTCTTAAGCTCTAGAGCAGCTCTGCTGACCTGGTTCTCTGGCTCTAAAGCAGGTCTGCTGACCTGGTTCTCTGGCTCCACAACGGCTCTGCTGACCTGGTTCTCTGGCTCTAAAGCAGCTCTGCTGACCTGGTTCTCTGGCTCTAAAGCAGTTCTGCTGACCTGGTTCTCTGGCTCTAAAGCTGCTCTGCTGACCTGGTTCTCTGGCTCTAAAGCTGTCCTGGTTCTCTCCCTCTAAAGCAGCTCTACTGACCTGGTTCTCTGGCTCTACAACGGCTCTGCTGACCGGGTTCTCTGGCTCTACAGAAGCTCTGCTGACCTGGTTCTATGGCTCTACAGCAGCTCTGCTGACCTCGTTCTCTCCCTCTAATGCAGCTCTGCTGACCTGGTTTCTCTGGCTCTAGAGCAGCTCTGCTAACCTGGTTCTCTGGCTCTAGAGCAGCTCTGCTAACCTGGTTCTATGGCTCTAAAGCAACTCTGCTGGCCTGGCTCTACAGAAGCTCTGCTGACATGGTTCTGAGGCTATAAAGCAGCTCTGCTGACCTGGTTCTCTGGCTATAAAGCAGCTCTGCTGACCTGGTTCTATGGCTCTAAAGCGGCTCTGCTGACCTGGTTCTCTGCCTCTAGAGCAGCTCTGCTGACCTGATTCTTAGGTTCTATAGCAGCGCTGCTGACCTGGATCTCTCCCTCTAAAGCAGCTCTGCTGACCTGGTTTCTCTGGCTCTAGAGCAGCTCTGCTGACCTGGTTTCTCTGGCTCTAGAGCAGCTCTGCTGACCTGGTTCTCTGGCTCTAGAGCAGCTCTGCTGACCTGGTTCTCTGGCTCTAGAGCAGCTCTGCTGACCTGGTTCTCTGGCTCTAGAGCAGCTCTGCTGACCTGGTTCTCTGGCTCTAGAGCAGCTCTGCTGACCTGGTTCTCTGGCTCTAAAGCAGCTCCGCTGACCTGGTTCTATGGCTCTAAAGCAGCTCTGCTGACCTGGCTCTACAGCAGCTCTGCTAACCTGGTTCTTAGGCTCTAGAGCAGCTCTGCAGACCTGGTTATCTGGCTCTAAAGCAGCTCTGCTGACCTGATTCTCTGGCTCTAAAGCAGGTCTGCTGACCTGGTTCTCTGGCTCTACAACGGCTCTGCTGACCTGGTTCTCTCCCTTTAAAGCAGCTCTGCTGACCTGGTTCTCTCCCTCTACAGCAGCTCTGCTGACCTGGTTCTATGGCTCTAAAGCACCTCTGCTGACCTAGCTCTGCTGACCTGGTTCTCTGTCTCTAGAGCAGCTCTGCTGACCTGGTTCTTAGGCTCTAGAGCAGCTCTGCTGACCTGGTTCTCTCCTTCTAAAGCCCTGGTTCTCTCCCTCTAAAGCAGCTCTGCTGACCTGATTCTCTGGCTCTACAGCAGCTCTGCTGACCTGGTTGTCAGGCTCTACAGCAGCTCTGCTGACCTGGTTCTTAGGCTCTAGAGCAGCTCTGCTGACCTAGTTCTCTGGCTCTACAACTGCTCTGCTGACCTGGATCTCTGGCTCTAAAGCAGCTCTGCTGACCTGGCTCTCTGTCTCTACAGCAGCTCTGCTGACCTGGGTCTCTGGCTGTAAAGCAGCTCTGCTGACCTGGTTCTCTCCCTCTAAACCATCTCTGCTGACCTGGTTTCTCTGGTTCTACAGCAGCTCTACTGACCTGGTTCTCTGGCTTTGAAGCAGCTCTGTTGACCTGGTTCTCTGGCTTTAGAGCAGCTCTGCTGACCTGGTTCTTAGTCTCTAGAGCAGCTCTGCTGACCTGGTTCTCGGGCTCTGCAACGGCTCTGCTGGCCTGGTTCTCTGGCTCTAAAGCAGCTCTGCTGACCTCGTTCTCTGGCTCTACAGCAGCTCTGCTGAACTGGTTCTGCGGCTCTACAGCTGCTCTGCTGACCTGATTCTTAGCCTCTAGACCAGCTCTGCTTACCTGGTTCTCTGCCTCTAAAGCAGCTCTGCTGGCCTGGTTCTCTGCCTCTAAAGCAGCTCTGCTGACCTGGCTCTCTCCCTCTAAAGCAGCTCTGCTGACCTGGTTCTCTGCCTCTAGAGCAACTCTGCTGACCTGGTTCTCTGCATCTAGAGCAACTCTGCTGACCTGGTTCTTAGGCTCTAGAGCAGCTCTGCTGACCTGGCTCTAAAGCAGCTCTGCTGACCTGGTTCTCTCCCTTTAAAGCAGCTCTGCTGACCAGGTTTCTCTGGCTCAAGAGCAGCTCTGCTGACCTGGTTCTCTGGCTCTACAACAGCTTTGCTGACCTGATTCTCTGACTCTAGAGCAGCTCTGCTGACCTGGTTGTCAGGCTCTAGAGCAACTCTGCTGACCTGGTTCTTAGGCTCTAGAGCAGCTCTGCTGACCTGGTTCTCTGGCTCTAAAGCAGCTCTGCTGATCTGGTTCTCTGGCTCTAAAGCAGCTCTGCTGACCTGGTTCTCTGGCTGCTGACCTGGTTCTCTGGCTCTAAAGCTTACCTGGTTCTCTCCCTCAAAAGCAGCTCTGCTGACCTGATTCTCTGGCTCTAGAGCAGCTCTGCTGACCTGGTTGTCAGGCTCTAGAGCAGCTCTGCTGACCTGGTTCTTCGGCTCTAGAGAAGCTCTACTGACCTGGTTCTCTGGCTCTACAACGGCTCTGCTGACCGGGTTCTCTGGCTCTACAGCAGCTCTGCTGACCTGGTTCTATGGCTCTACAGCAGCTCTGCTGACCTCGTTCTCTCCCTCTAAAGCAGCTCTGCTGACCTGGTTTCTCTGGCTCCTGAGCAGCTCTGCTAACCTGGTTCTCTGGCTCTAGAGCAGCTCTGCTGACCTGGTTCTATGGCTCTAAAGCAACTCTGCTGACCTGGCTCTACAGAAGCTCTGCTGACCTGGTTCTCTGTCTCTAGAGCAGCTCTGCTGACCTGGTTCTTAGGCTCTAGAGCAGCTCTGCTGACCTGGTTCTCTGGCTCTAAAGCAGGTCTGCTGACCTGGTTCTCTGGCTCCACAACGGCTCTGCTGACCTGGTTCTCTGGCTCTAAAGCAGCTCTGCTGACCTGGTTCTCTGGCTCTAAAGCAGTTCTGCTGACCTGGTTCTCTGGCTCTAAAGCTGTCCTGGTTCTCTCCCTCTAAAGCAGCTCTACTGACCTGGTTCTCTGGCTCTACAACGGCTCTGCTGACCGGGTTCTCTGGCTCTACAGAAGCTCTGCTGACCTGGTTCTATGGCTCTACAGCAGCTCTGCTGACCTCGTTCTCTCCCTCTAATGCAGCTCTGCTGACCTGGTTTCTCTGGCTCTAGAGCAGCTCTGCTAACCTGGTTCTCTGGCTCTAGAGCAGCTCTGCTGACCTGGTTCTATGGCTCTAAAGCAACTCTGCTGGCCTGGCTCTACAGAAGCTCTGCTGACATGGTTCTGAGGCTATAAAGCAGCTCTGCTGACCTGGTTCTATGGCTCTAAAGCGGCTCTGCTGACCTGGTTCTCTGCCTCTAGAGCAGCTCTGCTGACCTGATTCTTAGGTTCTATAGAAGCGCTGCTGACCTGGATCTCTCCCTCTAAAGCAGCTCTGCTGACCTGGTTTCTCTGGCTCTAGAGCAGCTCTGCTGACCTGGTTTCTCTGGCTCTAGAGCAGCTCTGCTGACCTGGTTCTCTGGCTGTAGAGCAGCTCTGCTGACGTGGTTCTCTGGCTCTAGAGCAGCTCTGCTAACCTGGTTTCTCTGGCACTAGAGCAGCTCTGCTGACCTGGTTTCTCTGGATCTAGAGCAGCTCTGCTGACCTGGTTCTCTGGCTCTAGAGCAGCTCTGCTGACCTGGTTCTCTGGCTCTAGAGCAGCTCTGCTGACCTGGTTCTCTGGCTCTAGAGCAGCTCTGCTGACCTGGTTCTCTGGCTCTAAAGCAGCTCCGCTGACCTGGTTCTATGGCTCTAAAGCAGCTCTGCTGACCTGGCTCTACAGCAGCTCTGCTAACCTGGTTCTTAGGCTCTAGAGCAGCTCTGCAGACCTGGTTCTCTGGCTCTAAAGCAGCTCTGCTGACCTGATTCTCTGGCTCTAAAGCAGGTCTGCTGACCTGGTTCTCTGGCTCTACAACGGCTCTGCTGACCTGGTTCTCTCCCTTTAAAGCAGCTCTGCTGACCTGGTTCTCTCCCTCTACAGCAGCTCTGCTGACCTGGTTCTATTGCTCTAAAGCACCTCTGCTGACCTAGCTCTGCTGACCTGGTTCTCTGTCTCTAGAGCAGCTCTGCTGACCTGGTTCTTAGGCCCTAGAGCAGCTCTGCTGACCTGGTTCTCTCCTTCTAAAGCCCTGTTTCTCTCCCTCTAAAGCAGCTCTGCTGACCTGATTCTCTGGCTCTACAGCAGCTCTGCTGACCTGGTTGTCAGGCTCTACAGCAGCTCTGCTGACCTGGTTCTTAGGCTCTAGAGCAGCTCTGCTGACCTAGTTCTCTGGCTCTACAACTGCTCTGCTGACCTGGTTCTCTGGCTCTAAAGCAGCTCTGCTGACCTGGTTCTCTCCCTCTAAACCATCTCTGCTGACCTGGTTTCTCTGGTTCTCCAGCAGCTCTACTGACCTGGTTCTCTGGCTTTGAAGCAGCTCTGTTGACCTGGTTCTCTGGCTTTAGAGTAGCTCTGCTGACCTGGTTCTTAGTCTCTAGAGCAGCTCTGCTGACCTGGTTCTCGGGCTCTGCAACGGCTCTGCTGGCCTGGTTCTCTGGCTCTAAAGCAGCTCTGCTGACCTTGTTCTCTGGCTCTACAGCAGCTCTGCTGAACTGGTTCTGCGGCTCTACAGCAGCTCTGCTGACCTGATTCTTAGCCTCTAGACCAGCTCTGCTTACCTGGTTCTCTGCCTCTAAAGCAGCTCTGCTGGCCTGGTTCTCTGCCTCTAAAGCAGCTCTGCTGACCTGGCTCTCTCCCTCTAAAGCAGCTCTGCTGACCTGGTTCTCTGCCTCTAGAGCAACTCTGCTGACCTGGTTCTCTGCATCTAGAGCAACTCTGCTGACCTGGTTCTTAGGCTCTAGAGCAGCTCTGCTGACCTGGTTCTCTGGCTCTAAAGCAGCTCTGCTGACCTGGTTCTCTCCCTTTAAAGCAGCTCTGCTGACCAGGTTTCTCTGGCTCAAGAGCAGCTCTGCTGACCTGGTTCTCTGGCTCTACAACAGCTTTGCTGACCTGATTCTCTGACTCTAGAGCAGCTCTGCTGACCTGGTTGTCAGGCTCTAGAGCAACTCTGCTGACCTGGTTCTTAGGCTCTAGAGCAGCTCTGCTGACCTGGTTCTCTGGCTCTAAAGCAGCTCTGCTGATCTGGTTCTCTGGCTCTAAAGCAGCTCTGCTGACCTGGTTCTCTGGCTGCTGACCTGGTTCTCTGGCTCTAAAGCTTACCTGGTTCTCTCCCTCAAAAGCAGCTCTGCTGACCTGATTCTCTGGCTCTAGAGCAGCTCTGCTGACCTGGTTGTCAGGCTCTAGAGCAGCTCTGCTGACCTGGTTCTTCGGCTCTAGAGAAGCTCTACTGACCTGGTTCTCTGGCTCTACAACGGCTCTGCTGACCGGGTTCTCTGGCTCTACAGCAGCTCTGCTGACCTGGTTCTATGGCTCTACAGCAGCTCTGCTGACCTCGTTCTCTCCCTCTAAAGCAGCTCTGCTGACCTGGTTTCTCTGGCTCCTGAGCAGCTCTGCTAACCTGGTTCTCTGGCTCTAGAGCAGCTCTGCTGACCTGGTTCTATGGCTCTAAAGCAACTCTGCTGACCTGGCTCCACAGAAGCTCTGCTGACCTGGTTCTCTGTCTCTAGAGCAGCTCTGCTGACCTGGTTCTTAAGCTCTAGAGCAGCTCTGCTGACCTGGTTCTCTGGCTCTAAAGCAGGTCTGCTGACCTGGTTCTCTGGCTCCACAACGGCTCTGCTGACCTGGTTCTCTGGCTCTAAAGCAGCTCTGCTGACCTGGTTCTCTGGCTCTAAAGCAGTTCTGCTGACCTGGTTCTCTGGCTCTAAAGCTGCTCTGCTGACCTGGTTCTCTGGCTCTAAAGCTGTCCTGGTTCTCTCCCTCTAAAGCAGCTCTACTGACCTGGTTCTCTGGCTCTACAACGGCTCTGCTGACCGGGTTCTCTGGCTCTACAGAAGCTCTGCTGACCTGGTTCTATGGCTCTACAGCAGCTCTGCTGACCTCGTTCTCTCCCTCTAATGCAGCTCTGCTGACCTGGTTTCTCTGGCTCTAGAGCAGCTCTGCTAACCTGGTTCTCTGGCTCTAGAGCAGCTCTGCTAACCTGGTTCTATGGCTCTAAAGCAACTCTGCTGGCCTGGCTCTACAGAAGCTCTGCTGACATGGTTCTGAGGCTATAAAGCAGCTCTGCTGACCTGGTTCTCTGGCTATAAAGCAGCTCTGCTGACCTGGTTCTATGGCTCTAAAGCGGCTCTGCTGACCTGGTTCTCTGCCTCTAGAGCAGCTCTGCTGACCTGATTCTTAGGTTCTATAGCAGCGCTGCTGACCTGGATCTCTCCCTCTAAAGCAGCTCTGCTGACCTGGTTTCTCTGGCTCTAGAGCAGCTCTGCTGACCTGGTTTCTCTGGCTCTAGAGCAGCTCTGCTGACCTGGTTCTCTGGCTGTAGAGCAGCTCTGCTGACGTGGTTCTCTGGCTCTAGAGCAGCTCTGCTGACCTGGTTCTCTGGCTCTAGAGCAGCTCTGCTGACCTGGTTCTCTGGCTCTAGAGCAGCTCTGCTGACCTGGTTCTCTGGCTCTAAAGCAGCTCCGCTGACCTGGTTCTATGGCTCTAAAGCAGCTCTGCTGACCTGGCTCTACAGCAGCTCTGCTAACCTGGTTCTTAGGCTCTAGAGCAGCTCTGCAGACCTGGTTCTCTGGCTCTAAAGCAGCTCTGCTGACCTGATTCTCTGGCTCTAAAGCAGGCCTGCTGACCTGGTTCTCTGGCTCTACAACGGCTCTGCTGACCTGGTTCTCTCCCTTTAAAGCAGCTCTGCTGACCTGGTTCTCTCCCTCTACAGCAGCTCTGCTGACCTGGTTCTATTGCTCTAAAGCACCTCTGCTGACCTAGCTCTGCTGACCTGGTTCTCTGTCTCTAGAGCAGCTCTGCTGACCTGGTTCTTAGGCCCTAGAGCAGCTCTGCTGACCTGGTTCTCTCCTTCTAAAGCCCTGGTTCTCTCCCTCTAAAGCAGCTCTGCTGACCTGATTCTCTGGCTCTACAGCAGCTCTGCTGACCTGGTTGTCAGGCTCTACAGCAGCTCTGCTGACCTGGTTCTTAGGCTCTAGAGCAGCTCTGCTGACCTAGTTCTCTGGCTCTACAACTGCTCTGCTGACCTGGTTCTCTGGCTCTAAAGCAGATCTGCTGACCTGGCTCTCTGGCTCTACAGCAGCTCTGCTGACCTGGGTCTCTGGCTGTAAAGCAGCTCTGCTGACCTGGTTCTCTCCCTCTAAACCAGCTCTGCTGACCTGGTTTCTCTGGTTCTACAGCAGCTCTACTGACCTGGTTCTCTGGCTTTGAAGCAGCTCTGTTGACCTGGTTTTCTGGCTTTAGAGCAGCTCTGCTGACCTGGTTCTTAGTCTCTAGAGCAGCTCTGCTGACCTGGTTCTCGGGCTCTGCAACGGCTCTCCTGGCCTGGTTCTCTGGCTCTAAAGCAGCTCTGCTGACCTCGTTCTCTGGCTCTACAGCAGCTCTGCTGAACTGGTTCTGCGGCTCTACAGCAGCTCTGCTGACCTGATTCTTAGCCTCTAGACCAGCTCTGCTTACCTGGTTCTCTGCCTCTAAAGCAGCTCTGCTGGCCTGGTTCTCTGCCTCTAAAGCAGCTCTGCTGACCTGGCTCTCTCCCTCTAAAGCAGCTCTGCTGACCTGGTTTCTCTGGCTCTACAGCCGCTCTGCTGACCTGATTCTGTGGCTCTGAAGCAGCTCTGCTGACCTGATTCTGTGGCCCTAAAGCAGCTCTGCTGACCTGGATCTCTGGCTCTAAAGCAGCTCTGCTGACCTGGTTCTCTGGCTCTACAACAGCTTTGCTGACTTGGTTCTCTGGCTATAAAGCAGCTCTGCTGACCTGGTTCTCTCCCTCTAAAGCAGCTCTGCTGAATTGATTCTCTGGCTCTACAGCAGCTCTGCTGACCTGGTTGTCAGGCTCTACAGCAGCTCTGCTGGCCTGGTTCTTAGGCTCTAGAGCAGCTCTGCTGACCTAGTTCTCTGGCTCTACAACGGCTCTGCTGACCTGGTTCTCTGGCTGTAAAGCAGCTCTGCTGACCTGGTTCTCTGGCTCTAGAGCAGCTCTGCTGACCTGGTTCTCTGGCTCTAGAGCAGCTCTGCTGACCTGGTTCTCTGGCTCTAGAGCAGCTCTGCTGACCTGGTTCTCAGGCTCTAGAGCAGCTCTGCTGACCTGGTTCTCAGGCTCTAGAGCAGCTCTACTAACCTGGGTGTCTGCCTATTAAGCCACTCTGCTGACTTGGTTCTCTGCGTCTAAAGCAGCTCTGCTGACCTGGTTCTCTCCCTCTAAAGCAGCTCTGCTGACCTGGTTTCTCTGGCTCTACAGCAGCTCTACTGACCTGGTTCTCTGGCTTTGAAGCAGCTCTGCTGACCTGGTTCTCTGGCTTTAGAGCAGCTCTGCTGACCTGGTTCTTAGACTCTAGAGCAGCTCTGCTGACCTGGTTCTCGGGCTCTGCACGGCTCTGCTGACCTGGTTCTCTGGCTCTAAGGCAGCGCTGCTGACCTGGTTCTATGGCTCTAAAGCAGCTCTGCTGACCTCGTTCTCTGGCTCTACAGCAGCTCTGCTGACCTGGTTCTGCGGCTCTACAGCAGCTCTGCTGACCTGGTTCTCTGCCTCTAGAACAGCTCTGCTGACCTGGTTCTCTGGCTCTAAAGCAGCTCTGCTGACTTGGTTCTCTGGCTCAAGTGCAGCCCTGCTGACCTGTTTCTTAGGCTCTAGAGCAGCTCTACTGACCTGGTTCTCTGGTTCCAAAGCGGCTCTGCTGACCTGGTTCTCTGGCTCTAGAGCAGCTCTGCTGACCTGGTTGTCTGGCTGTAAAGCAGCTCCGCTGACCTGTTTCTCTGGCTCTAAAGCAGCTCTGCTGACCTGGTTCTCTCCCTCTAAAGCAGCTCTGCTGACCTGGTTTCTCTGGCTCTACAGCAGCTCTGCTGACCTGATTCTGTGGCTCTGAAGCAGCTCTGCTATCCTGATTCTGTGGCTCTGAAGCAGCTCTGCTGACCTGATTCTGTGGCCCTAAAGCAGCTCTGCTGACCTGGATCTCTGGCTCTAAAGCAGCTCTGCTGACCTGGTTCTCTGGCTCTACAACGGCTTTGCTGACCTGGTTCTCTGGCTCTACAGAAGCTCTGGCTGACCTGGTTCTCTGCCTCTAGAGCAGCTCTGCTGACCTGGTTTCTCTGGCTCTACAGAAGGTCTGCTGACCTGGTTCTCTGCCTCTAGAACAGCTCTGCTGACCTGGTTCTCTGGCTCTAAAGCAGATCTGCTGACTTGGTTCTCTGGCTCAAGTGCAGCCCTGCTGACCTGGTTCTTAGGCTCTAGAGCAGCTCTGCTGACCTGGTTCTTGGGCTCTGCAACAGCTCTGCTGACCTGGTTCTCTGGCTCTAAAGCAGCTCAGCTCTGCTGACCTGGTTCTATGGCTCTAAGGCAGCTCTGCTGACCTGTTTCTGTGGTTCTACAGCAGCTGTGCTGACCTGGTTCTCTGCCTCTAGCGTAGCTCTGCTGACCTGGCTCTCAGGCTCTAGAGCAGCCCTGCTGACCTGGTTCTCTGGCTCTAAAGCAGCTCTGCTGACCTGGTTCTCTGGTTCCAAAGCGGCTCTGCTGACCTGGTTCTCTGGCTCTACAGCAGCTCTACTGACATGGTTCTCTGGCTATAAAGCAGCTCTGCTGACCTGGTTCTCTGGCTATAAAGCAGCTCTGCTGACCTGGTTCTCTGGCTCTAAAGCAGCTCTGCTGACCTGGTTCTTAGGCTCTAGACCAGCTCTGCTTACCTGGTTCTCTGCCTCTAAAGCAGCTCTGCTGACTTCGTTCTCTGCCTCTAAAGCAGCTTTGCTGACCTGGTTCTCTCCCTCTAAAGCAGCTCTGTTGACCTGGTTTCTCTGGCTCTACAGCAGCTCTGCTGACCTGATTCTGTGGCTCTGAAGCAGCTCTGCTGACCTGATTCTGTGGCCCTAAAGCAGCTCTGCTGACCTGGATCTCTGGCTCTAAAGCAGATCTGCTGACCTGGTTCTCTGGCTCTACAACGGCTTTGCTGACCTGGTTCTCTGGCTCTACAGAAGCTTTGCTGACCTGGTTCTCTGCCTCTAGAGCAACTCTGCTGACCTGGTTCTTAGGCTCTAGAGCAGCTCTGCTGACCTGGTTCTCTGGCTCTAAAGCAGCTCTGCTGACCTGGTTCTCTGCCTCTAGAGCAACTCTGCTGACCTGGTTCTTAGGCTCTAGAGCAGCTCTGCTGACCTGGTTCTCTGGCTCTAAAGCAGCTCTGCTGACCTGGTTCTCTCCCTTTAAAGCAGCTCTGCTGACCAGGTTTGTCTGGCTCAAGAGCAGCTCTGCTGACCTGGTTCTCTGGCTCTACAAAAGCTTTGCTGACCTGATTCTCCGACTCTAGAGCAGCTCTGCTGACCTGGTTGTCAGGCTCTAGAGCAACTCTGCTGACCTGGTTCATAGGCTCTAGAGCAGCTCTGCTGACCTGGTTCTCTCCCTCTAAAGCAGCTCTGCTGACCTGATTCTCTGGCTCTAGAGCAGCTCTGCTGACCTGGTTGTCAGGCTCTAGAGCAGCTCTGCTGACCTGGTTCTTCGGCTCTAGAGAAGCTCTACTGACCTGGTTCTCTGGCTCTACAACGGCTCTGCTGACCGGGTTCTCTGGCTCTACAGCAGCTCTGCTGACCTGGTTCTATGGCTCTACAGCAGCTCTGCTGACCTCGTTCTCTCCCTCTAAAGGAGCTCTGCTGACCTGGTTTCTCTGGCTCTAGAGCAGCTCTGCTGACCTGGTTTCTCTGGCTCTAGAGCAGCTCTGCTAACCTGGTTCTCTGGCTCTAGAGCAGCTCTGCTGACCTGGTTCTATGGCTCTAAAGCAACTCTGCTGACCTGGCTCTACAGAAGCTCTTCTGACCTGGTTCTCTGTCTCTAGAGCAGCTCTGCTGACCTGGTTCTTAGACTCTAGAGCAGCTCTGCTGACCTGGTTCTCGGGCTCTGCACGGCTCTGCTGACCTGGTTCTCTGGCTCTAAGGCAGCGCTGCTGACCTGGTTCTATGGCTCTAAAGCAGCTCTGCTGACCTCGTTCTCTGGCTCTACAGCAGCTCTGCTGACCTGGTTCTGCGGCTCTACAGCAGCTCTGCTGACCTGGTTCTCTGCCTCTAGAACAGCTCTGCTGACCTGGTTCTCTGGCTCTAAAGCAGCTCTGCTGACTTGGTTCTCTGGCTCAAGTGCAGCCCTGCTGACCTGTTTCTTAGGCTCTAGAGCAGCTCTACTGACCTGGTTCTCGAGCTCTGCAACAGCGCTGCTGACCTGGTTCTCTGGCTCTAAAGCAGCTCAGCTCTGCTGACCTGGTTCTATGGCTCTAAGGCAGCTCTGCTGACCTGGTTCTGTGGTTCTACAGCAGCTGTGCTGACCTGGTTCTCTTCCTCTAGCGTAGCTCTGCTGACCTGGTTCTCAGGCTCTAGAGCAGCCCTGCTGACCTGTTTCTCTGGCTCTAAAGCAGCTCTGCTGACCTGGTTCTCTGGTTCCAAAGCGGCTCTGCTGACCTGGTTCTCTGGCTCTAGAGCAGCTCTGCTGACCTGGTTGTCTGGCTGTAAAGCAGCTCCGCTGACCTGGTTCTCAGGCTCTAAAAAGGCTCTGCTGACCTGGTTCTCTGGCTCTAGAGCAGCTCTGCTGGCCTGGTTCTTAGGCTCTAGACCAGCTCTGCTTACCTGGTTCTCTGCCTCTAAAGCAACTCTGCTGACCTGGTTCTCTCCCTCTAAAGCAGCTCTGCTGACCTGGTTTCTCTGGCTCTACAGCAGCTCTGCTGACCTGATTCTGTGGCTCTGAAGCAGCTCTGCTGTCCTGATTCTGTGGCTCTGAAGCAGCTCTGCTGACCTGATTCTGTGGCCCTAAAGCAGCTCTGCTGACCTGGATCTCTGGCTCTAAAGCAGCTCTGCTGACCTGGTTCTCTGGCTCTCCAACGGCTTTGCTGACCTGGTTTCTCTGGCTCTACAGAAGGTCTGCTGACCTGGTTCTCTGCCTCTAGAACAGCTCTGCTGACCTGGTTCTCTGGCTCTAAAGCAGATCTGCTGACTTGGTTCTCTGGCTCAAGTGCAGCCCTGCTGACCTGGTTCTTAGGCTCTAGAGCAGCTCTGCTGACCTGGTTCTTGGGCTCTGCAACAGCTCTGCTGACCTGGTTCTCTGGCTCTAAAGCAGCTCAGCTCTGCTGACCTGGTTCTATGGCTCTAAGGCAGCTCTGCTGACCTGTTTCTGTGGTTCTACAGCAGCTGTGCTGACCTGGTTCTCTGCCTCTAGCGTAGCTCTGCTGACCTGGCTCTCAGGCTCTAGAGCAGCCCTGCTGACCTGGTTCTCTGGCTCTAAAGCAGCTCTGCTGACCTGGTTCTCTGGTTCCAAAGCGGCTCTGCTGACCTGGTTCTCTGGCTCTACAGCAGCTCTACTGACATGGTTCTCTGGCTATAAAGCAGCTCTGCTGACCTGGTTCTCTGGCTATAAAGCAGCTCTGCTGACCTGGTTCTCTGGCTCTAAAGCAGCTCTGCTGACCTGGTTCTTAGGCTCTAGACCAGCTCTGCTTACCTGGTTCTCTGCCTCTAAAGCAGCTCTGCTGACTTCGTTCTCTGCCTCTAAAGCAGCTTTGCTGACCTGGTTCTCTCCCTCTAAAGCAGCTCTGTTGACCTGGTTTCTCTGGCTCTACAGCAGCTCTGCTGACCTGATTCTGTGGCTCTGAAGCAGCTCTGCTGACCTGATTCTGTGGCCCTAAAGCAGCTCTGCTGACCTGGATCTCTGGCTCTAAAGCAGATCTGCTGACCTGGTTCTCTGGCTCTACAACGGCTTTGCTGACCTGGTTCTCTGGCTCTACAGAAGCTTTGCTGACCTGGTTCTCTGCCTCTAGAGCAACTCTGCTGACCTGGTTCTTAAGCTCTAGAGCAGCTCTGCTGACCTGGTTCTCTGGCTCTAAAGCAGCTCTGCTGACCTGGTTCTCTGCCTCTAGAGCAACTCTGCTGACCTGGTTCTTAGGCTCTAGAGCAGCTCTGCTGACCTAGTTCTCTGGCTCTAAAGCAGCTCTGCTGACCTGGTTCTCTCCCTTTAAAGCAGCTCTGCTGACCAGGTTTGTCTGGCTCAAGAGCAGCTCTGCTGACCTGGTTCTCTGGCTCTACAAAAGCTTTGCTGACCTGATTCTCCGACTCTAGAGCAGCTCTGCTGACCTGGTTGTCAGGCTCTAGAGCAACTCTGCTGACCTGGTTCTTAGGCTCTAGAGCAGCTCTGCTGACCTGGTTCTCTCCCTCTAAAGCAGCTCTGCTGACCTGATTCTCTGGCTCTAGAGCAGCTCTGCTGACCTGGTTGTCAGGCTCTAGAGCAGCTCTGCTGACCTGGTTCTTCGGCTCTAGAGAAGCTCTACTGACCTGGTTCTCTGGCTCTACAACGGCTCTGCTGACCGGGTTCTCTGGCTCTACAGCAGCTCTGCTGACCTGGTTCTATGGCTCTACAGCAGCTCTGCTGACCTCGTTCTCTCCCTCTAAAGCAGCTCTGCTGACCTGGTTTCTCTGGCTCTAGAGCAGCTCTGCTGACCTGGTTTCTCTGGCTCTAGAGCAGCTCTGCTAACCTGGTTCTCTGGCTCTAGAGCAGCTCTGCTGACCTGGTTCTATGGCTCTAAAGCAACTCTGCTGACCTGGCTCTACAGAAGCTCTTCTGACCTGGTTCTCTGTCTCTAGAGCAGCTCTGCTGACCTGGTTCTCTGAATCTAAAGCAGGTCTGCTGACCTGGTTCTCTGGCTCTACAACGGCTCTGCTGACCTGGTTCTCTGGCTCTAAAGCAGCTCTGCTGACCTGGTTCTCTGGCTCTAAAGCAGCTCTGCTGACCTGGTTCTCTGGCTCTAAAGCAGTTCTGCTGACCTGGTTCTCTGGCTCTAAAGCTGCTCTGCTGACCTGGTTCTCTGGCTCTAAAGCTGAACTGGTTCTCTCCCTCTAAAGCAGCTCTACTGACCTGGTTCTCTGGCTCTACAACGGCTCTGCTGACCGGGTTCTCTGGCTCTACAGAAGCTCTGCTGACCTGGTTCTATGGCTCTACAGCAGCTCTGCTGACCTCGTTCTCTCCCTCTAATGCAGCTCTGCTGACCTGGTTTCTCTGGCTCTAGAGCAGCTCTGCTAACCTGATTCTCTGGCTGTAGAGCAGCTCTGCTGACCTGGTTCTATGGCTCTAAAGCAACTCTGCTGGCCTGGCTCTACATAAGCTCTGCTGACCTGGTTCTCTGTCTCTAGAGCAGCTCTGCTGACCTGGTTCTTAGGCTCTAGAGCAGCTCTGCTGACCTGGTTCTCTGGCTCTAAAGCAGGTCTGCTGACCTGGTTCTCTGGCTCTACAACGGCTCTGCTGACCTGGTTCTCTGGCTCTAAAGCAGCTCTGCTGACCTGGTTCTCTGGCTCTAAAGCTGTTCTGCTGACCTGGTTCTCTGGCTCTAAAGCTGCTCTGCTGACCTGGTTCTCTGGCTCTAAAGCTGACCTGGTTCTCTCCCTCTAAAGCAGCTCTACTGACCTGGTTCTCTGGCTCTACAACGGCTCTGCTGACCGGGTTCTCTGGCTCTACAGAAGCTCTGCTGACCTGGTTCTCTGGCTCTACAGCAGCTCTGCTGACATGGTTCTGAGGCTATAAAGCTGCTCTGCTGACCTGGCTCTCTGGCTATAAAGCAGCTCTGCTGACCTGGTTCTATGGCTCTAAAGCGGCTCTGCTGACCTGGTTCTCTGGCTCTAGAGCAGCTCTGCTGACCTGGTTCTATGGCTCTAAAGCAACTCTGCTGACCTGGCTCTACAGAAGCTCTTTTGACCTGGTTCTCTGTCTCTAGAGCAGCTCTGCTGACCTGGTTCTCTGAATCTAAAGCAGGTCTGCTGACCTGGTTCTCTGGCTCTACAACGGCTCTGCTGACCTGGTTCTCTGGCTCTAAAGCAGCTCTGCTGACCTGGTTCTCTGGCTCTAAAGCAGCTCTGCTGACCTGGTTCTCTGGCTCTAAAGCAGTTCTGCTGACCTGGTTCTCTGGCTCTAAAGCTGCTCTGCTGACCTGGTTCTCTGGCTCTAAAGCTGACCTGGTTCTCTCCCTCTAAAGCAGCTCTACTGACCTGGTTCTCTGGCTCTACAACGGCTCTGCTGACCGGGTTCTCTGGCTCTACAGAAGCTCTGCTGACCTGGTTCTATGGCTCTACAGCAGCTCTGCTGACCTCGTTCTCTCCCTCTAATGCAGCTCTGCTGACCTGGTTTCTCTGGCTCTAGAGCAGCTCTGCTAACCTGATTCTCTGGCTGTAGAGCAGCTCTGCTGACCTGGTTCTATGGCTCTAAAGCAACTCTGCTGGCCTGGCTCTACATAAGCTCTGCTGACCTGGTTCTCTGTCTCTAGAGCAGCTCTGCTGACCTGGTTCTTAGGCTCTAGAGCAGCTCTGCTGACCTGGTTCTCTGGCTCTAAAGCAGGTCTGCTGACCTGGTTCTCTGGCTCTACAACGGCTCTGCTGACCTGGTTCTCTGGCTCTAAAGCAGCTCTGCTGACCTGGTTCTCTGGCTCTAAAGCTGTTCTGCTGACCTGGTTCTCTGGCTCTAAAGCTGCTCTGCTGACCTGGTTCTCTGGCTCTAAAGCTGACCTGGTTCTCTCCCTCTAAAGCAGCTCTACTGACCTGGTTCTCTGGCTCTACAACGGCTCTGCTGACCGGGTTCTCTGGCTCTACAGAAGCTCTGCTGACCTGGTTCTCTGGCTCTACAGCAGCTCTGCTGACATGGTTCTGAGGCTATAAAGCTGCTCTGCTGACCTGGCTCTCTGGCTATAAAGCAGCTCTGCTGACCTGGTTCTATGGCTCTAAAGCGGCCCTGCTGACCTGGTTCTCTGCTTCTAGAGCAGCTCTGCTGACCTGATTCTTAGGCTCTATAGCAGCGCTGCTGACATGGATCTCTCCCTCTAAAGCAGCTCTGCTGACCTGGTTTCTCTGGCTCTAGAGCAGCTCTGCTGATCTGGTTCTCTGGCTCTATAGCAGCTCTGCTGACCTGGTTCTCTGGCTCTAGAGCAGCTCTGCTGACGTGGTTCTCTGGCTCTAGAGCAGCTCTGCTAACCTGGTTTCTCTGGCTCTAGAGCAGCTCTGCTGACCTGGTTTCTCTGGATCTAGAGCAGCTCTGCTGACCTGGTTCTCTGGCTCTAGAGCAGCTCTGCTGACCTGGTTCTCTGGCTCTAGAGCAGCTCTGCTGACCTGGTTCTCTGGCTCTAGAGCAGTTCCGCTGACCTGGTTCTATGGCTCTAAAGCAGCTCTGCTGACCTGGCTCTACAGCAGCTCTGCTAACCTGGTTCTTAGGCCCTAGAGCAGCTCTGCAGACCTGGTTCTCTGGTTCTAAAGCAGCTCTGCTGACCTGATTCTCTGGCTCTACAACGGCTCTGCTGACCTGGTTCTCTCCCTTTAAAGCAGCTCTGCTGACCTGGTTCTCTCCCTCTACAGCAGCTCTACTGACCTGGTTCTATGGCTCTAAAGCACCTCTGCTGACCTAGCTCTGCTGACCTGATTGTCAGGCTCTAGAGCAGCTCTGCTGACCTGTTTCTCTCCTTCTAAAGCCCTGGTTCTCTCCCTCTAAAGCAGCTCTGCTGACCTGATTCTCTGGCTCTACAGCAGCTCTGCTGACCTGGTTGTCAGGCTCTACAGCAGCTCTGCTGACCTGGTTCTTAGGCTCTAGAGCAGCTCTGCTGACCTAGTTCTCTGGCTCTACAACTGCTCTGCTGACCTGGTTCTCTGGCTCTAAAGCAGCTCTGCTGACCTGGCTCTCTGGCTCTACAGCAGCTCTGCTGACCTGGGTCTCTGGCTGTAAAGCAGCTCTGCTGACCTGGTTCTCTCCCTCTGAACAAGCTCTGCTGACCTGGTTTCTCTGGCTCTACAGCAGCTCTACTGACCTGGTTCTCTGGCTTTGAAGCAGCTCTGCTGACCTGGTTCTCTGGCTTTAGAGCAGCTCTGCTGACCTGGTTCTTAGACTCTAGAGCAGTTCTGCTGACCTGGTTCTCGGGCTCTGCAACGGCTCTGCTGGCCTGGTTCTCTGGCTCTAAGGCAGCGCTGCTGACCTGGTTCTCTGCCTCTAAAGCAGCTCTGCTGACCTGGTTCTCTGCCTCTAAAGCAGCTCTGCTGACCTGGTTCTCTCCCTCTAAACCAGCTCTGCTGACCTGGTTTCTCTCCCTCTACAGCCGCTCTGCTGACCTGATTCTGTGGCTCTGAAGCAGCTCTGCTGACCTGATTCTGTGGCCCTAAAGCAGCTCTGCTGACCTGGATCTCTGGCTCTAAAGCAGCTCTGCTGACCTGGTTCTCTGGCTCTACAACAGCTTTGCTGACCTGGTTCTCTGGCTCTAGAGCAGCTCTGCTGACCTGGTTGTCTGGCTGTAAAGCAGCTCCGCTGACCTGGTTCTCAGGCTCT
This sequence comes from Triturus cristatus, assembly GCF_964204655.1. Taxonomy (NCBI): domain Eukaryota; kingdom Metazoa; phylum Chordata; class Amphibia; order Caudata; family Salamandridae; genus Triturus; species Triturus cristatus. The sequence continues at coordinate 92,535 of NW_028188003.1, read as the reverse complement.
AAGGCAGCGCAGCTGACCTGATTCTCTGGCTCTAAAGCAGCTCTGCTGACCTCGTTCTCTGGCTCTACAGCAGCTCTGCTGAACTGGTTCTGCGGCTCTACAGCAGCTCTGCTGACCTGGTTCTTAGGCTCTAGACCAGCTCTGCTTACCTGGTTCTCTGCCTCTAAAGCAGCTCTGCTGCCCTCGTTCTCTGCCTCTAAAGCAGCTCTGCTGACCTGGTTCTCTCCCTCTAAAGCAGCTCTGTTGACCTGGTTTCTCTGGCTCTACAGCAGCTCTGCTGACCTGATTCTGTGGCTCTGAAGCAGCTCTGCTGACCTGATTTTGTGGCCCTAAAGCAGCTCTGCTGACCTGGATCTCTGGCTCTAAAGCAGCTCTGCTGACCTGGTTCTCTGGCTCTACAACAGCTTTGCTGACCTGGTTCTCTGACTCAAAAGCAGCTCTGCTGAGCTGGTTCTCTCCCTCTAAAGCAGCTCTGCTGACCTGGTTTCTCTGGCTCTACAGAAGCTCTGCTGACCTGGTTCTCTGCCTCTAGAGCAACTCTGCTGACCTGGTTCTTAGGCTCTAGAGCAGCTCTGCTGACCTGGTTCTCTGGCTCTAAAGCAGCTCTGCTGACCTGGTTCTCTGCCTCTAGAGCAACTCTGCTGACCTGGTTCTCTGCCTCTAAAGCAGCTCTACTGACCTGGTACTCTGGCTCTACAACGGCTCTGCTGACCGGGTTCTCTGGCTCTACAGAAGCTCTGCTGACCTGGTTCTATGGCTCTACAGCATCTCTGCTGACCTCATTCTCTCCCTCTAATGCAGCTCTGCTGACCTGGTTCTCTGCCTCTAGAGCAACTCTGCTGACCTGGTTCTCTGCATCTAGAGCAACTCTGCTGACCTGGTTCTTAGGCTCTAGAGCAGCTCTGCTGACCTGGTTCTCTGGCTCTCAAGCAGCTCTGCTGACCTGGTTCTCTCCCTTTAAAGCAGCTCTGCTGACCAGGTTTCTCTGGCTCAAGAGCAGCTCTGCTGACCTGGTTCTCTGGCTCTACAACAGCTTTGCTGACCTGATTCTCCGACTCTAGAGCAGCTCTGCTGACCTGGTTGTCAGGCTCTAGAGCAACTCTGCTGACCTGGTTCTTAGGCTCTAGAGCAGCTCTGCTGACCTGGTTCTCTGGCTCTAAAGCAGCTCTGCTGATCTGGTTCTCTGGCTCTAAAGCAGCTCTGCTGACCTGGTTCTCTGGCTGCTGACCTGGTTCTCTGGCTCTAAAGCTTACCTGGTTCTCTCCCTCAAAAGCAGCTCTGCTGACCTGATTCTCTGGCTCTAGAGCAGCTCTGCTGACCTGGTTCTTCGGCTCTAGAGAAGCTCTACTGACCTGGTTTTCTGGCTCTACAACGGCTCTGCTGACCGGGTTCTCTGGCTCTACAGCAGCTCTGCTGACCTGGTTCTATGGCTCTACAGCAGCTCTGCTGACCTCGTTCTCTCCCTCTAAAGCAGCTCTGCTGACCTGGTTTCTCTGGCTCTAGAGCAGCTCTGCTAACCTGGTTCTCTGGCTCTAGAGCAGCTCTGCTGACCTGGTTCTATGGCTCTAAAGCAACTCTGCTGGCCTGGCTCTACAGAAGCTCTGCTGACCTGGTTCTCTGTCTCTAGAGCAGCTCTGCTGACCTGGTTCTTAGGCTCTAGAGCAGCTCTGCTGACCTGGTTCTCTGGCTCTAAAGCAGGTCTGCTGACCTGGTTCTCTGGCTCCACAACGGCTCTGCTGACCTGGTTCTCTGGCTCTAAAGCAGCTCTGCTGACCTGGTTCTCTGGCTCTAAAGCAGTTCTGCTGACCTGGTTCTCTGGCTCTAAAGCTGCTCTGCTGACCTGGTTCTCTGGCTCTAAAGCTGACCTGGTTCTCTCCCTCTAAAGCAGCTCTACTGACCAGGTTCTCTGGCTCTACAACGGCTCTGCTGACCGGGTTCTCTGGCTCTACAGAAGCTCTGCTGACCTGGTTCTATGGCTCTACAGCAGCTCTGCTGACCTTGTTCTCTCCCTCTAATGCAGCTCTGCTGACCTGGTTTCTCTGGCTCTAGAGCAGCTCTGCTAACCTGGTTCTCTGGCTCTAGAGTAGCTCTGCTGACCTGGTTCTATGGCTCTAAAGCAACTCTGCTGGCCTGGCTCTACAGAAGCTCTGCTGACATGGTTCTGAGGCTATAAAGCAGCTCTGCTGACCTGGTTCTCTGGCTATAAAGCAGCTCTGCTGACCTGGTTCTATGGCTCTAAAGCGGCTCTGCTGACCTGGTTCTCTGCCTCTAGAGCAGCTCTGCTGACCTGATTCTTAGGCTCTATAGCAGCGCTGCTGACCTGGATCTCTCCCTCTAAAGCAGCTCTGCTGACCTGGTTTCTCTGGCTCTAGAGCAGCTCTGCTGACCTGGTTTCTCTGGCTCTAGAGCAGCTCTGCTGACCTGGTTCTCTGGCTGTAGAGCAGCTCTGCTGACGTGGTTCTCTGGCTCTAGAGCAGCTCTGCTAACCTGGTTTCTCTGGCACTAGAGCAGCTCTGCTGACCTGGTTTCTCTGGATCTAGAGCAGCTCTGCTGACCTGGTTCTCTGGCTCTAGAGCAGCTCTGCTGACCTGGTTCTCTGGCTCTAGAGCAGCTCTGCTGACCTGGTTCTCTGGCTCTAGAGCAGCTCTGCTGACCTGGTTCTCTGGCTCTAAAGCACCACTGCTGACCTAGCTCTGCTGACCTGGTTCTCTGCCTCTAGAGCAGCTCTGCTGACCTGGTTCTTAGGCTCTAGAGCAGCTCTGCTGACCTGGTTCTCTCCTTCTAAAGCCCTGGTTCTCTCCCTCTAAAGCAGCTCTGCTGACCTGGTTTTCAGGCTCTACAGCAGCTCTGCTGACCTGGTTCTTTGGCTCTAGAGCAGCTCTGCTGACCTAGTTCTCTGGCTCTACAACTGCTCTGCTGACCTGGTTCTCTGGCTCTAAAGCAGCTCTGCTGACCTGGCTCTCTGGCTCTACAGCAGCTCTGCTGACCTGGGTCTCTGGCTGTAAAGCAGCTCTGCTGACCTGGTTCTCTCCCTCTAAACCAGCTCTGCTGACCTGGTTTCTCTGGTTCTACAGCAGCTCTACTGACCTGGTTCTCTGGCTTTGAAGCAGCTCTGTTGACCTGGTTCTCTGGCTTTAGAGCAGCTCTGCTGACCTGGTTCTTAGTCTCTAGAGCAGCTCTGCTGACCTGGTTCTCGGGCTCTGCAACGGCTCTGCTGGCCTGGTTCTCTGGCTCTAAAGCAGCTCTGCTGACCTCGTTCTCTGGCTCTACAGCAGCTCTGCTGAACTGGTTCTGCGGCTCTACAGCAGCTCTGCTGACCTGATTCTTAGCCTCTAGACCAGCTCTGCTTACCTGGTTCTCTGCCTCTAAAGCAGCTCTGCTGGCCTGGTTCTCTGCCTCTTATGCAGCTCTGCTGTCCTGGCTCTCTCCCTCTAAAGCAGCTCTGCTGACCTGGTTCTCTGCCTCTAGAGCAACTCTGCTGACCTGGTTCTCTGCATCTAGAGCAACTCTGCTGACCTGGTTCTTAGGCTCTAGAGCAGCTCTGCTGACCTGGTTCTCTGGCTCTAAAGCAGCTCTGCTGACCTGGTTCTCTCCCTTTAAAGCAGCTCTGCTGACCAGGTTTCTCTGGCTCAAGAGCAGCTCTGCTGACCTGGTTCTCTGGCTCTACAACAGCTTTGCTGACCTGATTCTCCGACTCTAGAGCAGCTCTGCTGACCTGGTTGTCAGGCTCTAGAGCAACTCTGCTGACCTGGTTCTTAGGCTCTAGAGCAGCTCTGCTGACCTGGTTCTCTGGCTCTAAAGCAGCTCTGCTGATCTGGTTCTCTGGCTCTAAAGCAGCTCTGCTGACCTGGTTCTCTGGATGCTGACCTGGTTCTCTGGCTCTAAAGCTTACTTGGTTCTCTCCCTCAAAAGCAGCTCTGCTGACCTGATTCTCTGGCTCTAGAGCAGCTCTGCTGACCTGGTTGTCAGGCTCTAGAGCAGCTCTGCTGACCTGGTTCTTCGGCTCTAGAGAAGCTCTACTGACCTGGTTCTCTGGCTCTACAACGGCTCTGCTGACCGGGTTCTCTGGCTCTACAGCAGCTCTGCTGACCTGGTTCTATGGCTCTACAGCAGCTCTGCTGACCTCGTTCTCTCCCTCTAAAGCAGCTCTGCTGACCTGGTTTCTCTGGCTCCTGAGCAGCTCTGCTAACCTGGTTCTCTGGCTCTAGAGCAGCTCTGCTGACCTGGTTCTATGGCTCTAAAGCAACTCTGCTGACCTGGCTCTACAGAAGCTCTGCTGACCTGGTTCTCTGTCTCTAGAGCAGCTCTGCTGACCTGGTTCTTAGGCTCTAGAGCAGCTCTGCTGACCTGGTTCTCTGGAGCTAAAGCAGGTCTGCTGACCTGGTTCTCTGGCTCCACAACGGCTCTGCTGACCTGGTTCTCTGGCTCTAAAGCAGCTCTGCTGACCTGGTTCTCTGGCTCTAAAGCAGTTCTGCTGACCTGGTTCTCTGGCTCCAAAGCTGCTCTGCTGACCTGGTTCTCTGGCTCTAAAGCTGACCTGGTTCTCTCCCTCTAAAGCAGCTCTACTGACCTGGTTCTCTGGCTCTACAACGGCTCTGCTGACCGGGTTCTCTGGCTCTACAGAAGCTCTGCTGACCTGGTTCTATGGCTCTACAGCAGCTCTGCTGACCTCGTTCTCTCCCTCTAATGCAGCTCTGCTGACCTGGTTTCTCTGGCTCTAGAGCAGCTCTGCTAACCTGGTTCTCTGGCTCTAGAGCAGCTCTGCTGACCTGGTTCTATGGCTCTAAAGCAACTCTGCTGGCCTGGCTCTACAGAAGCTCTGCTGACATGGTTCTGAGGCTATAAAGCAGCTCTGCTGACCTGGTTCTCTGGCTATAAAGCAGCTCTGCTGACCTGGTTCTATGGCTCTAAAGCGGCTCTGCTGACCTGGTTCTCTGCCTCTAGAGCAGCTCTGCTGACCTGATTCTTAGGCTCTATAGCAGCGCTGCTGACCTGGATCTCTCCCTCTAAAGCAGCTCTGCTGACCTGGTTTCTCTGGCTCTAGAGCAGCTCTGCTGACCTGGTTTCTCTGGCCCTAGAGCAGCTCTGCTGACCTGGTTCTCTGGCTGTAGAGCAGCTCTGCTGACGTGGTTCTCTGGCTCTAGAGCAGCTCTGCTGACCTGGTTCTCTGCATCTAGAGCAACTCTGCTGACCTGGTTCTTAGGCTCTAGAGCAGCTCTGCTGACCTGGTTCTCTGGCTCTAAAGCAGCTCTGCTGACCTGGTTCTCTCCCTTTAAAGCAGCTCTGCTGACCAGGTTTCTCTGGCTCAAGAGCAGCTCTGCTGACCTGGTTCTCTGGCTCTACAACAGCTTTGCTGACCTGATTCTCCGACTCTAGAGCAGCTCTGCTGACCTGGTTGTCAGGCTCTAGAGCAACTCTGCTGACCTGGTTCTTAGGCTCTAGAGCAGCTCTGCTGACCTGGTTCTCTGGCTCTAAAGCAGCTCTGCTGATCTGGTTCTCTGGCTCTAAAGCAGCTCTGCTGACCTGGTTCTCTGGATGCTGACCTGGTTCTCTGGCTCTAAAGCTTACTTGGTTCTCTCCCTCAAAAGCAGCTCTGCTGACCTGATTCTCTGGCTCTAGAGCAGCTCTGCTGACCTGGTTGTCAGGCTCTAGAGCAGCTCTGCTGACCTGGTTCTTCGGCTCTAGAGAAGCTCTACTGACCTGGTTCTCTGGCTCTACAACGGCTCTGCTGACCGGGTTCTCTGGCTCTACAGCAGCTCTGCTGACCTGGTTCTATGGCTCTACAGCAGCTCTGCTGACCTCGTTCTCTCCCTCTAAAGCAGCTCTGCTGACCTGGTTTCTCTGGCTCCTGAGCAGCTCTGCTAACCTGGTTCTCTGGCTCTAGAGCAGCTCTGCTGACCTGGTTCTATGGCTCTAAAGCAACTCTGCTGACCTGGCTCTACAGAAGCTCTGCTGACCTGGTTCTCTGTCTCTAGAGCAGCTCTGCTGACCTGGTTCTTAGGCTCTAGAGCAGCTCTGCTGACCTGGTTCTCTGGAGCTAAAGCAGGTCTGCTGACCTGGTTCTCTGGCTCCACAACGGCTCTGCTGACCTGGTTCTCTGGCTCTAAAGCAGCTCTGCTGACCTGGTTCTCTGGCTCTAAAGCAGTTCTGCTGACCTGGTTCTCTGGCTCTAAAGCTGCTCTGCTGACCTGGTTCTCTGGCTCTAAAGCTGACCTGGTTCTCTCCCTCTAAAGCAGCTCTACTGACCTGGTTCTCTGGCTCTACAACGGCTCTGCTGACCGGGTTCTCTGGCTCTACAGAAGCTCTGCTGACCTGGTTCTATGGCTCTACAGCAGCTCTGCTGACCTCGTTCTCTCCCTCTAATGCAGCTCTGCTGACCTGGTTTCTCTGGCTCTAGAGCAGCTCTGCTAACCTGGTTCTCTGGCTCTAGAGCAGCTCTGCTGGCCTGGCTCTACAGAAGCTCTGCTGACATGGTTCTGAGGCTATAAAGCAGCTCTGCTGACCTGGTTCTCTGGCTATAAAGCAGCTCTGCTGACCTGGTTCTATGGCTCTAAAGCGGCTCTGCTGACCTGGTTCTCTGCCTCTAGAGCAGCTCTGCTGACCTGATTCTTAGGCTCTATAGCAGCGCTGCTGACCTGGATCTCTCCCTCTAAAGCAGCTCTGCTGACCTGGTTTCTCTGGCTCTAGAGCAGCTCTGCTGACCTGGTTTCTCTGGCCCTAGAGCAGCTCTGCTGACCTGGTTCTCTGGCTGTAGAGCAGCTCTGCTGACGTGGTTCTCTGGCTCTAGAGCAGCTCTGCTAACCTGGTTTCTCTGGCACTAGAGCAGCTCTGCTGACCTGGTTTCTCTGGATCTAGAGCAGCTCTGCTGACCTGGTTCTCTGGCTCTAGAGAAGCTCTGCTGACCTGGTTCTCTGGCTCTAGAGCAGCTCTGCTGACCTGGTTCTCTGGCTCTAGAGCAGCTCTGCTGACCTGGTTCTCTGGCTCTAAAGCAGCTCTGCTGACCTGGCTCTACAGCAGCTCTGCTAACCTGGTTCGTAGGCTCTAGAGCAGCTCTGCAGACCTGGTTCTCTGGCTCTAAAGCAGCTCTGCTGACCTGATTCTCTGGCTCTAAAGCAGGTCTGCTGACCTAGTTCTCTGGCTCTACAACGGCTCTGCTGACCTGGTTCTCTCCCTTTAAAGCAGCTCTGCTGACCTGGTTCTCTCCCTCTACAGCAGCTCTGCTGACCTGGTTCTATTGCTCTAAAGCACCTCTGCTGACCTAGCTCTGCTGACCTGGTTCTCTGTCTCTAGAGCAGCTCTGCTGACCTGGTTCTTAGGCTCTAGAGCAGCTCTGCTGACCTGGTTCTCTCCTTCTAAAGCCCTGGTTCTCTCCCTCTAAAGCAGCTCTGCTGACCTGATTCTCTGGCTCTACAGCAGCTCTGCTGACCTGGTTCTCAGGCTCTACAGCAGCTCTGCTGACCTGGTTCTTAGGCTCTAGAGCAGCTCTGCTGACCTAGTTCTCTGGCTCTACAACTGCTCTGCTGACCTGGGTCTCTGGCTGTAAAGCAGCTCTGCTGACCTGGTTCTCTCCCTCTAAACCAGCTCTGCTGACCTGGTTTCTCTGGTTCTACAGCAGCTCTACTGACCTGGTGCTCTGGCTTTGAAGCAGCTCTGTTGACCTGGTTCTATGGCTCTTAAGCGGCTCTGCTGACCTGGTTCTCTGCCTCTAGAGCAGCTCTGCTGACCTGATTCTTAAGCTCTATAGCAGCTCTGCTGACCTGGATCTCTCCCTCTAAAGCAGCTCTGCTGACCTGGTTTCTCTGGCTCTAGAGCAGCTCTACTGACCTGGTTCTCTGGCTCTACAACAGGTCTGCTGACCGGGTTCTCTGGCTCTACAGAAGCTCTGCTGACCTGGTTCCATGGCTCTACAGCATCTCTGCTGACCTCGTTCTCTCCCTCTAATGCAGCTCTGCTGACCTGGTTCTCTGCCTCTAGAGCAACTCTGCTGACCTGGTTCTCTGCATCTAGAGCAACTCTGCTGACCTGGTTCTTAGGCTCTAGAGCAGCTCTACTGACCTGGTTCTCTGGCTCTAAAGCAGCTCTGCTGACCTGGTTCTCTCCCTTTAAAGCAGCTCTGCTGACCAGGTTTCTCTGGCTCAAGAGCAGCTCTGCTGACCTGGTTCTCTGGCTCTACAACAGCTTTGCTGACCTGATTCTCCGACTCTAGAGCAGCTCTGCTGACCTGGTTGTCAGGCTCTAGAGCAACTCTGCTGACCTGGTTCTCTGGCTCTAAAGCAGCTCTGCTGACCTGGTTCTCTGGCTGCTGACCTGGTTCTCTGGCTCTAAAGCTTACCTGGTTCTCTCCCTCAAAAGCAGCTCTGCTGACCTGATTCTCTGGCTCTAGAGCAGCTCTGCTGACCTGGTTCTTTGGCTCTAGAGAAGCTCTACTGACCTGGTTCTCTGGCTCTACAACGGCTCTGCTAACCGGGTTCTCTGGCTCTACAGCAGCTCTGCTGACCTGGTTCTATGGCTCTACAGCAGCTCTGCTGACCTCGTTCTCTCCCTCTAAAGCAGCTCTGCTGACCTGGTTTCTCTGGCTCTAGAGCAGCTCTGCTAACCTGGTTCTCTGGCTCTAGAGCAGCTCTGCTGACCTGGTTCTATGGCTCTAAAGCAACTCTGCTGGCCTGGCTCTACAGAAGCTCTGCTGACCTGGTTCTCTGTCTCTAGAGCAGCTATGCTGACCTGGTTCTTAGGCTCTAGAGCAGCTCTGCTGACCTGGTTCTCTGGCTCTAAAGCAGGTCTGCTGACCTGGTTCTCTGGCTCCACAACGGCTCTGCTGACCTGGTTCTCTGGCTCTTAAGCAGCTCTGCTGACCTGGTTCTCTGGCTCTAAAGCAGTTCTGCTGACCTGGTTCTCTGGCTCTAAAGCTGCTCTGCTGACCTGGTTCTCTGGCTCTAAAGCTGACCTGGTTCTCTCCCTCTAAAGCAGCTCTACTGACCTGGTTCTCTGGCTCTACAACGGCTCTGCTGACCGGGTTCTCTGGCTCTACAGAAGCTCTGCTGACCTGGTTCTATGGCTCTACAGCAGCTCTGCTGACCTCGTTCTCTCCCTCTAATGCAGCTCTGCTGACCTGGTTTCTCTGGCTCTAGAGCAGCTCTGCTAACCTGGTTCTCTGGCTCTAGAGTAGCTCTGCTGACCTGGTTCTATGGCTCTAAAGCAACTCTGCTGGCCTGGCTCTACAGAAGCTCTGCTGACATGGTTCTGAGGCTATAAAGCAGCTCTGCTGACCTGGTTCTCTGGCTATAAAGCAGCTCTGCTGACCTGGTTCTATTGCTCTAAAGCGGCTCTGCTGACCTGGTTCTCTGCCTCTAGAGCAGCTCTGCTGACCTGATTCTTAGGCTCTATAGCAGCGCTGCTGACCTGGATCTCTCCCTCTAAAGCAGCTCTGCTGACCTGGTTTCTCTGGCTCTAGAGCAGCTCTGCTGACCTGGTTTCTCTGGCTCTAGAGCAGCTCTGCTGACCTGGTTTCTCTGGCTCTAGAGCAGCTCTGCTGACCTGGTTCTCTGGCTGTAGAGCAGCTCTGCTGACGTGGTTCTCTGGCTCTAGAGCAGCTCTGCTAACCTGGTTTCTCTGGCACTAGAGCAGCTCTGCTGACCTGGTTTCTCTGGATCTAGAGCAGCTCTGCTGACCTGGTTCTCTGGCTCTAGAGCAGCTCTGCTGACCTGGTTCTCTGGCTCTAGAGCAGCTCTGCTGACCTGGTTCTCTGGCTCTAGAGCAGCTCTGCTGACCTGGTTCTCTGGCTCTAGAGCAGCTCTGCTGACCTGGTTCTCTGGCTCTAAAGCAGCTCCGCTGACCTGGTTCTATGGCTCTAAAGCAGCTCTGCTGACCTGGCTCTACAGCAGCTCTGCTAACCTGGTTCTTAGGCTCTAGAGCAGCTCTGCAGACCTGGTTCTCTGGCTCTAAAGCAGCTCTGCTGACCTGATTCTCTGGCTCTAAAGCAGGTCTGCTGACCTGGTTCTCTGGCTCTACAACGGCTCTGCTGACCTGGTTCTCTCCCTTTAAAGCAGCTCTGCTGACCTGGTTCTCTCCCTCTACAGCAGCTCTGCTGACCTGGTTCTATGGCTCTAAAGCACCTCTGCTGACCTAGCTCTGCTGACCTGGTTCTCTGTCTCTAGAGCAGCTCTGCTGACCTGGTTCTTAGGCTCTAGAGCAGCTCTGCTGACCTGGTTCTCTCCTTCTAAAGCCCTGGTTCTCTCCCTCTAAAGCAGCTCTGCTGACCTGATTCTCTGCCTCTACAGCAGCTCTGCTGACCTGGTTTTCAGGCTCTACAGCAGCTCTGCTGACCTGGTTCTTAGGCTCTAGAGCAGCTCTGCTGACCTAGTTCTCTGGCTCTACAACTGGTCTGCTGACCTGGTTCTCTGGCTCCAAAGCAGCTCTGCTGACCTGGCTCTCTGGCTCAACAGCAGCTCTGCTGACCTGGGTCTCTGGCTGTAAAGCAGCTCTGCTGACCTGGTTCTCTCCCTCTAAACCAGCTCTGCTGACCTGGTTTCTCTGGTTCTACAGCAGCTCTACTGACCTGGTTCTCTGGCTTTGAAGCAGCTCTGTTGACCTGGTTCTCTGGCTTTAGAGCAGCTCTGCTGACCTGGTTCTTAGTCTCTAGAGCAGCTCTGCTGACCTGGTTCTCGGGCTCTGCAACGGCTCTGGTGGCCTGGTTCTCTGGCTCTAAAGCAGCTCTGCTGACCTCGTTCTCTGGCTCTACAGCAGCTCTGCTGAACTGGTTCTGCGGCTCTACAGCAGCTCTGCTGACCTGATTCTTAGCCTCTAGACCAGCTCTGCTTACCTGGTTCTCTGCCTCTAAAGCAGCTCTGCTGGCCTGGTTCTCTGCCTCTAAAGCAGCTCTGCTGACCTGGCTCTCTCCCTCTAAAGCAGCTCTGCTGACCTGGTTCTCTGCCTCTAGAGCAACTCTGCTGACCTGGTTCTCTGCATCTAGAGCAACTCTGCTGACCTGGTTCTTAGGCTCTAGAGCAGCTCTGCTGACCTAGTTCTCTGGCTCTAAAGCAGCTCTGCTGACCTGGTTCTCTCCCTTTAAAGCAGCTCTGCTGACCAGGTTTCTCTGGCTCAAGAGCAGCTCTGCTGACCTGGTTCTCTGGCTCTACAACAGCTTTGCTGACCTGATTCTCCGACTCTAGAGCAGCTCTGCTGACCTGGTTGTCAGGCTCTAGAGCAACTCTGCTGACCTGGTTCTGAGGCTCTAGAGCAGCTCTGCTGACCTGGTTCTCTGGCTCTAAAGTAGCTCTGCTGATCTGGTTCTCTGGCTCTAAAGCAGCTCTGCTGACCTGGTTCTCTGGCTGCTGACCTGGTTCTCTGGCTCTAAAGCTTACCTGGTTCTCTCCCTCAAAAGCAGCTCTGCTGACCTGATTCTCTGGCTCTAGAGCAGCTCTGCTGACCTGGTTGTCAGGCTCTAGAGCAGCTCTGCTGACCTGGTTCTTCGGCTCTAGAGAAGCTCTACTGACCTGGTTCTCTGGCTCTACAACGGCTCTGCTGACTGGGTTCTCTGGCTCTACAGCAGCTCTGCTGACCTGGTTCTATGGCTCTACAGCAGCTCTAGTGACCTCGTTCTCTCCCTCTAAAGCAGCTCTGCTGACCTGGTTTCTCTGGCTCCTGAGCAGCTCTGCTAACCTGGTTCTCTGGCTCTAGAGCAGCTCTGCTGACCTGGTTCTATGGCTCTAAAGCAACTCTGCTGACCTGGCTCTACAGAAGCTCTGCTGACCTGGTTCTCTGTCTCTAGAGCAGCTCTGCTGACCTGGTTCTTAGGCTCTAGAGCAGCTCTGCTGACCTGGTTCTCTGGCTCTAAAGCAGGTCTGCTGACCTGGTTCTCTGGCTCCACAACGGCTCTGCTGACCTGGTTCTCTGGCTCTAAAGCAGCTCTGCTGACCTGGTTCTCTGGCTCTAAAGCAGACCTGCTGACCTGGTTCTCTGGCTCTAAAGCTGCTCTGCTGACCTGGTTCTCTGGCTCTAAAGCTGACCTGGTTCTCTCCCTCTAAAGCAGCTCTACTGACCTGGTTCTCTGGCTCTACAACGGCTCTGCTGACTGGGTTCTCTGGCTCTACAGAAGCTCTGCTGACCTGGTTCTATGGCTCTACAGCAGCTCTGTTGACCTCGTTCTCTCCCTCTAATGCAGCTCTGCTGACCTGGTTTCTCTGGCTCTAGAGCAGCTCTGCTAACCTGGTTCTCTGGCTCTAGAGCAGCTCTGCTGACCTGGTTCTATGGCTCTAAAGCAACTCTGCTGGCCTGGCTCTACAGAAGCTCTGCTGACATGGTTCTGAGGCTATAAAGCAGCTCTGCTGACCTGGTTCTCTGGCTATAAAGCAGCTCTGCTGACCTGGTTCTAAGGCTCTAAAGCGGCTCTGCTGACCTGGTTCTCTGCCTCTAGAGCAGCTCTGCTGACCTGGTTTCTCTGGCTCTAGAGCAGCTCTGCTGACCTGGTTTCTCTGGCTCTAGAGCAGCTCTGCTGACCTGGTTCTCTGGCTGTAGAGCAGCTCTGCTGACGTGGTTCTCTGGCTATAGAGCAGCTCTGCTAACCTGGTTTCTCTGGCACTAGAGCAGCTCTGCTGACCTGGTTTCTCTGGATCTAGAGCAGCTCTGCTGACCTGGTTCTCTGGCTCTAGAGCAGCTCTGCTGACCTGGTTCTCTGGCTCTAGAGCAGCTCTGCTGACCTGGTTCTCTGGCTCTAGAGCAGGTCTGCTGACCTGGTTCTCTGGCTCTAAAGCAGCTCCGCTGACCTGGTTCTATGGCTCCAAAGCAGCTCTGCTGACCTGGCTCTACAGCAGCTCTGCTAACCTGGTTCTTAGGCTCTAGAGCAGCTCTGCAGACCTGGTTCTCTGGCTCTAAAGCAGCTCTGCTGACCTGATTCTCTGGCTCTAAAGCAGGTCTGCTGACCTGGTTCTCTGGCTCTACAACGGCTCTGCTGACTTGGTTCTCTCCCTTTAAAGCAGCTCTGCTGACCTGGTTCTCTCCCTCTACAGCAGCTCTGCTGACCTGGTTCTATTGCTCTAAAGCACCTCTGCTGACCTAGCTCTGCTGACCTGGTTCTCTGTCTCTAGAGCAGCTCTGCTGACCTGGTTCTTAGGCTCTAGAGCAGCTCTGCTGACCTGGTTCTCTCCTTCTAAAGCCCTGGTTCTCTCCCTCTAAAGCAGCTCTGCTGACCTGATTCTCTGGCTCTACAGCAGCTCTGCTGACCTGGTTGTCAGGCTCTACAGCAGCTCTGCTGACCTGGTTCTTAGGCTCTAGAGCAGCTCTGCTGACCTAGTTCTCTGGCTCTACAACTGCTCTGCTGACCTGGTTCTCTGGCTCTAAAGCAGCTCTGCTGACCTGGCTCTCTGGCTCTACAGCAGCTCTGCTGACCTGGGTCTCTGGCTGTAAAGCAGCTCTGCTGACCTGGTTCTCTCCCTCTAAACCAGCTCTGCTGACCTGGTTTCTCTGGTTCTACAGCAGCTCTACTGACCTGGTTCTCTGGCTTTGAAGCAGCTCTGTTGACCTGGTTCTATGGCTCTTAAGCGGCTCTGCTGACCTGGTTCTCTGCCTCTAGAGCAGCTCTGCTGACCTGATTCTTAAGCTCTATAGCAGCTCTGCTGACCTGGATCTCTCGCTCTATAGCAGCTCTGCTGACCTGGTTTCTCTGGCTCTAGAGCAGCTCTACTGACCTGGTACTCTGGCTCTACAACGGCTCTGCTGACCAGGTTCTCTGGCTCTACAGAAGCTCTGCTGACCTGGTTCTATGGCTCTACAGCATCTCTGCTGACCTCGTTCTCTCCCTCTAATGCAGCTCTGCTGACCTGGGTCTCTGCCTCTAGAGCAACTCTGCTGACCTGGTTCTCTGCATCTAGAGCAACTCTGCTGACCTGGTTCTTAGGCTCTAGAGCAGCTCTGCTGACCTGGTTCTCTGGCTCTAAAGCAGCTCTGCTGACCTGGTTCTCTCCCTTTAAAGCAGCTCTGCTGACCAGGTTTCTCTGGCTCAAGAGCAGCTCTGCTGACCTGGTTCTCTGGCTCTACAACAGCTTTGCTGACCTGATTCTCCGACTCTAGAGCAGCTCTGCTGACCTGGTTGTCAGGCTCTAGAGCAACTCTGCTGACCTGGTTCTTAGGCTCTAGAGCAGCTCTGCTGACCTGGTTCTCTGGCTCTAAAGCAGCTCTGCTGATCTGGTTCTCTGGCTCTAAAGCAGCTCTGCTGACCTGGTTCTCTGGCTGCTGACCTGGTTCTCTGGTTCTAAAGCTTACCTGGTTCTCTCCCTCAAAAGCAGCTCTGCTGACCTGATTCTCTGGCTCTAGAGCAGCTCTGCTGACCTGGTTGTCAGGTTCTAGAGCAGCTCTGCTGACCTGGTTCTTCGGCTCTAGAGAAGCTCTACTGACCTGGTTCTCTGGCTCTACAACGGCTCTGCTAACCGGGTTCTCTGGCTCTACAGCAGCTCTGCTGACCTGGTTCTATGGCTCTACAGCAGCTCTGCTGACCTCGTTCTCTCCCTCTAAAGCAGCTCTGCTGACCTGGTTTCTCTGGCTCTAGAGCAGCTCTGCTAACCTGGTTCTCTGGCTCTAGAGCAGCTCTGCTGACCTGGTTCTATGGCTCTAAAGCAACTCTGCTGGCCTGGCTCTACAGAAGCTCTGCTGACCTGGTTCTCTGTCTCTAGAGCAGCTCTGCTGACCTGGTTCTTAGGCTCTAGAGCAGCTCTGTTGACCTGGTTCTCTGGCTCTAAAGCAGGTCTGCTGACCTGGTTCTCTGGCTCCACAACGGCTCTGCTGACCTGGTTCTCTGGCTCTAAAGCAGCTCTGCTGACCTGGTTCTCTGGCTCTAAATCAGTTCTGCTGACCTGGTTCTCTGGCTCTAAAGCTGCTCTGCTGACCTGGTTCTCTGGCTCTAAAGCTGACCTGGTTCTCTCCCTCTAAAGCAGCTCTACTGACCTGGTTCTCTGGCTCTACAACGGCTCTGCTGACCGGGTTCTCTGGCTCTACAGAAGCTCTGCTGACCTGGTTCTATGGCTCTACAGCAGCTCTGCTGACCTCGTTCTCTCCCTCTAATGCAGCTCTGCTGACCTGGTTTCTCTGGCTCTAGAGCAGCTCTGCTAACCTGGTTCTCTGGCTCTAGAGTAGCTCTGCTGACCTGGTTCTATGGCTCTAAAGCAACTCTGCTGGCCTGGCTCTACAGAAGCTCTGCTGACATGGTTCTGAGGCTATAAAGCAGCTCTGCTGACCTGGTTCTCTGGCTATAAAGCAGCTCTGCTGACCTGGTTCTATGGCTCTAAAGCGGCTCTGCTGACCTGGTTCTCTGCCTCTAGAGCAGCTCTGCTGACCTGATTCTTAGGCTCTATAGCAGCGCTGCTGACCTGGATCTCTCCCTCTAAAGCAGCTCTGCTGACCTGGTTTCTCTGGCTCTAGAGCAGCTCTGCTGACCTGGTTTCTCTGGCTCTAGAGCAGCTCTGCTGACCTGGTTCTCTGGCTGTAGAGCAGCTCTGCTGACGTGGTTCTCTGGCTCTAGAGCAGCTCTGCTAACCTGGTTTCTCTGGCACTAGAGCAGCTCTGCTGACCTGGTTTCTCTGGATCTAGAGCAGCTCTGCTGACCTGGTTCTCTGGCTCTAGAGCAGCTCTGCTGACCTGGTTCTCTGGCTCTAGAGCAGCTCTGCTGACCTGGTTCTCTGGCTCTAGAGCAGCTCTGCTGACCTGGTTCTCTGGCTCTAAAGCAGCTCCGCTGACCTGGTTCTATGGCTCTAAAGCAGCTCTGCTGACCTGGCTCTACAGCAGCTCTGCTAACCTGGTTCTTAGGCTCTAGAGCAGCTCTGCAGACCTGGTTCTCTGGCTCTAAAGCAGCTCTGCTGACCTGATTCTCTGGCTCTAAAGCAGGTCTGCTGACCTGGTTCTCTGGCTCTACAACGGCTCTGCTGACCTGGTTCTCTCCCTTTAAAGCAGCTCTGCTGACCTGGTTCTCTCCCTCTACAGCAGCTCTGCTGACCTGGTTCTATGGCTCTAAAGCACCTCTGCTGACCTAGCTCTGCTGACCTGGTTCTCTGTCTCTAGAGCAGCTCTGCTGACCTGGTTCTTAGGCTCTAGAGCAGCTCTGCTGACCTGGTTCTCTCCTTCTAAAGCCCTGGTTCTCTCCCTCTAAAGCAGCTCTGCTGACCTGATTCTCTGGCTCTACAGCAGCTCTGCTGACCTGGTTGTCAGGCTCTACAGCAGCTCTGCTGACCTGGTTCTTAGGCTCTAGAGCAGCTCTGCTGACCTAGTTCTCTGGCTCTACAACTGCTCTGCTGACCTGGTTCTCTGGCTCTAAAGCAGCTCTGCTGACCTGGCTCTCTGGCTCTACAGCAGCTCTGCTGACCTGGGTCTCTGGCTGTAAAGCAGCTCTGCTGACCTGGTTCTCTCCCTCTAAACCAGCTCTGCTGACATGGTTTCTCTGGTTCTACAGCAGCTCTACTGACCTGGTTCTCTGGCTTTGAAGCAGCTCTGTTGACCTGGTTCTCTGGCTTTAGAGCAGCTCTGCTGACCTGGTTCTTAGTCTCTAGAGCAGCTCTGCTGACCTGGTTCTCGGGCTCTGCAACGGCTCTGCTGGCCTGGTTCTCTGGCTCTAAAGCAGCTCTGCTGACCTCGTTCTCTGGCTCTACAGCAGCTCTGCTGAACTGGTTCTGCGGCTCTACAGCAGCTCTGCTGACCTGATTCTTAGCCTCTAGACCAGCTCTGCTTACCTGGTTCTCTGCCTCTAAAGCAGCTCTGCTGGCCTGGTTCTCTGCCTCTAAAGCAGCTCTGCTGACCTGGCTCTCTCCCTCTAAAGCAGCTCTGCTGACCTGGTTCTCTGCCTCTAGAGCAACTCTGCTGACCTGGTTCTCTGCATCTAGAGCAACTCTGCTGACCTGGTTCTTAGGCTCTAGAGTAGCTCTGCTGACCTGGTTCTCTGGCTCTAAAGCAGCTCTGCTGACCTGGTTCTCTCCCTTTAAAGCAGCTCTGCTGACCAGGTTTCTCTGGGTCAAGAGCAGCTCTGCTGACCTGGTTCTCTGGCTCTACAACAGCTTTGCTGACCTGATTCTCCGACTCTAGAGCAGCTCTGCTGACCTGGTTGTCAGGCTCTAGAGCAACTCTGCTGACCTGGTTCTTAGGCTCTAGAGCAGCTCTGCTGACCTGGTTCTCTGGCTCTAAAGCAGCTCTGCTGATCTGGTTCTCTGGCTCTAAAGCAGCTCTGCTGACCTGGTTCTCTGGCTGTTGACCTGGTTCTCTGGCTCTAAAGCTTACCTGGTTCTCTCCCTCAAAAGCAGCTCTGCTGACCTGATTCTCTGGCTCTAGAGCAGCTCTGCTGACCTGGTTGTCAGGCTCTAGAGCAGCTCTGCTGACCTGGTTCTTTGGCTCTAGAGAAGCTCTACTGACCTGGTTCTCTGGCTCTACAACGGCTCTGCCGACCGGGTTCTCTGGCTCTACAGCAGCTCTGCTGACCTGGTTCTATGGCTCTACAGCAGCTCTGCTGACCTCGTTCTCTCCCTCTAAAGCAGCTCTGCTGACCTGGTTTCTCTGGCTCCTGAGCAGCTCTGCTAACCTGGTTCTCTGGCTCTAGAGCAGCTCTGCTGACCTGGTTCTATGGCTCTAAAGCAACTCTGCTGACCTGGCTCTACAGAAGCTCTGCTGACCTGGTTCTCTGTCTCTAGAGCAGCTCTGCTGACCTGGTTCTTAGGCTCTAGAGCAGCTCTGCTGACCTGGTTCTCTGGCTCTAAAGCAGGTCTGCTGACCTGGTTCTCTGGCTCCACAACGGCTCTGCTGACCTGGTTCTCTGGCTCTAAAGCAGCTCTGCTGACCTGGTTCTCTGGCTCTAAAGCAGTTCTGCTGACCTGGTTCTCTGGCTCTAAAGCTGCTCTGCTGACCTGGTTCTCTGGCTCTAAAGCTGACCTGGTTCTCTCCCTCTAAAGCAGCTCTACTGACCTGGTTCTCTGGCTCTACAACGGCTCTGCTGACCGGGTTCTCTGGCTCTACAGAAGCTCTGCTGACCTGGTTCTATGGCTCTACAGCAGCTCTGCTGACCTCGTTCTCTCCCTCTAATGCAGCTCTGCTGACCTGGTTTCTCTGGCTCTAGAGCAGCTCTGCTAACCTGGTTCTCTGGCTCTAGAGCAGCTCTGCTGACCTGGTTCTATGGCTCTAAAGCAACTCTGCTGGCCTGGCTCTACAGAAGCTCTGCTGACATGGTTCTGAGGCTATAAAGCAGCTCTGCTGACCTGGTTCTCTGGCTATAAAGCAGCTCTGCTGACCTGGTTCTATGGCTCTAAAGCGGCTCTGCTGACCTGGTTCTCTGCCTCTAGAGCAGCTCTGCTGACCTGATTCTTAGGTTCTATAGCAGCGCTACTGACCTGGATCTCTCCCTCTAAAGCAGCTCTGCTGACCTGGTTTCTCTGGCTCTAGAGCAGCTCTGCTGACCTGGTTCTCTGGCTGTAGAGCAGCTCTGCTGACGTGGTTCTCTGGCTCTAGAGCAGCTCTGCTAACCTGGTTTCTCTGGCACTAGAGCAGCTCTGCTGACCTGGTTTCTCTGGATCTAGAGCAGCTCTGCTGACCTGGTTCTCTGGCTCTAGAGCAGCTCTGCTGACCTGGTTCTCTGGCTCTAGAGCAGCTCTGCTGACCTGGTTCTCTGGCTCTAGAGCAGCTCTGCTGACCTGGTTCTCTGGCTCTAAAGCAGCTCCGCTGACCTGGTTCTATGGCTCTAAAGCAGCTCTGCTGACCTGGCTCTACAGCAGCTCTGCTAACCTGGTTCTTAGGCTCTAGAGCAGCTCTGCAGACCTGGTTCTCTGGCTCTAAAGCAGCTCTGCTGACCTGATTCTCTGGCTCTAAAGCAGGTCTGCTGACCTGGTTCTCTGGCTCTACAACGGCTCTGCTGACCTGGTTCTCTCCCTTTAAAGCAGCTCTGCTGACCTGGTTCTCTCCCTCTACAGCAGCTCTGCTGACCTGGTTCTATTGCTCTAAAGCACCTCTGCTGACCTAGCTCTGCTGACCTGGTTCTCTGTCTCTAGAGCAGCTCTGCTGACCTGGTTCTTAGGCTCTAGAGCAGCTCTGCTGACCTGGTTCTCTCCTTCTAAAGCCCTGGTTCTCTCCCTCTAAAGCAGCTCTGCTGACCTGATTCTCTGGCTCTACAGCAGCTCTGCTGACCTGGTTGTCAGGCTCTACAGCAGCTCTGCTGACTTGGTTCTTAGGCTCTAGAGCAGCTCTGCTGACCTAGTTCTCTGGCTCTACAACTGCTCTGCTGACCTGGCTCTCTGGCTCTACAGCAGCTCTGCTGACCTGGGTCTCTGGCTGTAAAGCAGCTCTGCTGACCTGGTTCTCTCCCTCTAAACCAGCTCTGCTGACCTGGTTTCTCTGGTTCTACAGCAGCTCTACTGACCTGGTTCTCTGGCTTTGAAGCAGCTCTGTTGACCTGGTTCTCTGGCTTTAGAGCAGCTCTGCTGACCTGGTTCTTAGTCTCTAGAGCAGCTCTGCTGACCTGGTTCTCGGGCTCTGCAACGGCTCTGCTGGCCTGGTTCTCTGGCTCTAAAGCAGCTCTGCTGACCTCGTTCTCTGGCTCTACAGCAGCTCTGCTGAACTGGTTCTGCGGCTCTACAGCAGCTCTGCTGACCTGATTCTTAGCCTCTAGACCAGCTCTGCTTACCTGGTTCTCTGCCTCTAAAGCAGCTCTGCTGGCCTGGTTCTCTGCCTCTAAAGCAGCTCTGCTGACCTGGCTCTCTCCCTCTAAAGCAGCTCTGCTGACCTGGTTTCTCTGGCTCTACAGCCGCTCTGCTGACCTGATTCTGTGGCTCTGAAGCAGCTCTGCTGACCTGATTCTGTGGCCCTAAAGCAGCTCTGCTGACCTGGATCTCTGGCTCTAAAGCAGCTCTGCTGACCTGGCTCTCTGGCTCTACAACAGCTTTGCTGACCTGGTTCTCTGGCTCTAAAGCAGCTCTGCTGACCTGGTTCTCTCCCTCTAAAGCAGCTCTGCTGAATTGATTCTCTGGCTCTACACCAGCTCTGCTGACCTGGTTGTCAGGCTCTACAGCAGCTCTGCTGGCCTGGTTCTTAGGCTCTAGAGCAGCTCTGCTGACCTAGTTCTCTGGCTCTACAACGGCTCTGCTGACCTGGTTCTCTGGCTGTAAAGCAGCTCTGCTGACCTGGTTCTCTGGCTGTAAAGCAGCTCTGCTGACCTGGTTCTCTCCCTCTATAGCAGCTCTGCTGACCTGGTTCTCAGGATCTAGAGCAGCTCTGCTGACCTGGTTCTCAGGCTCTAGAGCAGCTCTGCTGACCTGGTTCTCTGGCTCTAGAGCAGCTCTGCTGACCTGGTTCTCTGGCTCTAGAGCAGCTCTGCTGACCTGGTTCTCAGGCTCTAGAGCAGCTCTGCTGACCTGGTTCTCAGGCTCTAGAGCAGCTCTACTAACCTGGGTGTCTGCCTATTAGGCAGCTCTGCTGACCTGGTTCTCTGCGTCTAAAGCAGCTCTGCTGACCTGGTTCTCTCCCTCTAAACCAGCCCTGCTGACCTGGTTTCTCTGGTTCTACAGCAGCTCTACTGACCTGGTTCTCTGGCTTTGAAGCAGCTCTGTTGACCTGGTTCTCTGGCTTTAGAGCAGCTCTGCTGACCTGGTTCTTAGTCTCTAGAGCAGCTCTGCTGACCTGGTTCTCGGGCTCTGCAACGGCTCTGCTGGCCTGGTTCTCTGGCTCTAAAGCAGCTCTGCTGACCTCGTTCTCTGGCTCTACAGCAGCTCTGCTGAACTGGTTCTGCGGCTCTACAGCAGCTCTGCTGACCTGATTCTTAGCCTCTAGACCAGCTCTGCTTACCTGGTTCTCTGCCTCTAAAGCAGCTCTGCTGGCCTGGTTCTCTGCCTCTAAAGCAGCTCTGCTGACCTGGCTCTCTCCCTCTAAAGCAGCTCTGCTGACCTGGTTTCTCTGGCTCTACAGCCGCTCTGCTGACCTGATTCTGTGGCTCTGTAGCAGCTCTGCTCACCTGATTCTGTGGCCCTAAAGCAGCTCTGCTGACCTGGATCTCTGGCTCTAAAGCAGCTCTGCTGACCTGGTTCTCTGGCTCTACAACAGCTTTGCTGACCTGGTTCTCTGGCTCTAAAGCAGCTCTGCTGACCTGGTTCTCTCCCTCTAAAGCAGCTCTGCTGAATTGATTCTCTGGCTCTACAGCAGCTCTGCTGACCTGGTTGTCAGGCTCTACAGCAGCTCTGCTGGCCTGGTTCTTAGGCTCTAGAGCAGCTCTGCTGACCTAGTTCTCTGGCTCTACAACGGCTTTGCTGACCTGGTTCTCTGGCTGTAAAGCAGCTCTGCTGACCTGGTTCTCTGGCTGTAAAGCAGCTCTGCTGACCTGGTTCTCTCCCTCTATAGCAGCTCTGCTGACCTGGTTCTCAGGATCTAGAGCAGCTCTGCTGACCTGGTTCTCAGGCTCTAGAGCAGCTCTGCTGACCTGGTTCTCTG
Source organism: Triturus cristatus (assembly GCF_964204655.1). Lineage (NCBI taxonomy): Eukaryota > Metazoa > Chordata > Amphibia > Caudata > Salamandridae > Triturus > Triturus cristatus. The sequence continues at coordinate 71,103 of NW_028188003.1, read as the reverse complement.
GCTCTAGAGCAGCTCTGCTGACCTGGTTCTCTGGCTCTAGAGCAGCTCTGCTGACCTGGTTCTCTGGCTCTAGAGCAGCTCTGCTGACCTGGTTCTCTGGCTCTAAAGCCGCTCTGCTGATCTGGTTCTCTGGCTCTAAAGCAGCTCTGCTGACCTGGTTCTCTGGCTGTTGACCTGGTTCTCTGGCTCTAAAGCTTACCTGGTTCTCTCCCTCAAAAGCAGCTCTGCTGACCTGATTCTCTGGCTCTAGAGCAGCTCTGCTGACCTGGTTGTCAGGCTCTAGAGCAGCTCTGCTGACCTGGTTCTTTGGCTCTAGAGAAGCTCTACTGACCTGGTTCTCTGGCTCTACAACGGCTCTGCTGACCGGGTTCTCTGGCTCTACAGCAGCTCTGCTGACCTGGTTCTATGGCTCTACAGCAGCTCTGCTGACCTCGTTCTCTCCCTCTAAAGCAGCTCTGCTGACCTGGTTTCTCTGGCTCCTGAGCAGCTCTGCTAACCTGGTTCTCTGGCTCTAGAGCAGCTCTGCTGACCTGGTTCTATGGCTCTAAAGCAACTCTGCTGACCTGGCTCTACAGAAGCTCTGCTGACCTGGTTCTCTGTCTCTAGAGCAGCTCTGCTGACCTGGTTCTTAGGCTCTAGAGCAGCTCTGCTGACCTGGTTCTCTGGCTCTAAAGCAGGTCTGCTGACCTGGTTCTCTGGCTCCACAACGGCTCTGCTGACCTGGTTCTCTGGCTCTAAAGCAGCTCTGCTGACCTGGTTCTCTGGCTCTAAAGCAGTTCTGCTGACCTGGTTCTCTGGCTCTAAAGCTGCTCTGCTGACCTGGTTCTCTGGCTCTAAAGCTGACCTGGTTCTCTCCCTCTAAAGCAGCTCTACTGACCTGGTTCTCTGGCTCTACAACGGCTCTGCTGACCGGGTTCTCTGGCTCTACAGAAGCTCTGCTGACCTGGTTCTATGGCTCTACAGCAGCTCTGCTGACCTCGTTCTCTCCCTCTAATGCAGCTCTGCTGACCTGGTTTCTCTGGCTCTAGAGCAGCTCTGCTAACCTGGTTCTCTGGCTCTAGAGCAGCTCTGCTGACCTGGTTCTATGGCTCTAAAGCAACTCTGCTGGCCTGGCTCTACAGAAGCTCTGCTGACATGGTTCTGAGGCTATAAAGCAGCTCTGCTGACCTGGTTCTCTGGCTATAAAGCAGCTCTGCTGACCTGGTTCTATGGCTCTAAAGCGGCTCTGCTGACCTGGTTCTCTGCCTCTAGAGCAGCTCTGCTGACCTGATTCTTAGGTTCTATAGCAGCGCTGCTGACCTGGATCTCTCCCTCTAAAGCAGCTCTGCTGACCTGGTTTCTCTGGCTCTAGAGCAGCTCTGCTGACCTGGTTCTCTGGCTGTAGAGCAGCTCTGCTGACGTGGTTCTCTGGCTCTAGAGCAGCTCTGCTAACCTGGTTTCTCTGGCACTAGAGCAGCTCTGCTGACCTGGTTTCTCTGGATCTAGAGCAGCTCTGCTGACCTGGTTCTCTGGCTCTAGAGCAGCTCTGCTGACCTGGTTCTCTGGCTCTAGAGCAGCTCTGCTGACCTGGTTCTCTGGCTCTAGAGCAGCTCTGCTGACCTGGTTCTCTGGCTCTAGAGCAGCTCTGCTGACCTGGTTCTCTGGCTCTAAAGCAGCTCCGCTGACCTGGTTCTATGGCTCTAAAGCAGCTCTGCTGACCTGGCTCTACAGCAGCTCTGCTAACCTGGTTCTTAGGCTCTAGAGCAGCTCTGCAGACCTGGTTCTCTGGCTCTAAAGCAGCTCTGCTGACCTGATTCTCTGGCTCTAAAGCAGGTCTGCTGACCTGGTTCTCTGGCTCTACAACGGCTCTGCTGACCTGGTTCTCTCCCTTTAAAGCAGCTCTGCTGACCTGGTTCTCTCCCTCTACAGCAGCTCTGCTGACCTGGTTCTATTGCTCTAAAGCACCTCTGCTGACCTAGCTCTGCTGACCTGGTTCTCTGTCTCTAGAGCAGCTCTGCTGACCTGGTTCTTAGGCTCTAGAGCAGCTCTGCTGACTTGGTTCTCTCCTTCTAAAGCCCTGGTTCTCTCCCTCTAAAGCAGCTCTGCTGACCTGATTCTCTGGCTCTACAGCAGCTCTGCTGACCTGGTTGTCAGGCTCTACAGCAGCTCTGCTGACTTGGTTCTTAGGCTCTAGAGCAGCTCTGCTGACCTAGTTCTCTGGCTCTACAACTGCTCTGTTGACCTGGCTCTCTGGCTCTACAGCAGCTCTGCTGACCTGGGTCTCTGGCTGTAAAGCAGCTCTGCTGACCTGGTTCTCTCCCTCTAAACCAGCTCTGCTGACCTGGTTTCTCTGGTTCTACAGCAGCTCTACTGACCTGGTTCTCTGGCTTTGAAGCAGCTCTGTTGACCTGGTTCTCTGGCTTTAGAGCAGCTCTGCTGACCTGGTTCTTAGTCTCTAGAGCAGCTCTGCTGACCTGGTTCTCGGGCTCTGCAACGGCTCTGCTGGCCTGGTTCTCTGGCTCTAAAGCAGCTCTGCTGACCTCGTTCTCTGGCTCTACAGCAGCTCTGCTGAACTGGTTCTGCGGCTCTACAGCAGCTCTGCTGACCTGATTCTTAGCCTCTAGACCAGCTCTGCTTACCTGGTTCTCTGCCTCTAAAGCAGCTCTGCTGGCCTGGTTCTCTGCCTCTAAAGCAGCTCTGCTGACCTGGCTCTCTCCCTCTAAAGCAGCTCTGCTGACCTGGTTTCTCTGGCTCTACAGCCGCTCTGCTGACCTGATTCTGTGGCTCTGAAGCAGCTCTGCTGACCTGATTCTGTGGCCCTAAAGCAGCTCTGCTGACCTGGATCTCTGGCTCTAAAGCAGCTCTGCTGACCTGGCTCTCTGGCTCTACAACAGCTTTGCTGACCTGGTTCTCTGGCTCTAAAGCAGCTCTGCTGACCTGGTTCTCTCCCTCTAAAGCAGCTCTGCTGAATTGATTCTCTGGCTCTACACCAGCTCTGCTGACCTGGTTGTCAGGCTCTACAGCAGCTCTGCTGGCCTGGTTCTTAGGCTCTAGAGCAGCTCTGCTGACCTAGTTCTCTGGCTCTACAACGGCTCTGCTGACCTGGTTCTCTGGCTGTAAAGCAGCTCTGCTGACCTGGTTCTCTGGCTGTAAAGCAGCTCTGCTGACCTGGTTCTCTCCCTCTATAGCAGCTCTGCTGACCTGGTTCTCAGGATCTAGAGCAGCTCTGCTGACCTGGTTCTCAGGCTCTAGAGCAGCTCTGCTGACCTGGTTCTCTGGCTCTAGAGCAGCTCTGCTGACCTGGTTCTCAGGCTCTAGAGCAGCTCTGCTGACCTGGTTCTCAGGCTCTAGAGCAGCTCTACTAACCTGGGTGTCTGCCTATTAAGCAGCTCTGCTGACCTGGTTCTCTGCGTCTAAAGCAGCTCTGCTGACCTGGTTCTCTCCCTCTAAACCAGCCCTGCTGACCTGGTTTCTCTGGTTCTACAGCAGCTCTACTGACCTGGTTCTCTGGCTTTGAAGCAGCTCTGTTGACCTGGTTCTCTGGCTTTAGAGCAGCTCTGCTGACCTGGTTCTTAGTCTCTAGAGCAGCTCTGCTGACCTGGTTCTCGGGCTCTGCAACGGCTCTGCTGGCCTGTTTCTCTGGCTCTAAAGCAGCTCTGCTGACCTCGTTCTCTGGCTCTACAGCAGCTCTGCTGAACTGGTTCTGCGGCTCTACAGCAGCTCTGCTGACCTGATTCTTAGCCTCTAGACCAGCTCTGCTTACCTGGTTCTCTGCCTCTAAAGCAGCTCTGCTGGCCTGGTTCTCTGCCTCTAAAGCAGCTCTGCTGACCTGGCTCTCTCCCTCTAAAGCAGCTCTGCTGACCTGGTTTCTCTGGCTCTACAGCCGCTCTGCTGACCTGATTCTGTGGCTCTGTAGCAGCTCTGCTGACCTGATTCTGTGGCCCTAAAGCAGCTCTGCTGACCTGGATCTCTGGCTCTAAAGCAGCTCTGCTGACCTGGTTCTCTGGCTCTACAACAGCTTTGCTGACCTGGTTCTCTGGCTCTAAAGCAGCTCTGCTGACCTGGTTCTCTCCCTCTAAAGCAGCTCTGCTGAATTGATTCTCTGGCTCTACAGCAGCTCTGCTGACCTGGTTGTCAGGCTCTACAGCAGCTCTGCTGGCCTGGTTCTTAGGCTCTAGAGCAGCTCTGCTGACCTAGTTCTCTGGCTCTACAACGGCTCTGCTGACCTGGTTCTCTGGCTGTAAAGCAGCTCTGCTGACCTGGTTCTCTGGCTGTAAAGCAGCTCTGCTGACCTGGTTCTCTCCCTCTATAGCAGCTCTGCTGACCTGGTTCTCAGGATCTAGAGCAGCTCTGCTGACCTGGTTCTCAGGCTCTAGAGCAGCTCTGCTGACCTGGTTCTCTGGCTCTAGAGCAGCTCTGCTGACCTGGTTCTCTGGCTCTAGAGCAGCTCTGCTGACCTGGTTCTCAGGCTCTAGAGCAGCTCTGCTGACCTGGTTCTCTGGCTCTAAAGCAGCTCTGCTGACCTGGTTCTCTCCCTCTAAAGCAGCTCTGCTGAATTGATTCTCTGGCTCTACAGCAGCTCTGCTGACCTGGTTGTCAGGCTCTACAGCAGCTCTGCTGGCCTGGTTCTTAGGCTCTAGAGCAGCTCTGCTGACCTAGTTCTCTGGCTCTACAACGGCTCTGCTGACCTGGTTCTCTGGCTGTAAAGCAGCTCTGCTGACCTGGTTCTCTGGCTGTAAAGCAGCTCTGCTGACCTGGTTCTCTCCCTCTATAGCAGCTCTGCTGACCTGGTTCTCAGGATCTAGAGCAGCTCTGCTGACCTGGTTCTCAGGCTCTAGAGCAGCTCTGCTGACCTGGTTCTCTGGCTCTAGAGCAGCTCTGCTGACCTGGTTCTCTGGCTCTAGAGCAGCTCTGCTGACCTGGTTCTCAGGCTCTAGAGCAGCTCTGCTGACCTGGTTCTCAGGCTCTAGAGCAGCTCTACTAACCTGGGTGTCTGCCTATTAAGCAGCTCTGCTGACCTGGTTCTCTGCGTCTAAAGCAGCTCTGCTGACCTGGTTCTCTCCCTCTAAAGCAGCTCTGCTGACCTGGTTTCTCTGGCTCTACAGCAGCTCTACTGACCTGGGTCTCTGGCTTTGAAGCAGCTCTGCTGACCTGGTTCTCTGGCTTTAGAGCAGCTCTGCTGACCTGGTTCTTAGACTCTAGAGCAGCTCTGCTGACCTGGTTCTCGGGCTCTGCACGGCTCTGCTGACCTGGTTCTCTGGCTCTAAGGCAGCGCTGCTGACCTGGTTCTATGGCTCTAAAGCAGCTCTGCTGACCTCGTTCTCTGGCTCTACAGCAGCTCTGCTGACCTGGTTCTGCGGCTCTACAGCAGCTCTGCTGACCTGGTTCTCTGCCTCTAGAACAGCTCTGCTGACCTGGTTCTCTGGCTCTAATGCAGCTCTGCTGACTTGGTTCTCTGGCTCAAGTGCAGCCCTGCTGACCTGTTTCTTAGGCTCTAGAGCAGCTCTACTGACCTGGTTCTCGAGCTCTGCAACAGCGCTGCTGACCTGGTTCTCTGGCTCTAAAGCAGCTCAGCTCTGCTGACCTGGTTCTATGGCTCTAAGGCAGCTCTGCTGACCTGGTTCTGTTGTTCTACAGCAGCTGTGCTGACCTGGTTCTCTTCCTCTAGCGTAGCTCTGCTGACCTGGTTCTCAGGCTCTAGAGCAGCCCTGCTGACCTGTTTCTCTGGCTCTAAAGCAGCTCTGCTGACCTGGTTCTCTGGTTCCAAAGCGGCTCCGCTGACCTGGTTCTCTGGATCTAGAGCAGCTCTGCTGACCTGGTTGTCTGGCTGTAAAGCAGCTCCGCTGACCTGGTTCTCAGGCTCTAAAAAGGCTCTGCTGACCTGGTTCTCTGGCTCTACAACTGCTCTGCTGACCTGGTTCTCTGGCTCTAAAGCAGCTCTGCTGACCTGGCTCTCTGGCTCTACAGCAGCTCTGCTGACCTGGGTCTCTGGCTGTAAAGCAGCTCTGCTGACCTGGTTCTCTCCCTCTAAACCAGCTCTGCTGACATGGTTTCTCTGGTTCTACAGCAGCTCTACTGACCTGGTTCTCTGGCTTTGAAGCAGCTCTGTTGACCTGGTTCTCTGGCTTTAGAGCAGCTCTGCTGACCTGGTTCTTTGTCTCTAGAGCAGCTCTGCTGACCTGGTTCTCGGGCTCTGCAACGGCTCTGCTGGCCTGGTTCTCTGGCTCTAAAGCAGCTCTGCTGACCTCGTTCTCTGGCTCTACAGCAGCTCTGCTGAACTGGTTCTGCGGCTCTACAGCAGCTCTGCTGACCTGATTCTTAGCCTCTAGACCAGCTCTGCTTACCTGGTTCTCTGCCTCTAAAGCAGCTCTGCTGGCCTGGTTCTCTGCCTCTAAAGCAGCTCTGCTGACCTGGCTCTCTCCCTCTAAAGCAGCTCTGCTGACCTGGTTCTCTGCCTCTAGAGCAACTCTGCTGACCTGGTTCTCTGCATCTAGAGCAACTCTGCTGACCTGGTTCTTAGGCTCTAGAGTAGCTCTGCTGACCTGGTTCTCTGGCTCTAAAGCAGCTCTGCTGACCTGGTTCTCTCCCTTTAAAGCAGCTCTGCTGACCAGGTTTCTCTGGGTCAAGAGCAGCTCTGCTGACCTGGTTCTCTGGCTCTACAACAGCTTTGCTGACCTGATTCTCCGACTCTAGAGCAGCTCTGCTGACCTGGTTGTCAGGCTCTAGAGCAACTCTGCTGACCTGGTTCTTAGGCTCTAGAGCAGCTCTGCTGACCTGGTTCTCTGGCTCTAAAGCAGCTCTGCTGATCTGGTTCTCTGGCTCTAAAGCAGCTCTGCTGATCTGGTTCTCTGGCTCTAAAGCAGCTCTGCTGACCTGGTTCTCTGGCTGTTGACCTGGTTCTCTGGCTCTAAAGCTTACCTGGTTCTCTCCCTCAAAAGCAGCTCTGCTGACCTGATTCTCTGGCTCTAGAGCAGCTCTGCTGACCTGGTTGTCAGGCTCTAGAGCAGCTCTGCTGACCTGGTTCTTTGGCTCTAGAGAAGCTCTACTGACCTGGTTCTCTGGCTCTACAACGGCTCTGCCGACCGGGTTCTCTGGCTCTACAGCAGCTCTGCTGACCTGGTTCTATGGCTCTACAGCAGCTCTGCTGACCTCGTTCTCTCCCTCTAAAGCAGCTCTGCTGACCTGGTTTCTCTGGCTCCTGAGCAGCTCTGCTAACCTGGTTCTCTGGCTCTAGAGCAGCTCTGCTGACCTGGTTCTATGGCTCTAAAGCAACTCTGCTGACCTGGCTCTACAGAAGCTCTGCTGACCTGGTTCTCTGTCTCTAGAGCAGCTCTGCTGACCTGGTTCTTAGGCTCTAGAGCAGCTCTGCTGACCTGGTTCTCTGGCTCTAAAGCAGGTCTGCTGACCTGGTTCTCTGGCTCCACAACGGCTCTGCTGACCTGGTTCTCTGGCTCTAAAGCAGCTCTGCTGACCTGGTTCTCTGGCTCTAAAGCAGTTCTGCTGACCTGGTTCTCTGGCTCTAAAGCTGCTCTGCTGACCTGGTTCTCTGGCTCTAAAGCTGACCTGGTTCTCTCCCTCTAAAGCAGCTCTACTGACCTGGTTCTCTGGCTCTACAACGGCTCTGCTGACCGGGTTCTCTGGCTCTACAGAAGCTCTGCTGACCTGGTTCTATGGCTCTACAGCAGCTCTGCTGACCTCGTTCTCTCCCTCTAATGCAGCTCTGCTGACCTGGTTTCTCTGGCTCTAGAGCAGCTCTGCTAACCTGGTTCTCTGGCTCTAGAGCAGCTCTGCTGACCTGGTTCTATGGCTCTAAAGCAACTCTGCTGGCCTGGCTCTACAGAAGCTCTGCTGACATGGTTCTGAGCCTATAAAGCAGCTCTGCTGACCTGGTTCTCTGGCTATAAAGCAGCTCTGCTGACCTGGTTCTATGGCTCTAAAGCGGCTCTGCTGACCTGGTTCTCTGCCTCTAGAGCAGCTCTGCTGACCTGATTCTTAGGTTCTATAGCAGCGCTACTGACCTGGATCTCTCCCTCTAAAGCAGCTCTGCTGACCTGGTTTCTCTGGCTCTAGAGCAGCTCTGCTGACCTGGTTCTCTGGCTGTAGAGCAGCTCTGCTGACGTGGTTCTCTGGCTCTAGAGCAGCTCTGCTAACCTGGTTTCTCTGGCACTAGAGCAGCTCTGCTGACCTGGTTTCTCTGGATCTAGAGCAGCTCTGCTGACCTGGTTCTCTGGCTCTAGAGCAGCTCTGCTGACCTGGTTCTCTGGCTCTAGAGCAGCTCTGCTGACCTGGTTCTCTGGCTCTAGAGCAGCTCTGCTGACCTGGTTCTCTGGCTCTAAAGCAGCTCCGCTGACCTGGTTCTATGGCTCTAAAGCAGCTCTGCTGACCTGGCTCTACAGCAGCTCTGCTAACCTGGTTCTTAGGCTCTAGAGCAGCTCTGCAGACCTGGTTCTCTGGCTCTAAAGCAGCTCTGCTGACCTGATTCTCTGGCTCTAAAGCAGGTCTGCTGACCTGGTTCTCTGGCTCTACAACGGCTCTGCTGACCTGGTTCTCTCCCTTTAAAGCAGCTCTGCTGACCTGGTTCTCTCCCTCTACAGCAGCTCTGCTGACCTGGTTCTATTGCTCTAAAGCACCTCTGCTGACCTAGCTCTGCTGACCTGGTTCTCTGTCTCTAGAGCAGCTCTGCTGACCTGGTTCTTAGGCTCTAGAGCAGCTCTGCTGACCTGGTTCTCTCCTTCTAAAGCCCTGGTTCTCTCCCTCTAAAGCAGCTCTGCTGACCTGATTCTCTGGCTCTACAGCAGCTCTGCTGACCTGGTTGTCAGGCTCTACAGCAGCTCTGCTGACTTGGTTCTTAGGCTCTAGAGCAGCTCTGCTGACCTAGTTCTCTGGCTCTACAACTGCTCTGCTGACCTGGCTCTCTGGCTCTACAGCAGCTCTGCTGACCTGGGTCTCTGGCTGTAAAGCAGCTCTGCTGACCTGGTTCTCTCCCTCTAAACCAGCTCTGCTGACCTGGTTTCTCTGGTTCTACAGCAGCTCTACTGACCTGGTTCTCTGGCTTTGAAGCAGCTCTGTTGACCTGGTTCTCTGGCTTTAGAGCAGCTCTGCTGACCTGGTTCTTAGTCTCTAGAGCAGCTCTGCTGACCTGGTTCTCGGGCTCTGCAACGGCTCTGCTGGCCTGGTTCTCTGGCTCTAAAGCAGCTCTGCTGACCTCGTTCTCTGGCTCTACAGCAGCTCTGCTGAACTGGTTCTGCGGCTCTACAGCAGCTCTGCTGACCTGATTCTTAGCCTCTAGACCAGCTCTGCTTACCTGGTTCTCTGCCTCTAAAGCAGCTCTGCTGGCCTGGTTCTCTGCCTCTAAAGCAGCTCTGCTGACCTGGCTCTCTCCCTCTAAAGCAGCTCTGCTGACCTGGTTTCTCTGGCTCTACAGCCGCTCTGCTGACCTGATTCTGTGGCTCTGAAGCAGCTCTGCTGACCTGATTCTGTGGCCCTAAAGCAGCTCTGCTGACCTGGATCTCTGGCTCTAAAGCAGCTCTGCTGACCTGGCTCTCTGGCTCTACAACAGCTTTGCTGACCTGGTTCTCTGGCTCTAAAGCAGCTCTGCTGACCTGGTTCTCTCCCTCTAAAGCAGCTCTGCTGAATTGATTCTCTGGCTCTACACCAGCTCTGCTGACCTGGTTGTCAGGCTCTACAGCAGCTCTGCTGGCCTGGTTCTTAGGCTCTAGAGCAGCTCTGCTGACCTAGTTCTCTGGCTCTACAACGGCTCTGCTGACCTGGTTCTCTGGCTGTAAAGCAGCTCTGCTGACCTGGTTCTCTGGCTGTAAAGCAGCTCTGCTGACCTGGTTCTCTCCCTCTATAGCAGCTCTGCTGACCTGGTTCTCAGGATCTAGAGCAGCTCTGCTGACCTGGTTCTCAGGCTCTAGAGCAGCTCTGCTGACCTGGTTCTCTGGCTCTAGAGCAGCTCTGCTGACCTGGTTCTCTGGCTCTAGAGCAGCTCTGCTGACCTGGTTCTCAGGCTCTAGAGCAGCTCTGCTGACCTGGTTCTCAGGCTCTAGAGCAGCTCTACTAACCTGGGTGTCTGCCTATTAAGCAGCTCTGCTGACCTGGTTCTCTGCGTCTAAAGCAGCTCTGCTGACCTGGTTCTCTCCCTCTAAACCAGCCCTGCTGACCTGGTTTCTCTGGTTCTACAGCAGCTCTACTGACCTGGTTCTCTGGCTTTGAAGCAGCTCTGTTGACCTGGTTCTCTGGCTTTAGAGCAGCTCTGCTGACCTGGTTCTTAGTCTCTAGAGCAGCTCTGCTGACCTGGTTCTCGGGCTCTGCAACGGCTCTGCTGGCCTGGTTCTCTGGCTCTAAAGCAGCTCTGCTGACCTCGTTCTCTGGCTCTACAGCAGCTCTGCTGAACTGGTTCTGCGGCTCTACAGCAGCTCTGCTGACCTGATTCTTAGCCTCTAGACCAGCTCTGCTTACCTGGTTCTCTGCCTCTAAAGCAGCTCTGCTGGCCTGGTTCTCTGCCTCTAAAGCAGCTCTGCTGACCTGGCTCTCTCCCTCTAAAGCAGCTCTGCTGACCTGGTTTCTCTGGCTCTACAGCCGCTCTGCTGACCTGATTCTGTGGCTCTGTAGCAGCTCTGCTCACCTGATTCTGTGGCCCTAAAGCAGCTCTGCTGACCTGGATCTCTGGCTCTAAAGCAGCTCTGCTGACCTGGTTCTCTGGCTCTACAACAGCTTTGCTGACCTGGTTCTCTGGCTCTAAAGCAGCTCTGCTGACCTGGTTCTCTCCCTCTAAAGCAGCTCTGCTGAATTGATTCTCTGGCTCTACAGCAGCTCTGCTGACCTGGTTGTCAGGCTCTAGAGCAGCTCTGCTGGCCTGGTTCTTAGGCTCTAGAGCAGCTCTGCTGACCTAGTTCTCTGGCTCTACAACGGCTTTGCTGACCTGGTTCTCTGGCTGTAAAGCAGCTCTGCTGACCTGGTTCTCTGGCTGTAAAGCAGCTCTGCTGACCTGGTTCTCTCCCTCTATAGCAGCTCTGCTGACCTGGTTCTCAGGATCTAGAGCAGCTCTGCTGACCTGGTTCTCAGGCTCTAGAGCAGCTCTGCTGACCTGGTTCTCTGGCTCTAGAGCAGCTCTGCTGACCTGGTTCTCTGGCTCTAGAGCAGCTCTGCTGACCTGGTTCTCTGGCTCTAGAGCAGCTCTGCTGACCTGGTTCTCTGGCTCTAAAGCCGCTCTGCTGATCTGGTTCTCTGGCTCTAAAGCAGCTCTGCTGACCTGGTTCTCTGGCTGTTGACCTGGTTCTCTGGCTCTAAAGCTTACCTGGTTCTCTCCCTCAAAAGCAGCTCTGCTGACCTGATTCTCTGGCTCTAGAGCAGCTCTGCTGACCTGGTTGTCAGGCTCTAGAGCAGCTCTGCTGACCTGGTTCTTTGGCTCTAGAGAAGCTCTACTGACCTGGTTCTCTGGCTCTACAACGGCTCTGCTGACCGGGTTCTCTGGCTCTACAGCAGCTCTGCTGACCTGGTTCTATGGCTCTACAGCAGCTCTGCTGACCTCGTTCTCTCCCTCTAAAGCAGCTCTGCTGACCTGGTTTCTCTGGCTCCTGAGCAGCTCTGCTAACCTGGTTCTCTGGCTCTAGAGCAGCTCTGCTGACCTGGTTCTATGGCTCTAAAGCAACTCTGCTGACCTGGCTCTACAGAAGCTCTGCTGACCTGGTTCTCTGTCTCTAGAGCAGCTCTGCTGACCTGGTTCTTAGGCTCTAGAGCAGCTCTGCTGACCTGGTTCTCTGGCTCTAAAGCAGGTCTGCTGACCTGGTTCTCTGGCTCCACAACGGCTCTGCTGACCTGGTTCTCTGGCTCTAAAGCAGCTCTGCTGACCTGGTTCTCTGGCTCTAAAGCAGTTCTGCTGACCTGGTTCTCTGGCTCTAAAGCTGCTCTGCTGACCTGGTTCTCTGGCTCTAAAGCTGACCTGGTTCTCTCCCTCTAAAGCAGCTCTACTGACCTGGTTCTCTGGCTCTACAACGGCTCTGCTGACCGGGTTCTCTGGCTCTACAGAAGCTCTGCTGACCTGGTTCTATGGCTCTACAGCAGCTCTGCTGACCTCGTTCTCTCCCTCTAATGCAGCTCTGCTGACCTGGTTTCTCTGGCTCTAGAGCAGCTCTGCTAACCTGGTTCTCTGGCTCTAGAGCAGCTCTGCTGACCTGGTTCTATGGCTCTAAAGCAACTCTGCTGGCCTGGCTCTACAGAAGCTCTGCTGACATGGTTCTGAGGCTATAAAGCAGCTCTGCTGACCTGGTTCTCTGGCTATAAAGCAGCTCTGCTGACCTGGTTCTATGGCTCTAAAGCGGCTCTGCTGACCTGGTTCTCTGCCTCTAGAGCAGCTCTGCTGACCTGATTCTTAGGTTCTATAGCAGCGCTGCTGACCTGGATCTCTCCCTCTAAAGCAGCTCTGCTGACCTGGTTTCTCTGGCTCTAGAGCAGCTCTGCTGACCTGGTTCTCTGGCTGTAGAGCAGCTCTGCTGACGTGGTTCTCTGGCTCTAGAGCAGCTCTGCTAACCTGGTTTCTCTGGCACTAGAGCAGCTCTGCTGACCTGGTTTCTCTGGATCTAGAGCAGCTCTGCTGACCTGGTTCTCTGGCTCTAGAGCAGCTCTGCTGACCTGGTTCTCTGGCTCTAGAGCAGCTCTGCTGACCTGGTTCTCTGGCTCTAGAGCAGCTCTGCTGACCTGGTTCTCTGGCTCTAGAGCAGCTCTGCTGACCTGGTTCTCTGGCTCTAAAGCAGCTCCGCTGACCTGGTTCTATGGCTCTAAAGCAGCTCTGCTGACCTGGCTCTACAGCAGTTCTGCTAACCTGGTTCTTAGGCTCTAGAGCAGCTCTGCAGACCTGGTTCTCTGGCTCTAAAGCAGCTCTGCTGACCTGATTCTCTGGCTCTAAAGCAGGTCTGCTGACCTGGTTCTCTGGCTCTACAACGGCTCTGCTGACCTGGTTCTCTCCCTTTAAAGCAGCTCTGCTGACCTGGTTCTCTCCCTCTACAGCAGCTCTGCTGACCTGGTTCTATTGCTCTAAAGCACCTCTGCTGACCTAGCTCTGCTGACCTGGTTCTCTGTCTCTAGAGCAGCTCTGCTGACCTGGTTCTTAGGCTCTAGAGCAGCTCTGCTGACTTGGTTCTCTCCTTCTAAAGCCCTGGTTCTCTCCCTCTAAAGCAGCTCTGCTGACCTGATTCTCTGGCTCTACAGCAGCTCTGCTGACCTGGTTGTCAGGCTCTACAGCAGCTCTGCTGACTTGGTTCTTAGGCTCTAGAGCAGCTCTGCTGACCTAGTTCTCTGGCTCTACAACTGCTCTGTTGACCTGGCTCTCTGGCTCTACAGCAGCTCTGCTGACCTGGGTCTCTGGCTGTAAAGCAGCTCTGCTGACCTGGTTCTCTCCCTCTAAACCAGCTCTGCTGACCTGGTTTCTCTGGTTCTACAGCAGCTCTACTGACCTGGTTCTCTGGCTTTGAAGCAGCTCTGTTGACCTGGTTCTCTGGCTTTAGAGCAGCTCTGCTGACCTGGTTCTTAGTCTCTAGAGCAGCTCTGCTGACCTGGTTCTCGGGCTCTGCAACGGCTCTGCTGGCCTGGTTCTCTGGCTCTAAAGCAGCTCTGCTGACCTCGTTCTCTGGCTCTACAGCAGCTCTGCTGAACTGGTTCTGCGGCTCTACAGCAGCTCTGCTGACCTGATTCTTAGCCTCTAGACCAGCTCTGCTTACCTGGTTCTCTGCCTCTAAAGCAGCTCTGCTGGCCTGGTTCTCTGCCTCTAAAGCAGCTCTGCTGACCTGGCTCTCTCCCTCTAAAGCAGCTCTGCTGACCTGGTTTCTCTGGCTCTACAGCCGCTCTGCTGACCTGATTCTGTGGCTCTGAAGCAGCTCTGCTGACCTGATTCTGTGGCCCTAAAGCAGCTCTGCTGACCTGGATCTCTGGCTCTAAAGCAGCTCTGCTGACCTGGCTCTCTGGCTCTACAACAGCTTTGCTGACCTGGTTCTCTGGCTCTAAAGCAGCTCTGCTGACCTGGTTCTCTCCCTCTAAAGCAGCTCTGCTGAATTGATTCTCTGGCTCTACACCAGCTCTGCTGACCTGGTTGTCAGGCTCTACAGCAGCTCTGCTGGCCTGGTTCTTAGGCTCTAGAGCAGCTCTGCTGACCTAGTTCTCTGGCTCTACAACGGCTCTGCTGACCTGGTTCTCTGGCTGTAAAGCAGCTCTGCTGACCTGGTTCTCTGGCTGTAAAGCAGCTCTGCTGACCTGGTTCTCTCCCTCTATAGCAGCTCTGCTGACCTGGTTCTCAGGATCTAGAGCAGCTCTGCTGACCTGGTTCTCAGGCTCTAGAGCAGCTCTGCTGACCTGGTTCTCTGGCTCTAGAGCAGCTCTGCTGACCTGGTTCTCAGGCTCTAGAGCAGCTCTGCTGACCTGGTTCTCAGGCTCTAGAGCAGCTCTACTAACCTGGGTGTCTGCCTATTAAGCAGCTCTGCTGACCTGGTTCTCTGCGTCTAAAGCAGCTCTGCTGACCTGGTTCTCTCCCTCTAAACCAGCCCTGCTGACCTGGTTTCTCTGGTTCTACAGCAGCTCTACTGACCTGGTTCTCTGGCTTTGAAGCAGCTCTGTTGACCTGGTTCTCTGGCTTTAGAGCAGCTCTGCTGACCTGGTTCTTAGTCTCTAGAGCAGCTCTGCTGACCTGGTTCTCGGGCTCTGCAACGGCTCTGCTGGCCTGTTTCTCTGGCTCTAAAGCAGCTCTGCTGACCTCGTTCTCTGGCTCTACAGCAGCTCTGCTGAACTGGTTCTGCGGCTCTACAGCAGCTCTGCTGACCTGATTCTTAGCCTCTAGACCAGCTCTGCTTACCTGGTTCTCTGCCTCTAAAGCAGCTCTGCTGGCCTGGTTCTCTGCCTCTAAAGCAGCTCTGCTGACCTGGCTCTCTCCCTCTAAAGCAGCTCTGCTGACCTGGTTTCTCTGGCTCTACAGCCGCTCTGCTGACCTGATTCTGTGGCTCTGTAGCAGCTCTGCTGACCTGATTCTGTGGCCCTAAAGCAGCTCTGCTGACCTGGATCTCTGGCTCTAAAGCAGCTCTGCTGACCTGGTTCTCTGGCTCTACAACAGCTTTGCTGACCTGGTTCTCTGGCTCTAAAGCAGCTCTGCTGACCTGGTTCTCTCCCTCTAAAGCAGCTCTGCTGAATTGATTCTCTGGCTCTACAGCAGCTCTGCTGACCTGGTTGTCAGGCTCTACAGCAGCTCTGCTGGCCTGGTTCTTAGGCTCTAGAGCAGCTCTGCTGACCTAGTTCTCTGGCTCTACAACGGCTCTGCTGACCTGGTTCTCTGGCTGTAAAGCAGCTCTGCTGACCTGGTTCTCTGGCTGTAAAGCAGCTCTGCTGACCTGGTTCTCTCCCTCTATAGCAGCTCTGCTGACCTGGTTCTCAGGATCTAGAGCAGCTCTGCTGACCTGGTTCTCAGGCTCTAGAGCAGCTCTGCTGACCTGGTTCTCTGGCTCTAGAGCAGCTCTGCTGACCTGGTTCTCTGGCTCTAGAGCAGCTCTGCTGACCTGGTTCTCAGGCTCTAGAGCAGCTCTGCTGACCTGGTTCTCAGGCTCTAGAGCAGCTCTACTAACCTGGGTGTCTGCCTATTAAGCAGCTCTGCTGACCTGGTTCTCTGCGTCTAAAGCAGCTCTGCTGACCTGGTTCTCTCCCTCTAAAGCAGCTCTGCTGACCTGGTTTCTCTGGCTCTACAGCAGCTCTACTGACCTGGTTCTCTGGCTTTGAAGCAGCTCTGCTGACCTGGTTCTCTGGCTTTAGAGCAGCTCTGCTGACCTGGTTCTTAGACTCTAGAGCAGCTCTGCTGACCTGGTTCTCGGGCTCTGCACGGCTCTGCTGACCTGGTTCTCTGGCTCTAAGGCAGCGCTGCTGACCTGGTTCTATGGCTCTAAAGCAGCTCTGCTGACCTCGTTCTCTGGCTCTACAGCAGCTCTGCTGACCTGGTTCTGCGGCTCTACAGCAGCTCTGCTGACCTGGTTCTCTGCCTCTAGAACAGCTCTGCTGACCTGGTTCTCTGGCTCTACTGCAGCTCTGCTGACTTGGTTCTCTGGCTCAAGTGCAGCCCTGCTGACCTGTTTCTTAGGCTCTAGAGCAGCTCTACTGACCTGGTTCTCGAGCTCTGCAACAGCGCTGCTGACCTGGTTCTCTGGCTCTAAAGCAGCTCAGCTCTGCTGACCTGGTTCTATGGCTCTAAGGCAGCTCTGCTGACCTGGTTCTGTTGTTCTACAGCAGCTGTGCTGACCTGGTTCTCTTCCTCTAGCGTAGCTCTGCTGACCTGGTTCTCAGGCTCTAGAGCAGCCCTGCTGACCTGTTTCTCTGGCTCTAAAGCAGCTCTGCTGACCTGGTTCTCTGGTTCCAAAGCGGCTCTGCTGACCTGGTTCTCTGGCTCTAGAGCAGCTCTGCTGACCTGGTTGTCTGGCTGTAAAGCAGCTCCGCTGACCTGGTTCTCAGGCTCTAAAAAGGCTCTGCTGACCTGGTTCTCTGGCTCTAGAGCAGCTCTGCTGGCCTGGTTCTTAGGCTCTAGACCAGCTCTGCTTACCTGGTTCTCTGCTTCTAAAGCAACTCTGCTGACCTGGTTCTCTCCCTCTAAAGCAGCTCTGCTGACCTGGTTTCTCTGGCTCTACAGCAGCTCTGCTGACCTGATTCTGTGGCTCTGAAGCAGCTCTGCTGTCCTGATTCTGTGGCTCTGAAGCAGCTCTGCTGAACTGATTCTGTGGCCCTAAAGCAGCTCTGCTGACCTGGATCTCTGGCTCTAAAGCAGCTCTGCTGACCTGGTTCTCTGGCTCTACAACAGCTTTGCTGACCTGGTTCTCTGGCTCTACAGAAGCTCTGCTGACCTGGTTCTCTGCCTCTAGAGCAGCTCTGCTGACCTGGTTTCTCTGGCTCTACAGAAGGTCTGCTGACCTGGTTCTCTGCCTCTAGAACAGCTCTGCTGACCTGGTTCTCTGGCTCTAAAGCAGATCTGCTGACTTGGTTCTCTGGCTCAAGTGCAGCCCTGCTGACCTGGTTCTTAGGCTCTAGAGCAGCTCTGCTGACCTGGTTCTCGGGCTCTGCAACAGCTCTGCTGACCTGGTTCTCTGGCTCTAAAGCAGCTCAGCTCTGCTGACCTGGTTCTATGGCTCTAAGGCAGCTCTGCTGACCTGGTTCTCTGCCTCTAGCGTAGCTCTGCTGACCTGGCTCTCAGGCTCTAGAGCAGCCCTGCTGACCTGGTTCTCTGGCTCTAAAGCAGCTCTGCTGACCTGGTTCTCTGGTTCCAAAGCGGCTCTGCTGACCTGGTTCTCTGGCTCTACAGCAGCTCTACTGACATGGTTCTCTGGCTATAAAGCAGCTCTGCTGACCTGGTTCTCTGGCTATAAAGCAGCTCTGCTGACCTGGTTCTCTGGCTATAAAGCAGCTCTGCTGACCTGGTTCTCTGGCTCTAAAGCAGCTCTGCTGACCTGGTTCTTAGGCTCTAGACCAGCTCTGCTTACCTGGTTCTCTGCCTCTAAAGCAGCTCTGCTGACTTCGTTCTCTGCCTCTAAAGCAGCTTTGCTGAACTGGTTCTCTCCCTCTAAAGCAGCTCTGTTGACCTGGTTTCTCTGGCTCTACAGCAGCTCTGCTGACCTGATTCTGTGGCTCTGAAGCAGCTCTGCTGACCTGATTCTGTGGCCCTAAAGCAGCTCTGCTGACCTGGATCTCTGGCTCTAAAGGAGCTCTGCTGACCTGGTTCTCTGGCTCTACAACGGCTTTGCTGACCTGGTTCTCTGGATCTACAGAAGCTCTGCTGACCTGGTTCTCTGCCTCTAGAGCAACTCTGCTGACCTGGTTCTTAGGCTCTAGAGCAGCTCTGCTGACCTGGTTCTCTGGCTCTAAAGCAGCTCTGCTGACCTGGTTCTCTGCCTCTAGAGCAACTCTGCTGACCTGGTTCTTAGGCTCTAGAGCAGCTCTGCTGACCTGGTTCTCTGGCTCTAAAGCAGCTCTGCTGACCTGGTTCTCTCCCTTTAAAGCAGCTCTGCTGACCAGGTTTGTCTGGCTCAAGAGCAGCTCTGCTGACCTGGTTCTCTGGCTCTACAAAAGCTTTGCTGACCTGATTCTCCGACTCTAGAGCAGCTCTGCTGACCTGGTTGTCAGGCTCTAGAGCAACTCTGCTGACCTGGTTCTTAGGCTCTAGAGCAGCTCTGCTGACCTGGTTCTCTCCCTCTAAAGCAGCTCTGCTGACCTGATTCTATGGCTCTAGAGCAGCTCTGCTGACCTGGTTGTCAGGCTCTAGAGCAGCTCTGCTGACCTGGTTCTTCGGCTCTAGAGAAGCTCTACTGACCTGGTTCTCTGGCTCTACAACGGCTCTGCTGACCGGGTTCTCTGGCTCTACAGCAGCTCTGCTGACCTGGTTCTATGGCTCTACAGCAGCTCTGCTGACCTCGTTCTCTCCCTCTAAAGCAGCTCTGCTGACCTGGTTTCTCTGGCTCTAGAGCAGCTCTGCTGACCTGGTTTCTCTGGCTCTAGAGCAGCTCTGCTAACCTGGTTCTCTGGCTCTAGAGCAGCTCTGCTGACCTGGTTCTATGGCTCTAAAGCAACTCTGCTGACCTGGCTCTACAGAAGCTCTTCTGACCTGGTTCTCTGTCTCTAGAGCAGCTCTGCTGACCTGGTTCTCTGAATCTAAAGCAGGTCTGCTGACCTGGTTCTCTGGCTCTACAACGGCTCTGCTGACCTGGTTCTCTGGCTCTAAAGCAGCTCTGCTGACCTGGTTCTCTGGCTCTAAAGCAGCTCTGCTGACCTGGTTCTCTGGCTCTAAAGCAGCTCTGCTGACCTGGTTCTCTGGTTCCAAAGCGGCTCTGCTGACCTGGTTCTCTGGCTCTAGAGCAGCTCTGCTGACCTGGTTGTCTGGCTGTAAAGCAGCTCCGCTGACCTGGTTCTCAGGCTCTAAAAAGGCTCTGCTGACCTGGTTCTATGGCTCTACAGCAGCTCTGCTGACCTCGTTCTCTCCCTCTAATACAGCTCTGCTGACCTGGTTTCTCTGGCTCTAGAGCAGCTCTGCTAACCTGATTCTCTGGCTGTAGAGCAGCTCTGCTGACCTGGTTCTATGGCTCTAAAGCAACTCTGCTGGCCTGGCACGACATAAGCTCTGCTGACCTGGTTCTCTGTAGAGCAGCTCTGCTGACCTGGTTCTTAGGCTCTAGAGCAGCTCTGCTGACCTGGTTCTCTGGCTCTAAAGCGGCTCTGCTGACCTGGTTCTCTGCTTCTAGAGCAGCTCTGCTGACCTGATTCTTAGGCTCTATAATAGCGCTGCTGACATGGATCTCTACCTCTAAAGCAGCTCTGCTGACCTGGTTTCTCTGGCTCTAGAGCAGCTCTGCTGATCTGGTTCTCTGGCTCTATAGCAGCTCTGCTGACCTGGTTCTCTGGCTCTAGAGCAGCTCTGCTGACGTGGTTCTCTGGCTCTAGAGCAGCTCTGCTAACCTGGTTTCTCTGGCTCTAGAGCAGCTCTGCTGACCTGGTTTCTCTGGATCTAGAGCAGCTCTGCTGACCTGGTTCTCTGGCTCTAGAGCAGCTCTGCTGACCTGGTTCTCTGGCTCTAGAGCAGCTCTGCTGACCTGGTTCTCTGGCTCTAGAGCAGCTCTGCTGACCTGGTTCTCTGGCTCTAGAGCAGCTCCGCTGACCTGGTTCTATGGCTCTAAAGCAGCTCTGCTGACCTGGCTCTACAGCAGCTCTGCTAACCTGGTTCTTAGGCTCTAGAGCAGCTCTGCAGACCTGGTTCTCTGGTTCTAAAGCAGCTCTGCTGACCTGATTCTCTGGCTCTACAACGGCTCTGCTGACCTGGTTCTCTCCCTTTAAAGCAGCTCTGCTGACCTGGTTCTCTCCCTCTACAGCAGCTCTGCTGACCTGGTTCTATGGCTCTAAAGCACCTCTGCTGACCTAGCTCTGCTGACCTGATTGTCAGGCTCTAGAGCAGCTCTGCTGACCTGTTTCTCTCCTTCTAAAGCCCTGGTTCTCTCCCTCTAAAGCAGCTCTGCTGACCTGATTCTCTGGCTCTACAGCAGCTCTGCTGACCTGGTTGTCAGGCTCTACAGCAGCTCTGCTGACCTGGTTCTTAGGCTCTAGAGCAGCTCTGCTGACCTAGTTCTCTGGCTCTACAACTGCTCTGCTGACCTGGTTCTCTGGCTCTAAAGCAGCTCTGCTGACCTGGCTCTCTGGCTCTACAGCAGCTCTGCTGACCTGGGTCTCTGGCTGTAAAGCAGCTCTGCTGACCTGGTTCTCTGGCTTTGAAGCAGCTCTGCTGACCTGGTGGTTCTATGGCTCTAAAGCAGCTCTGCTGACCTGGTTCTCTCCCTCTAAACCAGCTCTGCTGACCTGGTTTCTCTCCCTCTACAGCCGCTCTGCTGACCTGATTCTGTGGCTCTGAAGCAACTCTGCTGACCTGATTCTGTGGCCCTAAAGCAGCTCTGCTGACCTGGATCTCTGGCTCTAAAGCAGCTCTGCTGACCTGGTTCTCTGGCTCTACAACAGCTTTGCTGACCTGGTTCTCTGGCTCTAAAGCAGCTCTGCTGACCTGGTTCTCTCCCTCTAAAGCAGCTCTGCTGAATTGATTCTCTGGCTCTACAGCAGCTCTGCTGACCTGGTTGTCAGGCTCTACAGCAGCTCTGCTGGCCTGGTTCTTAGGCTCTAGAGCAGCTCTGCTGACCTAGTTCTCTGGCTGTAAAGCAGCTCTGCTGACCTGGTTCACTGGCTGTAAAGCAGCTCTGCTGACCTGGTTCTCTGTCTGTAAAGCAGCTCTGCTGACCTGGTTCTCTCCCTCTAAAGCAGCTCTGCTGACCTGGTTCTCAGGCTCTAGAGCAGCTCTGCTGACCTGGTTCTCAGGCTCTAGAGCAGCTCTGCTGACCTGGTTCTCAGGCTCTAGAGCAGCTCCGCTGAACTGGTTCTCTGGCTCTAGAGCAGCTCTGCTGACCTGGTTCTCAGGCTCTAGAGCAGCTCTGCTGACCTGGTTCTCAGGCTCTAGAGCAGCTCTACTAACCTGGGTGTCTGCCTATAAAGCAGCTCTGCTAACCTGGTTCTCTGCGTCTAAAGCAGCTCTGCTGACCTGGTTCTCTCCCTCTAAAGCAGCTCTGCTGATCTGGTTTCTCTGGCTCTACAGCAGCTCTAC
This sequence comes from Triturus cristatus, assembly GCF_964204655.1. Taxonomy (NCBI): domain Eukaryota; kingdom Metazoa; phylum Chordata; class Amphibia; order Caudata; family Salamandridae; genus Triturus; species Triturus cristatus. The sequence goes on along the minus strand of NW_028188003.1, from coordinate 49,982 downwards.
TGACCTGGTTCTCTGGCTTTGAAGCAGCTCTGCTGACCTGGTTCTCTGGCTTTAGAGCAGCTCTGCTGATCTGGTTCTTAGACTCTAGAGCAGCTCTGCTGACCTGGTTCTCGGGCTCTGCACGGCTCTGCTGACCTGGTTCTCTGGCTCTAAGGCAGCGCTGCTGACCTGGTTCTATGGCTCTAAAGCAGCTCTGCTGACCTCGTTCTCTGGCTCTACAGCAGCTCTGCTGACCTGGTTCTGCGGCTCTACAGCAGCTCTGCTGACGTGGTTCTCTGCCTCTAGAACAGCTCTGCTGACCTTGTTCTCTGGCTCTAAAGTAGCTCTGCTGACTTGGTTCTCTGGCTCAAGTGCAGCCCTGCTGACCTGTTTCTTAGGCTCTAGAGCAGCTCTACTGACCTGGTTCTCGAGCTCTGCAACAGCTCTGCTGACCTGGTTCTCTGGCTCTAAAGCAGCTCAGCTCTGCTGACCTGGTTCTATAGCTCTAAGGCAGCTCTGCTGACCTGGTTCTGTGGTTCTACAGCAGCTGTGCTGACCTGGTTCTCTGCCTCTAGCGTAGCTCTGCTGACCTGGTTCTCAGGCTCTAGAGCAGCCCTGCTGACCTGTTTCTCTGGCTCTAAAGCAGCTCTGCTGACCTGGTTCTCTGGTTCCAAAGCGGCTCTGCTGACCTGGTTTTCTGGCTCTAGAGCAGCTCTGCTGACCTGGTTGTCTGGCTGTAAAGCAGCTCCGCTGACCTGGTTCTCAGGCTCTAAAAAGGCTCTGCTGACCTGGTTCTATGGCTCTACAGCAGCTCTGCTGACCTCGTTCTCTCCCTCTAATGCAGCTCTGCTGACCTGGTTTCTCTGGCTCTAGAGCAGCTCTGCTAACCTGATTCTCTGGCTGTAGAGCAGCTCTGCTGACCTGGTTCTATGGCTCTAAAGCAACTCTGCTGGCCTGGCTCTACATAAGCTCTGCTGACCTGGTTCTCTGTCTCTAGAGCAGCTCTGCTGACCTGGTTCTTAGGCTCTAGAGCAGCTCTGCTGACCTGGTTCTCTGGCTCTAAAGCAGGTCTGCTGACCTGGTTCTCTGGCTCTACAACGGCTCTGCTGACCTGGTTCCCTGGCTCTAAAGCAGCTCTGCTGACCTGGTTCTCTGGCTCTAAAGCAGCTCTGCTGACCTGGTTCTCTGGCTCTAAAGCTGTTCTGCTGACCTGGTTCTCTGGCTCTAAAGCTGCTCTGCTGACCTGGTTCTCTGGCTCTAAAGCTGACCTGGTTCTCTCCCTCTAAAGCAGCTCTACTGACCTGGTTCTCTGGCTCTACAACGGCTCTGCTGACCGGGTTCTCTGGCTCTACAGAAGCTCTGCTGACCTGGTTCTCTGGCTCTACAGCAGCTCTGCTGACATGGTTTTGAGGCTATAAAGCAGCTCTGCTGACCTGGCTCTCTGGCTATAAAGCAGCTCTGCTGACCTGGTTCTATGGCTCTAAAGCGGCTCTGCTGACCTGGTTCTCTGCTTCTAGAGCAGCTCTGCTGACCTGATTCTTAGGCTCTATAGCAGCGCTGCTGACATGGATCTCTCCCTCTAAAGCAGCTCTGCTGACCTGGTTTCTCTGGCTCTAGAGCAGCTCTGCTGATCTGGTTCTCTGGCTCTAAAGCAGCTCTGCTGACCTGGTTCTCTGGCTCTAGAGCAGCTCTGCTGACGTGGTTCTCTGGCTCTAGAGCAGCTCTGCTAACCTGGTTTCTCTGGCTCTAGAGCAGCTCTGCTGACCTGGTTTCTCTGGATCTAGAGCAGCTCTGCTGACCTGGTTCTCTGGCTCTAGAGCAGCTCTGCTGACCTGGTTCTCTGGCTCTAGAGCAGCTCCGCTGACCTGGTTCTATGGCTCTAAAGCAGCTCTGCTGACCTGGCTCTACAGCAGCTCTGCTAACCTGGTTCTTAGGCTCTAGAGCAGCTCTGCAGACCTGGTTCTCTGGTTCTAAAGCAGCTCTGCTGACCTGATTCTCTGGCTCTACAACGGCTCTGCTGACATGGTTCTCTCCCTTTAAAGCAGCTCTGCTGACCTGGTTCTCTCCCTCTACAGCAGCTCTGCTGACCTGGTTCTATGGCTCTAAAGCACCTCTGCTGACCTAGCTCTGCTGACCTGATTGTCAGGCTCTAGAGCAGCTCTGCTGACCTGTTTCTCTCCTTCTAAAGCCCTGGTTCTCTCCCTCTAAAGCAGCTCTGCTGACCTGATTCTCTGGCTCTACAGCAGCTCTGCTGACCTGGTTGTCAGGCTCTACAGCAGCTCTGCTGACCTGGTTCTTAGGCTCTAGAGCAGCTCTGCTGACCTAGTTCTCTGGCTCTACAACTGCTCTGCTGACCTGGTTCTCTGGCTCTAAAGCAGCTCTGCTGACCTGGTTCTCTCCCTCTGAACAAGCTCTGCTGACCTGGTTTCTCTGGCTCTACAGCAGCTCTACTGACCTGGTTCTCTGGCTTTGAAGCAGCTCTGCTGACCTGGTTCTCTGGCTTTAGAGCAGCTCTGCTGACCTGGTTCTTAGACTCTAGAGCAGCTCTGCTGTCCTGATTCTGTGGCTCTGAAGCAGCTCTGCTGACCTGATTCTGTGGCCCTAAAGCAGCTCTGCTGACCTGGATCTCTGGCTCTAAAGCAGCTCTGCTGACCTGGTTCTCTGGCTCTACAACGGCTTTGCTGACCTGGTTCTCTGGCTCTACAGAAGCTCTGCTGACCTGGTTTCTCTGGCTCTACAGAAGGTCTGCTGACCTGGTTCTCTGCCTCTAGAACAGCTCTGATGACCTGGTTCTCTGGCTCTAAAGCAGCTCTGCTGACTTGGTTCTCTGGCTCAAGCGCAGCCCTGCTGACGTGGTTCTTAGGCTCTAGAGCAGCTCTGCTGACCTGGTTCTCGGGCTCTGCAACAGCTCTGCTGACCTGGTTCTCTGGCTCTAAAGCAGCTCAGCTCTGCTGACCTGGTTCTATGGCTCTAAGGCAGCTCTGCTGACCTGGTTCTGTGGTTCTACAGCAGCTGTGCTGACCTGGTTCTCTGCCTCTAGCGTAGCTCTGCTGACCTGGCTCTCAGGCTCTAGAGCAGCCCTGCTGACCTGGTTCTCTGGCTCTAAAGCAGCTCTGCTGACCTGGTTCTCTGGTTCCAAAGCGGCTCTGCTGACCTGGTTCTCTGGCTCTAGAGCAGCTCTGCTGACCTGGTTGTCTGGCTGTAAAGCAGCTCCGCTGACCTGGTTCTCAGGCTCTAAGGCAGCGCTGCTGACCTGGTTCTCTGGCTCTAAAGCAGCTCTGCTGACCTCGTTCTCTGGCTTTACAGCAGCTCTGCTGAACTGGTTCTGCGGCTCTACAGCAGCTCTGCTGACCTGATTCTTAGGCTCTAGACCAGCTCTGCTTACCTGGTTCTCTGCCTCTAAAGCAGCTCTGCTGACCTCGTTCTCTGCCTCTAAAGCAGCTCTGCTGACCTGGTTCTCTCCCTCTAAAGCACCTCTGTTGACCTGGTTTCTCTGGCTCTACAGCAGCTCTGCTGACCTGATTCTGTGGCTCTGAAGCAGCTCTGCTGACCTGATTCTGTGGCCCTAAAGCAGCTCTGCTGACCTGGATCTCTGGCTCTAAAGCAGCTCTGCTGACCTGGTTCTCTGGCTCTACAACGGCTTTGCTGACCTGGTTCTCTGGCTCTAAAGCAGCTCTGCTGACCTAGTTCTCTCCCTCTAAAGCAGCTCTGCTGACCTGGTTTCTCTTGCTCTACAGAAGCTCTGCTGACCTGGTTCTCTGCCTCTAGAGCAACTCTGCTGACCTGGTTCTTAGGCTCTAGAGCAGCTCTGCTGACCTGGTTCTCTGGCTCTAAAGCAGCTCTGCTGACCTGGTTCTCTCCCTTTAAAGCAGCTCTGCTGACCAGGTTTCTCTGGCTCAAGAGCAGCTCTGCTGACCTGGTTCTCTGGCTCTACAACAGCTCTGATGACCTGGTTCTCCGACTCTAGAGCAGCTCTGCTGACCTGGTTGTCAGGCTCTAGAGCAACTCTGCTGACGTGGTTCTTAGGCTCTAGAGCAGCTCTGCTGACCTGGTTCTCGGGCTCTGCAACAGCTCTGCTGACCTGGTTCTCTGGCTCTAAAGCAGCTCAGCTCTGCTGACCTGGTTCTATGGCTCTAAGGCAGCTCTGCTGACCTGGTTCTGTGGTTCTACAGCAGCTGTGCTGACCTGGTTCTCTGCCTCTAGCGTAGCTCTGCTGACCTGGCTCTCAGGCTCTAGAGCAGCCCTGCTGACCTGGTTCTCTGGCTCTAAAGCAGCTCTGCTGACCTGGTTCTCTGGTTCCAAAGCGGCTCTGCTGACCTGGTTCTCTGGCTCTACAGCAGCTCTACTGACATGGTTCTCTGGCTATAAAGCAGCTCTGCTGACCTGGTTCTCTGGCTATAAAGCAGCTCTGCTGACCTGGTTCTCTGGCTATAAAGCAGCTCTGCTGACCTGGTTCGCTGGCTCTAAAGCAGCTCTGCTGACCTGGTTCTTAGGCTCTAGAACAGCTCTGCTTACCTGGTTCTCTGTCTCTAAAGCAGCTCTGCTGACTTCGTTCTCTGCCTCTAAAGCAGCTTTGCTGACCTGGTTCTCTCCCTCTAAAGCAGCTCTGTTGACCTGGTTTCTCTGGTTCTACAGCAGCTCTGCTGACCTGATTCTGTGGCTCTGAAGCAGCTCTGCTGACCTGATTCTGTGGCCCTAAAGCAGCTCTGCTGACCTGGATCTCTGGCTCTAAAGCAGCTCTGCTGACCTGGTTCTCTGGCTCTGCAACGGCTTTGCTGACCTGGTTCTCTGGCTCTACAGAAGCTCTGCTGACCTGGTTCTCTGCCTCTAGAGCAACTCTGCTGACATGGTTCTTAGGCTCTAGAGCAGCTCTGCTGACCTGGTTCTCTGGCTCTAAAGCAGCTCTGCTGACCTGGTTCTCTGCCTCTAGAGCAACTCTGCTGACCTGGTTCTTAGGCTCTAGAGCAGCTCTGCTGACCTGGTTCTCTGGCTCTAAAGCAGCTCTGCTGACCTGGTTCTCTCCCTTTAAAGCAGCTCTGCTGACCAGGTTTGTCTGGCTCAAGAGCAGCTCTGCTGACCTGGTTCTCTGGCTCTACAAAAGCTTTGCTGACCTGATTCTCCGACTCTAGAGCAGCTCTGCTGACCTGGTTGTCAGGCTCTAGAGCAACTCTGCTGACCTGGTTCTTAGGCTCTAGAGCAGCTCTGCTGACCTGGTTCTCTCCCTCTAAAGCAGCTCTGCTGACCTGATTCTCTGGCTCTAGAGCAGCTCTGCTGACCTGGTTGTCAGGCTCTAGAGCAGCTCTGCTGACCTGGTTCTTCGGCTCTAGAGAAGCTCTACTGACCTGGTTCTTTGGCTCTACAACGGCTCTGCTGACCGGGTTCTCTGGCTCTACAGCAGCTCTGCTGACCTGGTTCTATGGCTCTACAGAAGCTCTTCTGACCTGGTTCTCTGTCTCTAGAGCAGCTCCGATGACCTGGTTCTCTGAATCTAAAGCAGGTCTGCTGACCTGGTTCTCTGGCTCTACAACGGCTCTGCTGACCTGGTTCTCTGGCTCTAAAGCAACTCTGCTGACCTGGTTCTCTGGCTCTAAAGCAGCTCTGCTGACCTGGTTCTCTGGCTCTAAAGCAGTTCTGCTGACCTGGTTCTCTGGCTCTAAAGCTGCTCTGCTGACCTGGTTCTCTGGCTCTAAAGCTGACCTGGTTCTCTCCCTCTAAAGCAGCTCTACTGACCTGGTTCTCTGGCTCTACAACGGCTCTGCTGACCGGGTTCTCTGGCTCTACAGAAGCTCTGCTGACCTGGTTCTATGGCTCTACAGCAGCTCTGCTGACCTCGTTCTCTCCCTCTAATGCAGCTCTGCTGACCTGGTTTCTCTGGCTCTAGAGCAGCTCTGCTAACCTGATTCTCTGGCTGTAGAGCAGCTCTGCTGACCTGGTTCTATGGCTCTAAAGCAACTCTGCTGGCCTGGCTCTACAGAAGCTCTGCTGACCTGGTTCTCTGTCTCTAGAGCAGCTCTGCTGACCTGGTTCTTAGGCTCTAGAGCAGCTCTGCTGACCTGGTTCTCTGGCTCTAAAGCAGGTCTGCTGACCTGGTTCTCTGGCTCTACAACGGCTCTGCTGACCTGGTTCTCTGGCTCCAAAGCAGCTCTGCTGACCTGGTTCTCTGGCTCTAAAGCAGCTCTGCTGACCTGGTTCTCTGGCTCTAAAGCTGTTCTGCTAACCTGGTTCTCTGGCTCTAAAGCTGCTCTGCTGACCTGGTTCTCTGGCTCTAAAGCTGACCTGGTTCTCTCCCTCTAAAGCAGCTCTACTGACCTGGTTCTCTGGCTCTACAACGGCTCTGCTGACCGTGTTCTCTGGCTCTACAGAAGCTCTGCTGACCTGGTTCTCTGGCTCTACAGCAGCTCTGCTGACATGGTTCTGAGGCTATAAAGCAGCTCTGCTGACCTGGTTCTCTGGCTATAAAGCAGCTCTGCTGACCTGGTTCTATGGCTCTAAAGCGGCTCTGCTGACCTGGTTCTCTGCTTCTAGAGCAGCTCTGCTGACCTGATTCTTAGGCTCTATAGCAGCGCTGCTGACATGGATCTCTCCCTCTAAAGCAGCTCTGCTGACCTGGTTTCTCTGGCTCTAGAGCAGCTCTGCTGATCTGGTTCTCTGGCTCTATAGCAGCTCTGATGACCTGGTTCTCTGGCTCTAGAGCAGCTCTGCTGACGTGGTTCTCTGGCTCTGGAGCAGCTCTGCTAACCTGGTTTCTCTGGCTCTAGAGCAGCTCTGCTGACCTGGTTTCTCTGGATCTAGAGCAGCTCTGCTGACCTGGTTCTCTGGCTCTAGAGCAGCTCTGCTGACCTGGTTCTCTGGCTCTAGAGCAGCTCTGCTGACCTGGTTCTCTGGCTCTAGAGCAGCTCCGCTGACCTGGTTCTATGGCTCTAAAGCAGCTCTGCTGACCTGGCTCTACAGCAGCTCTGCTAACCTGGTTCTTAGGCTCTAGAGCAGCTCTGCAGACCTGGTTCTTTGGTTCTAAAGCAGCTCTGCTGACCTGATTCTCTGGCTCTACAACGGCTCTGCTGTTCTGGTTCTCTCCCTTTAAAGCAGCTCTGCTGACCTGGTTCTCTCCCTCTACAGCAGCTCTGCTGACCTGGTTCTATGGCTCTAAAGCACCTCTGCTGACCTAGCTCTGCTGACCTGATTGTCAGGCTCTAGAGCAGCTCTGCTGACCTGTTTCTCTCCTTCTAAAGCCCTGGTTCTCTCCCTCTAAAGCAGCTCTGCTGACCTGATTCTCTGGCTCTACAGCAGCTCTGCTGACCTGGTTGTCAGGCTCTACAGCAGCTCTGCTGACCTGGTTCTTAGGCTCAAGAGCAGCTCTGCTGACCTAGTTCTCTGGCTCTACAACTGCTCTGCTGACCTGGTTCTCTGGCTCTAAAGCAGCTCTGCTGACCTGGCTCTCTGGCTCTACAGCAGCTCTGCTGACCTGGGTCTCTGGCTGTAAAGCAGCTCTGCTGACCTGGTTCTCTCCCTCTGAACAAGCTCTGCTGACCTGGTTTCTCTGGCTCTACAGCAGCTCTACTGACCTAGTTCTCTGGCTTTGAAGCAGCTCTGCTGACCTGGTTCTCTGGCTTTAGAGCAGCTCTGCTGACCTGGTTCTTAGACTCTAGAGCAGCTCTGCTGACCTGGTTCTCGGGCTCTGCAACGGCTCTGCTGGCCTGGTTCTCCGGCTCTAAGGCAGCGCTGCTGACCTGGTTCTCTGGCTCTAAAGCAGCTCTGCTGACCTCGTTCTCTGGCTCTACAGCAGCTCTGCTGAACTGGTTCTGCGGCTCTACAGCAGCTCTGCTGACCTGGTTCTTATGCTCTAGACCAGCTCTGCTTACCTGGTTCTCTGCCTCTAAAACAGCTCTGCTGACCTGGTTCTCTGCCTCTAAAGCAGCTCTGCTGACCTGGTTCTCTGCCTCTAAAGCAGCTCTGCTGACCTGGTTCTCTCCCTCTAAACCAGCTCTGCTGACCTGGTTTCTCTCCCTCTACAGCCGCTCTGCTGACCTGATTCTGTGGCTCTGAAGCAGCTCTGCTGACCTGATTCTGTGGCCCTAAAGCAGCTCTGCTGACCTGGATCTCTGGCTCTAAAGCAGCTCTGCTGACCTGGTTCTCTGGCTCTACAACAGCTTTGCTGACCTGGTTCTCTGGCTCTAAAGCAGCTCTGCTGACCTGTTCTCTCCCTCTAAAGCAGCTCTGCTGAATTGATTCTCTGGCTCTACAGCAGCTCTGCTGACCTGGTTGTCAGGCTCTACAGCAGCTCTGCTGGCCTGGTTCTTAGGCTCTAGAGCAGCTCTGCTGACCTAGTTCTCTGGCTCTACAACGGCTCTGCTGACCTGGTTCTCTGGCTGTAAAGCAGCTCTGCTGACCTGGTTCTCTGGCTGTAAAGCAGCTCTGCTGACCTGGTTCTCTGTCTGTAAAGCAGCTCTGCTGACCTGGTTCTCTCCCTCTAAAGCAGCTCTGCTGACCTGGTTCTCAGGCTCTATAGCAGCTCTGCTGACCTGGTTCTCAGGCTCTAGAGCAGCTCTGCTGACCTGGTTCTCAGGCTCTAGAGCAGCTCTGCTGACCTGGTTCTCAGGCTCTAGAGCAGCTCCGCTGAACTGGTTCTCTGGCTCTAGAGCAGCTCTGCTGACCTGGTTCTCAGGCTCTAGAGCAGCTCTGCTGACCTGGTTCTCAGGCTCTAGAGCAGCTCTAATAACCTGGGTGTCTGCCTATAGAGCAGCTCTGCTGACCTGGTTCTCTGCGTCTAAAGCAGCTCTGCTGACCTGGTTCTCTCCCTCTAAAGCAGCTCTGCTGACCTGGTTTTTCTGGCTCTACAGCAGCTCTACTGACCCGGTTCTCTGGCTTTGAAGCAGCTCTGCTGACCTGGTTCTCTGGCTTTAGAGCAGCTCTGCTGATCTGGTTCTTAGACTCTAGAGCAGCTCTGCTGACCTGGTTCTCGGGCTCTGCACGGCTCTGCTGACCTGGTTCTCTGGCTCTAAGGCAGCGCTGCTGACCTGGTTCTATGGCTCTAAAGCAGCTCTGCTGACCTCGTTCTCTGGCTCTACAGCAGCTCTGCTGACCTTGTTCTCTGGCTCTAAAGCAGCTCTGCTGACTTGGTTCTCTGGCTCAAGTGCAGCCCTGCTGACCTGTTTCTTAGGCTCTAGAGCAGCTCTACTGACCTGGTTCTCGAGCTCTGCAACAGCTCTGCTGACCTGGTTCTCTGGCTCTAAAGCAGCTCAGCTCTGCTGACCTGGCTCTATGGCTCTAAGGCAGCTCTGCTGACCTTGGTTCTGTGGTTCTACAGCAGCTGTGCTGACCTGGTTCTCTGCCTCTAGCGTAGCTCTGCTGACCTGGTTCTCAGGCTCTAGAGCAGCCCTGCTGACCTGTTTCTCTGGCTCTAAAGCAGCTCTGCTGACCTGGTTCTCTGGTTCCAAAGCGGCTCTGCTGACCTGGTTTTCTGGCTCTAGAGCAGCTCTGCTGACCTGGTTGTCTGGCTGTAAAGCAGCTCCGCTGACCTGGTTCTCAGGCTCTAAAAAGGCTCTGCTGACCTGGTTCTCTGGCTCTAGAGCAGCTCTGCTGGCCTGGTTCTTAGGCTCTAGACCAGCTCTGCTGACCTGGTTTCTCTGGCTCTACAGCAGCTCTGCTGACCTGATTCTGTGGCTCTGAAGCAGCTCTGCTGTCCTGATTCTGTGGCTCTGAAGCAGCTCTGCTGACCTGATTCTGTGGCCCTAAAGCAGCTCTGCTGACCTGGATATCTGGCTCTAAAGCAGCTCTGCTGACCTGGTTCTCTGGCTCTACAACGGCTTTGCTGACCTGGTTCTCTGGCTCTACAGAAGCTCTGCTGACCTGGTTCTCTGCCTCTAGAGCAGCTCTGCTGACCTGGTTTCTCTGGCTCTACAGAAGGTCTGCTGACCTGGTTCTCTGCCTCTAGAACAGCTCTGCTGACCTGGTTCTCTGGCTCTAAAGCAGCTCTGCTGACTTGGTTCTCTGGCTCAAGCGCAGCCCTGCTGACCTGGTTCTTAGGCTCTAGAGCAGCTCTGCTGACCTGGTTCTCTCCTTCTAAAGCCCTGGTTCTCTCCCTCTAAAGCAGCTCTGCTGACCTGATTCTCTGGCTCTACAGCAGCTCTGCTGACCTGGTTGTCAGGCTCTACAGCAGCTCTGCTGACCTGGTTCTCTGGCTCTAAAGCAGCTCAGCTCTGCTGACCTGGTTTTATGGCTCTAAGGCAGCTCTGCTGACCTGGTTCTGTGGTTCTACAGCAGCTGTGCTGACCTGGTTCTCTGCCTCTAGCGTAGCTCTGCTGACCTGGCTCTCAGGCTCTAGAGCAGCCCTGCTGACCTGGTTCTCTGGCTCTAAAGCAGCTCTGCTGACCTGGTTCGTTGGTTCCAAAGCGGCTCTGCTGACCTGGTTCTCTGGCTCTAGAGCAGCTCTGCTGACCTGGTTGTCTGGCTGTAAAGCAGCTCTGCTGACCTGGTTCTCAGGCTCTAAGGCAGCGCTGCTGACCTGGTTCTCTGGCTCTAAAGCAGCTCTGCTGACCTCGTTCTCTGGCTTTACAGCAGCTCTGCTGAACTGGTTCTGCGGCTCTACAGCAGCTCTGCTGACCTGATTCTTAGGCTCTAGACCAGCTCTGCTTACCTGGTTCTCTGCCTCTAAAGCAGCTCTGCTGACCTGGTTCTCTGCCTCTAAAGCAGCTCTGCTGACCTGGTTCTCTCCCTCTAAAGCACCTCTGTTGAACTGGTTTCTCTGGCTCTACAGCAGCTCTGCTGATCTGATTCTGTGGCTCTGAAGCAGCTCTGCTGACCTGATTCTGTGGCCCTAAAGCAGCTCTGCTGACCTGGATCTCTGGCTCTAAAGCAGCTCTGCTGACCTGGTTCTCTGGCTCTACAACGGCTTTGCTGACCTGGTTCTCTGGCTCTAAAGCAGCTCTGCTGACCTGGTTTCTCTGGCTCTACAGAAGCTCTGCTGACATGGTTCTCTGCCTCTAGAGCAACTCTGCTGACCTGGTTCTTAGGCTCTAGAGCAGCTCTGCTGACCTGGTTCTCTGGCTCTAAAGCAGCTCTGCTGACCTGGTGCTCTCCCTTTAAAGCAGCTCTGCTGACCAGGTTTCTCTGGCTCAAGAGCAGCTCTGCTGACCTGGTTCTCTGGCTCTACAACAGCTTTGCTGACCTGATTCTCCGACTCTAGAGCAGCTCTGCTGACCTGGTTGTCAGGCTCTAGAGCAACTCTGCTGACCTGGTTCTTAGGCTCTAGAGCAGCTCTGCTGACCTGGTTCTCTGGCTCTAAAGCAGCTCTGCTGATCTGGTTCTCTGGCTCTAAAGCAGCTCTGCTGACCTGTTTCTCTGGCTGCTGACCTGGTTCTCTGGCTCTAAAGCTGACCTGGTTCTCTCCCTCTAAAGCAGCTCTGCTGACCTGATTCAATGGCTCTAGAGCAGCTCTGCTGACCTGGTTGTCAGGCTCTAGAGCAGCTCTGCTGACCTGGTTCTTCGGCTTTAGAGAAGCTCTACTGACCTGGTTCTCTGGCTCTAGAGCAGCTCTGCTGACCTGGTTCTTAGGTCAGCAGAGCTGCTCTGGTTCTCTGGCTCTAAAGCAGGTCTGCTGACCTGGTTCTCTGGCTCTACAACGGCTCTGCTGACCTGGTTCTCTGGCTCTAAAGCAGCTCTGCTGACCTGGTTCTCTGGCTCTAAAGCAGCTCTGCTGACCTGGTTCTCTGGCTCTAAAGCAGTTCTGATGACCTGGTTCTCTGGCTCTAAAGCTGCTCTGCTGACCTGGTTCTCTGGCTCTAAAGCTGACCTGGTTCTCTCCCTCTAAAGCAGCTCTACTGACCTGGTTCTCTGGCTCTACAATGGCTCTGCTGATCGGGTTCTCTGGCTCTACAGAAGCTCTGCTGACCTGGTTCTATGGCTCTACAGCAGCTCTGCTGACATGGTTCTGAGGCTATAAAGCAGCTCTGCTGACCTGGTTCTCTGGCTATAAAGCAGCTCTGCTGACCTGGTTCTCTGGCTATAAAGCAGCTCTGCTGACCTGGTTCTATGGCTGTAAAGCAGCTCTGCTGACCTGGTTCTCTGCCTCGAGAGCAGCTCTGCTGACCTGATTCTTAGGCTCTATAGCAGCTCTGCTGACCTGGATCTCTCCCTCTAAAGCAGCTCTGCTGACCTGGTTTCTCTGGCTCTAGAGCAGCTCTGCTGACCTGGTTCTTCGGCTCTAGAGAAGCTCTACTGACCTGGTTCTCTGGCTCTACAACGGCTCTGCTGACCGGGTTCTCTGGCTATACAGCAGCTCTGCTGACCTGGTTCTATGGCTCTACAGCAGCTCTGCTGACCTCGTTCTCTCCCTATAATGCAGCTCTGCTGACCTGGTTTCTCTGGCTCTAGAGCAGCTCTGCTAACCTGGTTCTCTGGCTCTAGAGCAGCTCTGCTGACCTGGTTCTATGGCTCTAAAGCAACTCTGCTGGCCTGGCTCTACAGAAACTCTGCTGACCTGGTTCTCTGTCTCTAGAGCAGCTCTGCTGACCTGGTTCTTAGGCTCTAGAGCAGCTCTGCTGACCTGGTTCTCTGGCTCTAAAGCAGGTCTACTGACCTGGTTCTCTGGCTCTGCAACGGCTCTGCTGACCTGGTTCTCTGGCTCTAAAGCAGCTCTGCTGACCTGGTTCTCAAGCTCTAAAGCAGCTCTGCTGACCTGGTTCTCTGGCTCTAAAGCAGTTCTGCTGACCTGGTTCTCTGGCTCTAAAGCTGCTCTGCTGACCTGGTTCTCTCCCTCTAAAGCAGCTCTACTGACCTGGTTCTCTGGCTCTACAACGGCTCTGCTGACCGGGTTCTCTGGCTCTACAGAAGCTCTGCTGACCTGGTTCTATGGCTCTACAGCAGCTTTGCTGACATGGTTCTGAGGCTATAAAGCAGCTCTGCTGACCTGGTTCTCTGGCTATAAAGCAGCTCTGCTGACCTGGTTCTCTGGCTATAAAGCAGCTCTGCTGACCTGGTTCTATGGCTGTAAAGCAGCTCTGCTGACCTGGTTTCTCTGGCTCTAGAGCAGCTCTGCTGACCTGGTTCTTCGGCTCTAGAGAAGCTCTACTGACCTGGTTCTCTGGCTCTACAACGGCTCTGCTGACCGGGTTCTCTGGCTCTACAGCAGCTCTGCTGACCTGGTTCTATGGCTCTACAGCAGCTCTGCTGACCTCGTTCTCTCCCTCTAATGCAGCTCTGCTGACCTGGTTTCTCTGGCTCTAGAGCAGCTCTGCTAACCTGGTTCTCTGGCTCTAGAGCAGCTTTGCTGACCTGGTTCTATGGCTCTAAAGCAACTCTGCTGGCCTGGCTCTACAGAAACTCTGCTGACCTGGTTCTCTGTCTCTAGAGCAGCTCTGCTGACCTGGTTCTTAGGCTCTAGAGCAGCTCTGCTGACCTGGTTCTCTGGCTCTAAAGCAGGTCTGCTGACCTGGTTCTCTGGCTCTACAACGGCTCTGCTGACCTGGTTCTCTGGCTCTAAAGCAGCTCTGCTGACCTGGTTCTCTGGCTCTAAAGCAGCTCTGGTGACCTGGTTCTCTGGCTCTAAAGCAGTTCTGCTGACCTGGTTCTCTGGCTCTAAAGCTGCTCTGCTGACCTGGTTCTCTCCCTCTAAAGCAGCTCTACTGACCTGGTTCTCTGGCTCTACAACGGCTCTGCTGACCGGGTTCTCTGGCTCTAGAGCAGCTCTGCTGACCTGGTTCTATGGCTCTACAGCAGCTCTGCTGACATGGTTCTGAGGCTATAAAGCAGCTCTGCTGACCTGGTTCTCTGGCTATAAAGCAGCTCTGCTGACCTGGTTCTCTGTCTATAAAGCAGCTCTGCTGACCTGGTTCTATGGCTGTAAAGCAGCTTAGCTGACCTGGTTCTCTGCCTCGAGAGCAGCTCTGCTGACCTGATTCTTATGCTCTATAGCAGCTCTGCTGACCTGGATCTCTCCCTCTAAAGCAGCTCTGCTGACCTGTTTTCTCTGGCTCTAGAGCAGCTCTGCTGACCTGGTTCTTCGGCTCTAGAGAAGCTCTACTGACCTGGTTCTCTGGCTCTACAACGGCTCTGCTGACCGGGTTCTCTGGCTCTACAGCAGCTCTGCTGACCTGGTTCTATGGCTCTACAGCAGCTCTGCTGACCTCGTTCTCTCCCTCTAATGCAGCTCTGCTGACCTGGTTTCTCTGGCTCTAGAGCAGCTCTGCTAACTTGGTTCTCTGGCTCTAGAGCAGCTCTGCTGACCTGGTTCTATGGCTCTAAAGCAGCTCTGCTGACCTGGTTCTCTGGCTCTAAAGCAGTTCTGATGACCTGGTTCTCTGGCTCTAAAGCTGCTCTGCTGACCTGGTTCTCTGGCTCTAAAGCTGACCTGGTTCTCTCCCTCTAAAGCAGCTCTACTGACCTGGTTCTCTGGCTCTACAACGGCTCTGCTGACCGTGTTCTCTGGCTCTACAGAAGCTCTGCTGACCTGGTTCTATGGCTCTACAGCAGCTCTGCTGACCTGGTTCTGAGGCTATAAAGCAGCTCTGCTGACCTGGTTCTCTGGCTATAAAGCAGCTCTGCTGACCTGGTTCTCTGGCTATAAAGCAGCTCTGCTGACCTGGTTCTATGGCTGTAAAGCAGCTCTGCTGACCTGGTTCTCTGTCTCGAGAGCAGCTCTGCTGACCTGATTCTTAGGCTCTATAGCAGCTCTGCTGACCTGGATCTCTCCCTCTAAAGCAGCTCTGCTGACCTGGTTTCTCTGGCTCTAGAGCAGCTCTGCTGACCTGGTTCTTCAGCTCTAGAGAAGCTCTACTGACCTGGTTCTCTGGCTCTACAACGGCTCTGCTGACCGGGTTCTCTGGCTCTACAGCAGCTCTGCTGACCTGGTTCTATGGCTCTACAGCAGCTCTGCTGACCTCGTTCTCTCCCTCTAATGCAGCTCTGCTGACCTGGTTTCTCTGACTCTAGAGCAGCTCTGCTAACCTGGTTCTCTGGCTCTAGAGCAGCTCTGCTGACCTGGTTCTCTGGCTCTAAAGCAGGTCTGCTGACCTGGTTCTCTGGCTCTACAGCAGCTCTGCTGACCTCGTTCTCTCCCTCTAATGCAGCTCTGCTGACCTGGTTTCTCTGACTCTAGAGCAGCTCTGCTAACCTGGTTCTCTGGCTCTAGAGCAGCTCTGCTGACCTGGTTCTCTGGCTCTAAAGCAGGTCTGCTGACCTGGTTCTCTGGCTCTACAACGGCTCTGCTGACCTGGTTCTCTGGCTCTAAAGCAGCTCTGCTGACCTGGTTCTCTGGCTCTAAAGCAACTCTGCTGGCCTGGCTCTACCGAAACTCTGCTGACCTGGTTCTCTTTCTCTAGAGCAGCTCTGCTGACCTGGTTCTTAGGCTCTAGAGCAGCTCTGCTGACCTGGTTCTCTGGCTCTAAAGCAGGTCTGCTGACCTGGTTCTCTGGCTCTACAACGGCTCTGCTGACCTGGTTCTCTGGCTCTAAAGCAGCTCTGCTGACCTGGTTCTCTGGCTCTAAAGCAGCTCTGCTGACCTGGTTCTCTGGCTCTAAAGCAGTTCTGCTGACCTGGTTCTCTGGCTCTAAAGCTGCTCTGCTGACCTGGTTCTCTCCCTCTAAAGCAGATCTACTGACCTGGTTCTCTGGCTCTACAACGGCTCTGCTGACCGGGTTCTCTGGCTCTACAGAAGCTCTGCTGACCTGGTTCTATGGCTCTACAGCAGCTCTGCTGACATGGTTCTGAGGCTATAAAGCAGCTCTGCTGACCTGGTTCTCTGGCTATAAAGCAGCTCTGCTGACCTGGTTCTATGGCTCTAAAGCGGCTCTGCTGACCTGGTTCTCTGCCTCTAGAGCAGCTCTGCTGACCTGATTCATAGGCTCTATAGCAGCGCTGCTGACCTGGATCTCTCCCTCTGAAGCAGCTCTGCTGACCTGGTTTCTCTGGCTCTAGAGCAGCTCTGCTGACCTGGTTCTCTGGCTCTATAGCAGCTCTGCTGACCTGGTTCTCTGGCTCTAGAGCAGCTCTGCTGACATGGTTCTCTGGCTCTAGAGCAGCTCTGCTAACCTGGTTTCTCTGGCTCTAGAGCAGCTCTACTGACCTGGTTTCTCTGGATCTAGAGCAGCTCCGCTGACCTGGTTCTCTGGCTCTAGAGCAGCTCTGCCGACCTGTTTCTCTGGCTCTAGAGCAGCTCTGCTGACCTAGTTCTCTAGCTCTAGAGCAGCTCTGCTGACCTGGTTCTCTGGCTCTAGAGCAGCTCTGCTGACCCGGTTCTCTGGCTCTAAAGCAGCTCTGCTGACCTGGTTCTATGGCTCTAAACCAGCTCTGCTGACCTGGCTCTACAGCAGCTCTGCTAACCTTGTTCTTAGGCTCTAGAGCAGCTCTGCAGACCTGGTTCTCTGGCTCTAAAGCAGCTCTGCTGACCTGATTCTCTGGCTCTAAAGCAGGTCTGCTGACCTGGTTCTCTGGCTCTACAACGGCTCTGCTGACCTGGTTCTCTCTCTTTAAAGCAGCTCTGCTGAGCTGGTTCTCTCCCTCTACAGCAGCTCTGCTGACCTGGTTCTATGGCTCTAAAGCACCTCTGCTGACCTAGCTCTGCTGACCTGGTTCTCTGTCTCTAGAGCAGCTCTGCTGACCTGGTTCTTAGGCTCTAGAGCAGCTCTGCTGACCTGATTGTCAGGCTCTAGAGCAGCTCTGCTGACCTGGTTCTCTCCTTATAAAGCCCTGGTTCTCTCCCTCTAAAGCAGCTCTGCTGACCTGATTCTCTGGCTCTACAGCAGCTCTGCTGACCTGGTTGTCAGGCTCTAAAGCAGCTCTGCTGACCTGGTTCTTAGGCTCTAGAGCAGCTCTGCTGACCTAGTTCTCTGGCTCTACAACTGCTCTGCTGACCTGGTTCTCTGGCTCTAAAGCAGCTCTGCTGACATGGCTCTCTGGCTCTACAGCAGCTCTGCTGACCTGGGTCTCTGGCTGTAAAGCAGCTCTGCTGACCTGGTTCTCTCCCTCTAAACCAGCTCTGTGGACCTGGTTTCTCTGGCTCTACAGCAGCTCTACTGACCTGGTTCTCTGGCTTTGAAGCAGCTCTGCTGACCTGGTTCTCTGTCTTTAGAGCAGCTCTGCTGACCTGGTTCTTAGACTCTAGAGCAGCTCTGCTGACCTGGTTCTCGGGCTCTGCAACGGCTCTGCTGGCCTGGTTCTCTGGCTCTAAGGCAGCGCTGCTGACCTGGTTCTCTGGCTCTAAAGCAGCTCTGCTGACCTCGTTCTCTGGCTCTACAGCAGCTCTGCTGACCTGGTTCTTAGGCTCTAGACCAGCTCTGCTTACCTGGTTTTCTGCCTCTAAAGCAGCTCTGCTGACCTGGTTCTCTGCCTCTAAAGCAGCTCTGCTGCCTGGTTCTCTCCCTCTAAAGCAGCTCTGCTGACCTGGTTTCTCTGGCTCTACAGCCGCTCTGCTGACCTGATTCTGTGGCTCTGAAGCAGCTCTGCTGACCTGATTCTGTGGCCCTAAAGCAGCTCTGCTGGCCTGGATCTCTGGCTCTAAAGCAGCTCTGCTGACCTGGTTCTCTGGCTCTACAACAGCTTTGCTGACCTAGTTCTCTGGCTCTAAAGCAGCTCTGCTGACCTGGTTCTCTCCCTCTAAAGCAGCTCTGCTGACTTGATTCTCTGGCAATACAGCAGCTCTGCTGGCCTGGTTCTTAGGCTCTAGGGCAGCTCTGCTGACCTGGTTCTCTGGCTGTAAAGCAGCAATGCTGACCTGGTTCTCTGGCTGTAAAGCAGCTCTGCTGACCTGGTTCTCTCCCTCTAAAGCAGCTCTGCTGACCTGGTTCTCAGGCTCTAGAGCAGCTCTGCTGACCTGGTTCTCAGGCTCTAGAGCAGCTCTGCTGACCTGGTTCTCAGGCTCTAGAGCAGCTCTGCTGACCTGGTTCTCAGGCTCTAGAGCAGCTCTACTAACCTGGGAGTCTGCCTATAAAGCAGCTCTGCTGACCTGGTTCTCTGCGTCTAAAGCAGCTCTGCTGACCTGGTTCTCTCCCTCTAAAGCAGCTCTGCTGAGCTGGTTTCTCTGGCTCTACAGCAGCTCTACTGACCTGGTTCTCTGGCTTTGAAGCAGCTCTGCTGGCCTGGTTCTCTGGGTTTACAGCAGCTCTGCTGACCTGGTTCTTAGACTCTAGAGCAGCTCTGCTGACCTGGTTCTCGGGCTCTGCACGGCTCTGCTGACCTGGTTCTCTGGCTCTAAGGCAGCGCTGCTGACCTGGTTCTATGGCTCTAAAGCAGCTCTGCTGACCTCGTTCTCTGGCTCTACAGCAGCTCTGCTGACCTGGTTCTTAGGCTCTAGACTAGGCTCTAGACCAGCTCTGCTTACCTGGTTCTCTGCCTCTAAAGCAGCTCTGCTGACCTGGTTCTCTGCCTCTAAAGCAGCTCTGCTGACCTGGTTTCTCTGGCTCTACAGCCGCTCTGCTGACCTGATTCTGTGGCTCTGAAGCAGCTCTGCTGACCTGATTCTGTGGCCCTAAAGCAGCTCTGCTGGCCTGGATCTCTGGCTCTAAAGCAGCTCTGCTGACCTGGTTCTCTGGCTCTACAACAGCTTTGCTGACCTAGTTCTCTGGCTCTAAAGCAGCTCTGCTGACCTGGTTCTCTCCCTCTAAAGCAGCTCTGCTGACTTGGCTCTACAGAAGCTCTGCTGACCTGGTTCTCTGTCTCTAGAGCAGCTCTGCTGACCTGGTTCTTAGGCTCTAGAGCAGCTCTGCTGACCTGGTTCTCTGACTCTAAAGCAGCTCTGCTGACCTGATTCCCTGGCTCTAAAGAAGGTCTGCTGACCTGGTTCTCTGGCTCTACAACGGCTCTGCTGACCTGGTTCTCTCCCTTTAAAGCAGTTCTGCTGACCTGGTTCTCTCCCTCTACAACAGCTCTGCTGACCTGGTTTCTCTGGCTCTAAAGCAGCTCTGCTGACCTGGTTCTCTGGCTCTAAAGCAGCTCTGCTGTCTTGGTTCTCTGGCTCTAAAGCATCTCTGCTGACCTGGTTCTCTCCCTCTAAAGCAGCTCTGCTGACCTGGTTTCTCTGTCTCTACATCAGCTCTGCTGACCTGGTTCTTAGGCTCTAGAGCAGCTCTGCTGACCTGGTTCTATGGCTCTAGAGCAGCTCTGCTGACCTGGTTCTATGGCTTTGAAGCAGCTCTGCTGACCTGGTTCTCTGGTTATGAAGCGGCTCTGCTGACCTGGTTCTCTCGCTCTAAAGCGGCTCTGCTGACCTGGTTCTCTGACTCTAAAGCGGCTCTGCTGACCTGGTTCTCTGACTCTTAAGCAGCTCTGCTGACCTGGTTCTCTGGCTCTAAAGCAGCTCTGCTGACCTGGTTCTCTGGCTCTAAAGCAGCTATGCTGACCTGGTTCTCTGGCTCTAAAGCAGCTCTGCTGACCTGATTCTGTGGCCCTAAAGCAGCTCTGCTGGCCTGGATCTCTGGCTCTAAAGCAGCTCTGCTGACCTGGTTCTCTGGCTCTACAACAGCTTTGCTGACCTAGTTCTCTGGCTCTAAAGCAGCTCTGCTGACCTGGTTCTCTCCCTCTAAAGCAGCTCTGCTGACTTGATTCTCTGGCTCTACAGCAGCTCTGCTGGCCTGGTTCTTAGGCTCTAGAGCAGCTCTGCTGACCTAGTTCTCTGGCTCTACAACGGCTCTGCTGACCTGGTTCTCTGGCTGTAAAGCAGCTCTGCTGACCTGGTTCTCTGGCTGTAAAGCAGCTATGCTGACCTGGTTCTCTGGCTGTAAAGCAGCTCTGCTGACCTGGTTCTCTCCCTCTAAAGCAGCTCTGCTGACCTGGTTCTCAGGCTCTAGAGCAGCTCTGCTGACCTGGTTCTCAGGCTCTAGAGCAGCTCTGCTGACCTGGTTCTCAGGCTCTAGAGCAGCTCTGCTGACCTGGTTCTCAGGCTCTAGAGCAGCTCTTCTAACCTGGGTGTCTGCCTATAAAGCAGCTCTGCTGGCCTGGTTCTCTGCGTCTAAAGCAGCTCTGCTGACCTGGTTCTCTCCCTCTAAAGCAGCTCTGCTGAGCTGGTTTCTCTGGCTCTACAGCAGCTCTACTGACCTGGTTCTCTGGCTTTGAAGCAGCTCTGCTAACCTGGTTCTCTGGGTTTACAGCAGCTCTGCTGACCTGGTTCTTAGACTCTAGAGCAGCTCTGCTGACCTGGTTCTCGGGCTCTGCACGGCTCTGCTGACCTGGTTCTCTGGCTCTAAGGCAGCGCTGCTGACCTGGTTCTATGGCTCTAAAGCAGCTCTGCTGACCTCGTTTTCTGGCTCTACAGCAGCTCTGCTGACCTGGTGCTGCGGCTCTACAGCAGCTCTGCTGACCTGGTTCTCTGCCTCTAAAGCAGCTCTGCTGAGCTGGTTCTCTGGCTCTAAAGCAGCTCTGCTGACTTGGTTCTCTGGCTCAAGTGCAGCCCTGCTGACCTGTTTCTTAGGCTCTAGAGCAGCTCTGCTGACCTGGTTCTCGAGCTCTGCAACAGCTCTGCTGACCTGGTTCTCTGGCTCTAAAGCAGCTCAGCTCTGCTGACCTGGTTCTATGGCTCCAAGGCAGCTCTGCTGACCTGGTTCTGTGGTTCTACAGCAGCTGTGCTGACCTGGTTCTCAGGCTCTAGAGCAGCTCTGCTGACCTGGTTCTCAGGCTCTAGAGCAGCTCTGCTGACCTGGTTCTCAGGCTCTAGAGCAGCTCTGCTGACCTGGTTCTCAGGCTCTAGAGCAGCTCTACTAACCTGGGAGTCTGCCTATAAAGCAGCTCTGCTGACCTGGTTCTCTGCGTCTAAAGCAGCTCTGCTGACCTGGTTCTCTCCCTCTAAAGCAGCTCTGCTGAGCTGGTTTCTCTGGCTCTACAGCAGCTCTACTGACCTGGTTCTCTGGCTTTGAAGCAGCTCTGCTGACCTGGTTCTCTGGGTTTACAGCAGCTCTGCTGACCTGGTTCTTAGACTCTAGAGCAGCTCTGCTGACCTGGTTCTCGGCTCTGCACGGCTCTGCTGACCTGGTTCTCTGGCTCTAAGGCAGCGCTGCTGACCTGGTTCTATGGCTCTAAAGCAGCTCTGCTGACCTCGTTCTCTGGCTCTACAGCAGCTCTGCTGACCTGGTGCTGCGGCTCTACAGCAGCTCTGCTGACCTGATTCTCTGCCTCTTTAACAGCTCTGCTGACCTGGTTCTCTCCCTCTAAACCAGCTCTGTGGACCTGGTTTCTCTGGCTCTACAGCAGCTCTACTGACCTGGTTCTCTGGCTTTGAAGCAGCTCTGCTGACCTGGTTCTCTGGCTTTAGAGCAGCTCTGCTGACCTGGTTCTTAGACTCTAGAGCAGCTCTGCTGACCTGGTTCTCGGGCTCTGCAACGGCTCTGCTGGCCTGGTTCTCTGGCTCTAAGGCAGCGCTGCTGACCTGGTTCTCTGGCTCTAAAGCAGCTCTGCTGACCTCGTTCTCTGGCTCTACAGCAGCTCTGCTGACCTGGTTCTTAGTCTCTAGACTAGGCTCTAGACCAGCTCTGCTTACCTGGTTCTCTGCCTCTAAAGCAGCTCTGCTGACCTGGTTCTCTGCCTCTAAAGCAGCTCTGCTGACCTAGTTTCTCTGGCTCTACAGCCGCTCTGCTGACCTGATTCTGTGGCTCTGAAGCAGCTCTGCTGACCTGATTCTGTGGCCCTAAAGCAGCTCTGCTGGCCTGGATCTCTGGCTCTAAAGCAGCTCTGCTGACCTGGTTCTCTGGCTCTACAACAGCTTTGCTGACCTAGTTCTCTGGCTCTAAAGCAGCTCTGCTGACCTGGTTCTCTCCCTCTAAAGCAGCTCTGCTGACTTGATTCTCTGGCTCTACAGCAGCTCTGCTGGCCTGGTTCTTAGGCTCTAGAGCAGCTCTGCTGACCTAGTTCTCTGGCTCTACAACGGCTCTGCTGACCTGGTTCTCTGGCTGTAAAGCAGCTCTGCTGACTTGGTTCTCTGGCTGTAAAGCAGCTATGCTGACCTGGTTCTCTGGCTGTAAAGCAGCTCTGCTGACCTGGTTCTCTCCCTCTAAAGCAGCTCTGCTGACCTGGTTCTCAGGCTCTAGAGCAGCTCTGCTGACCTGGTTCTCAGGCTCTAGAGCAGCTCTGCTGACCTGGTTCTCAGGCTCTAGAGCAGCTCTGCTGACCTGGTTCTCAGGCTCTAGAGCAGCTCTGTTGACCTGGTTCTCTGCGTCTAAAGCAGCTCTGCTGACCTGGTTCTCTCCCTCTAAAGCAGCTCTGCTGACTTGGTTCTCTGGCTCAAGTGCAGCCCTGCTGACCTGTTTCTTAGGCTCTAGAGCAGCTCTGCTGACCTGGTTCTCGAGCTCTGCAACAGCTCTGCTGACCTGGTTCTCTGGCTCTAAAGCAGCTCAGCTCTGCTGACCTGGCTCTCAGGCTCTAGAGCAGCCCTGCTGACCTGGTTCTCTGGCTCTAAAGCAGCTCTGCTGACCTGGTTCTCTGGTTCCAAAGCGGCTCTGCTGACCTGGTTCTCTGGCTCTAGAGCAGCTCTGCTGACCTGGTTGTCTGGCTGTAAAGCAGCTCCGCTGACCTGGTTCTCAGGCTCTAAAAAGGCTCTGCTGACCTGGTTCTCTGGCTCTAGAGCAGCTCTGCTGGCCTGGTTCTTAGGCTCTAGACCAGCTCTGCTTACCTGGTTCTCTGCCTCTAAAGCAGCTCTGCTGACCTGGTTTTCTCCCTCTAAAGCAGCTCTGCTGACCTGGTTTCTCTGGCTCTACAGCAGCTCTGCTGACCTGATTCTGTGGCTCTGAAGCAGCTCTGCTGTCCTGATTCTGTGGCTCTGAAGCAGCTCTGTTGACCGGATTCTGTGGCCCTAAAGCAGCTCTGCTGACCTGATTCTCTGGCTCTAAAGCAGCTCTGCTGACCTGGTTCTCTGGCTCTACAACGGCTTTGCTGACCTGGTTCTCTGGCTCTAGAGCAACTCTGCTGACCTGGTTCTTAGGCTCTAGAGCAGCTCTGCTGACCTGGTTCTCTGGCTCTAAAGCAGCTCTGCTGACCTGGTTTCTCTGGCTCTACAGCAGCTCTGCTGACCTGGTTCTCTGGCTCTAAAGCAGCTCTGCTGACCTGGTTCTTAAGCTCTAGATCAGCTCTGCTGACCTGGTTCTTAGGCTCTAGAGCAGCTCTGCTGACCTGGTTCTCTGGCTCTAAAGCAGCTCTGCTGACCTGGTTCTCTGGCTCTAAAGCAGCTCTGCTGACCTGGTTCTTAGGCTCTAGAGCAGCTCTGCTGACCTGGTTCTCTGGCTCTAAAGCAGCTCTGCTGACCTGGTTCTCTGGCTCTAAAGCAGCTCTGCTGACCTGGTTCTCTGGCTGCTGACCTGGTTCTCTGGCTGCTGACCTGGTTCTCTGGCGCTAAAGCTGACCTGGTTCTCTCCCTCTAAAGCAGCTCTGCTGACCTGATTCTCTGGCTCTAGAGCAGCTCTCCTGACCTGGTTGTCAGGCTCTAGAGCAGCTCTGCTGACCGGGTTCTCTGGCTCTACAGCAGCTCTGCTGACCTGGTTCTATGGCTCTACAGCAGCTCTGCTGACCTGGTTCTGTGGCTCTACAGCAGCTCTGCTGACCTGGTTCTGTGGCTCTAAAGCAGCTCTGCTGACCTAGTTCTCTGGCTATAAAGCAGCTCTGCTGATCTGGTTCTCTGCCTCTAGAGTAGCTCTGCTGACCTGATTCTTAGGCTCTAGAGCAGCTCTGCTGACCTGGATCTCTCCCTCTAAAGCAGCTCTGGTGACCTGGTTTCTCTGGCTCTACAGCAGCTCTGCTGACCTTGTTCTCTCCCTCTAAAGCAGCTCTGCTGACCTGGTTTCTCTGGCTCTAGAGCAGCTCTGCTAACCTGGTTCTCTGGCTCTAGAGCAGCTCTGCTGACCTGGTTCTATGGCTCTAAAGCAACTCTGCTGACCTGGCTCTACAGAAACTCTGCTGACCTGGTTCTCTGTCTCTGGAGCAGCTCTGCTGACCTTGTTCTTAGGATCTAGAGCAGCTCTGCTGACCTGGTTCTCTGGCTCTAAGGCAGCTCTGCTGACCTGGTTCTCTGGCTCTAAAGCAGGTCTGCTGACCTGGTTCTCTGGCTCTACAACGGTTCTGCTGACCTGGTTCTCTGGCTCTAAAGCAGCTCTGCTGACCTGGTTCTCTGGCTCTAAAGCAGCTCTGCTGACCTGGTTCTCTGGCTCTAAATCAGTTCTGCTGAACAGGATCTCCGGCTCTAAAGCAGCTCTGCTGACCTGGTTCTCAGGCTCTAAAGCTGACTTGGTTCTCACCCTCTAAAGCAGCTCTACTGACCTGGTTCTCTGGCTCTACAATGGCTCTGCTGACCGGGTTCTCTGGCTCTACAGAAGCTCTGCTGACCTGGTTCTGTGGCTCTACAGCTGCTCTGCTGACCTGGTTCTGTGGCTCTAAAGCAGCGCTGCTGACCTGGTTCTCTGGCTATAAAGCAGCTCTGCTGACCTGGTTCTATGGTTCTAAAGCAGCTCTGCTGACCTGGTTCTCTGCCTCTAGAGCAGCTCTGCTGACCTGATTCTTAGGCTCTATAGCAGCGCTGCTGACCTGGATCTCTCCCTCCAAAGCAGCTCTGCTGACCTGGTTTCTCTGGCTCTAGAGCAGCTCTGCTGACCTGGTTCTCTGGCTCTAGAGCAGCTCTGCTGACCTGGTTCTCTGGCTCTAGAGCAGCTCTGCTGAAGTGGTTCTCTGGCTCTAGAGCAGCTCTGCTGACCTGGTTCTCTCCCTCTAAAGCAGCTCTGCTAACCTGGTTTCTCTGGCTCTAGAGCAGCTCTTCTGACCTGGTTTCTCTGGATCTAGAGCAGCTCTGCTGACCTGGTTCTCTGGCTCTAGAGCAGCTCTGCTGACCTGGTTCTCTGGCTCTAGAGCAGCTCTGCTGACCTGGTTCTCTGGCTCTAGGGCAGCTCTGCTGACCTGGTTCTCTGGCTCTAGAGCAGCTCTGCTGACCTGGTTCTCTGGCTCTAAAGCAGCTCTGCTGACCTGGTTCTCTGGCTCTAGAGCAGCTCTGCTGACCTGGTTCTCTGGCTCTAGGGCAGCTCTGCTGACCTGGTTCTCTGGCTCTAGAGCAGCTCTGCTGACCTGGTTTCTCTGGCTCTAGAGCAGCTCTTCTGACCTGGTTTCTCTGGATCTAGAGCAGCTCTGCTGACCTGGTTCTCTGGCTCTAGAGCAGCTCTGCTGACCTGGTTCTCTGGCTCTAGAGCAGCTCTGCTGACCTGGTTCTCTGGCTCTAGGGCAGCTCTGCTGACCTGGTTCTCTGGCTCTAAAGCAGCTCTGCTGACCTGATTCCCTGGCTCTAAAGAAGGTCTGCTGACCTGGTTCTCTGGCTCTACAACGGCTCTGCTGACCTGGTTCTCTCCCTTTAAAGCAGTTCTGCTGACCTGGTTCTCTCCCTCTACAACAGCTCTGCTGACCTGGTTTCTCTGGCTCTAAAGCAGCTCTGCTGACCTGGTTCTCTGGCTCTAAAGCAGCTCTGCTGTCTTGGTTCTCTGGCTCTAAAGCATCTCTGCTGACCTGGTTCTCTCCCTCTACATCAGCTCTGCTGACCTGGTTCTTAGGCTCTAGAGCAGCTCTGCTGACCTGGTTCTATGGCTTTGAAGCAGCTCTGCTGACCTGGTTCTCTGGTTATGAAGCGGCTCTGCTGACCTGGTTCTCTCGCTCTAAAGCGGCTCTGCTGACCTGGTTCTCTGACTCTAAAGCGGCTCTGCTGACCTGGTTCTCTGACTCTAAAGCGGCTCTGCTGACCTGGTTCTCTGGCTCTAAAGCAGATCTGCTGACCTGGTTCTCTGGCTCTAAAGCAGCTATGCTGACCTGGTTCTCTGGCTCTAAAGCAGCTCTGCTGACCTGATTCTGTGGCCCTAAAGCAGCTCTGCTGGCTTGGATCTCTGGCTCTAAAGCAGCTCTGCTGACCTGGTTCTCTGGCTCTACAACAGCTTTGCTGACCTAGTTCTCTGGCTCTAAAGCAGCTCTGCTGACCTGGTTCTCTCCCTCTAAAGCAGCTCTGCTGACTTGATTCTCTGGCTCTACAGCAGCTCTGCTGGCCTGGTTCTTAGGCTCTAGAGCAGGTCTGCTGACCTAGTTCTCTGGCTCTACAACGGCTCTGCTGACCTGGTTCTCTGGCTGTAAAGCAGCTCTGCTGACCTGGTTCTCTGGCTGTAAAGCAGCTATGCTGACCTGGTTCTCTGGCTGTAAAGCAGCTCTGCTGACCTGGTTCTCTCCCTCTAAAGCAGCTCTGCTGACCTGGTTCTCAGGCTCTAGAGCAGCTCTGCTGACCTGGTTCTCAGGCTCTAGAGCAGCTCTGCTGACCTGGTTCTCAGGCTCTAGAGCAGCTCTTCTAACCTGGGTGTCTGCCTATAAAGCAGCTCTGCTGACCTGGTTCTCTGCGTCTAAAGCAGCTCTGCTGACCTGGTTCTCTCCCTCTAAAGCAGCTCTGCTGAGCTGGTTTCTCTGGCTCTACAGCAGCTCTACTGACCTGGTTCTCTGGCTTTGAAGCAGCTCTGCTAACCTGGTTCTCTGGGTTTACAGCAGCTCTGCTGACCTGGTTCTTAGACTCTAGAGCAGCTCTGCTGACCTGGTTCTCGGGCTCTGCACGGCTCTGCTGACCTGGTTCTCTGGCTCTAAGGCAGCGCTGCTGACCTGGTTCTATGGCTCTAAAGCAGCTCTGCTGACCTCGTTCTCTGGCTCTACAGCAGCTCTGCTGACCTGGTGCTGCGGCTCTACAGCAGCTCTGCTGACCTGGTTCTCTGCCTCTAAAGCAGCTCTGCTGAGCTGGTTCTCTGGCTCTAAAGCAGCTCTGCTGACTTGGTTCTCTGGCTCAAGTGCAGCCCTGCTGACCTGTTTCTTAGGCTCTAGAGCAGCTCTGCTGACCTGGTTCTCGAGCTCTGCAACAGCTCTGCTGACCTGGTTCTCTGGCTCTAAAGCAGCTCAGCTCTGCTGACCTGGTTCTATGGCTCTAAGGCAGCTCTGCTGACCTGGTTCTGTGGTTCTACAGCAGCTGTGCTGACCTGGTTCTCTGCCTCTAGCGTAGCTCTGCTGACCTTGCTCTCAGGCTCTAGAGCAGCCCTGCTGACCTGGTTCTCTGGCTCTAAAGCAGCTCTGCTGACCTGGTTCTCTGGTTCCAAAGTGGCTCTGCTGACCTGGTTTTCTGGCTCTAGAGCAGCTCTGCTGACCTGGTTTTCTGGCTGTAAAGCAGCTCCGCTGACCTGGTTCTCAGGCTCTAAAAAGGCTCTGCTGACCTGGTTCTCTGGCTCTAGAGCAGCTCTGCTGGCCTGGTTCTTAGGCTCTAGACCAGCTCTGCTTACCTGGTTCTCTGCCTCTAAAGCAGCTCTGCTGACCTGGTTCTCTCCCTCTAAAGCAGCTCTGCTGACCTGGTTTCTCTGGCTCTACAGCAGCTCTGCTGACCTGATTCTGTGGCTCTGAAGCAGCTCTGCTGTCCTGATTCTGTGGCTCTGAAGCAGCTCTGCTGACCGGATTCT
The DNA here is from genome assembly GCF_964204655.1 of Triturus cristatus. Lineage (NCBI taxonomy): Eukaryota > Metazoa > Chordata > Amphibia > Caudata > Salamandridae > Triturus > Triturus cristatus. The sequence continues at coordinate 22,593 of NW_028188003.1, read as the reverse complement.
GTGGCCCTAAAGCAGCTCTGCTGACCTGGATCTCTGGCTCTAAAGCAGCTCTGCTGACCTGGTTCTCTGGCTCTACAACGGCTTTGCTGACCTGGTTCTCTGGCTCTACAGAAGCTTTGCTGACCTGGTTCTCTGCCTCTAGAGCAACTCTGCTGACCTGGTTCTTAGGCTCTAGAGCAGCTCTGCTGACCTGGTTTCTCTGGCTCTACAGCAGCTCTGCTGACCTGGTTCTCTGGCTCTAAAGCAGCTCTGCTGACCTGGTTCTTAAGCTCTAGAGCAGCTCTGCTGACCTGGTTCTTAGGCTCTAGAGCAGCTCTGCTGACCTGGTTCTCTGGCTCTAAAGCAGCTCTGCTGACCTGGTTCTCTGGCTCTAAAGCAGCTCTGCTGACCTGGTTCTTAGGCTCTAGAGCAGCTCTGCTGACCTGGTTCTCTGGCTCTAAAGCAGCTCTGCTGACCTGGTTCTCTGGCTCTAAAGCAGCTCTGCTGACCTGGTTCTCTGGCTGCTGACCTGGTTCTCTGGCTGCTGACCTGGTTCTCTGGCGCTAAAGCTGACCTGGTTCTCTCCCTCTGAAGCAGCTCTGCTGACCTGATTCTCTGGCTCTAGAGCAGCTCTCCTGACCTGGTTGTCAGGCTCTAGAGCAGCTCTGCTGACCGGGTTCTCTGGCTCTACAGCAGCTCTGCTGACCTGGTTCTATGGCTCTACAGCAGCTCTGCTGACCTGGTTCTGTGGCTCTACAGCAGCTCTGCTGACCTGGTTCTGTGGCTCTAAAGCAGCTCTGCTGACCTAGTTCTCTGGCTATAAAGCAGCTCTGCTGATCTGGTTCTATGGCTCTAAAGCAGCTCTGCTGACCTGATTCTCTGCCTCTAGAGTAGCTCTGCTGACCTGATTCTTAGGCTCTAGAGCAGCTCTGCTGACCTGGATCTCTCCCTCTAAAGCAGCTCTGGTGACCTGGTTTCTCTGGCTCTACAGCAGCTCTGCTGACCTTGTTCTCTCCCTCTAAAGCAGCTCTGCTGACCTGGTTTTACTGGCTCTAGAGCAGCTCTGCTAACCTGGTTCTCTGGCTCTAGAGCAGCTCTGCTGACCTGGTTCTATGGCTCTAAAGCAACTCTGCTGACCTGGCTCTACAGAAACTCTGCTGACCTGGTTCTCTGTCTCTGGAGCAGCTCTGCTGACCTTGTTCTTAGGATCTAGAGCAGCTCTGCTGACCTGGTTCTCTGGCTCTAAAGCAGCTCTGCTGACCTGGTTCTCTGGCTCTAAAGCAGGTCTGCTGACCTGGTTCACTGGCTCTACAACGGTTCTGCTGACCTGGTTCTCTGGCTCTAAAGCAGCTCTGCTGACCTGGTTCTCTGGCTCTAAAGCAGCTCTGCTGACCTGATTCTCTGGCTCTAAAGCAGTTCTGCTGAACAGGTTCTCCGGCTCTAAAGCAGCTCTGCTGACCTGGTTCTCAGGCTCTAAAGCTGACTTGGTTCTCACCCTCTAAAGCAGCTCTACTGACCTGGTTCTCTGGCTCTACAATGGCTCTGCTGACCGGGTTCTCTGGCTCTACAGAAGCTCTGCTGACCTGGTTCTGTGGCTCTACAGCAGCTCTGCTGACCTGGTTCTGTGGCTCTAAAGCAGCGCTGCTGACCTGGTTCTCTGGCTATAAAGCAGCTCTGCTGACCTGGTTCTATGGTTCTAAAGCAGCTCTGCTGACCTGGTTCTCTGCCTCTAGAGCAGCTCTGCTGACCTGATTCTTAGGCTCTATAGCAGCGCTGCTGACCTGGATCTCTCCCTCTAAAGCAGCTCTGCTGACCTGGTTTCTCTGGCTCTAGAGCAGCTCTGCTGACCTGGTTCTCTGGCTCTAGAGCAGCTCTGCTGACCTGGTTCTCTGGCTCTAGAGCAGCTCTGCTGAAGTGGTTCTCTGGCTCTAGAGCAGCTCTGCTGACCTGGTTCTCTCCCTCTAAAGCAGCTCTGCTAACCTGGTTTCTCTGGCTCTAGAGCAGCTCTTCTGACCTGGTTTCTCTGGATCTAGAGCAGCTCTGCTGACCTGGTTCTCTGGCTCTAGAGCAGCTCTGCTGACCTGGTTCTCTGGCTCTAGAGCAGCTCTGCTGACCTGGTTCTCTGGCTCTAGGGCAGCTCTGCTGACCTGGTTCTCTGGCTCTAGAGCAGCTCTGCTGACCTGGTTCTCTGGCTCTAAAGCAGCTCTACTGACCTGGCTCTACAGAAGCTCTGCTGACCTGGTTCTCTGTCTCTAGAGCAGCTCTGCTGACCTGGTTCTTAGGCTCTAGAGCAGCTCTGCTGACCTGGTTCTCTGGCTCTAAAGCAGCTCTGCTGACCTGATTCCCTGGCTCTAAAGAAGGTCTGCTGACCTGGTTCTCTGGCTCTACAACAGCTCTGCTGACCTGGTTCTCTCCCTTTAAAGCAGTTCTGCTGACCTGGTTCTCTCCCTCTACAACAGCTCTGCTGACCTGGTTTCTCTGGCTGTAAAGCAGCTCTGCTGACCTGGTTCTCTGGCTCTAAAGCAGCTCTGCTGTCCTGGTTCTCTGGCTCTAAAGCATCTCTGCTGACCTGGTTCTCTCCCTCTAAAGCAGCTCTGCTGACCTGGTTTCTCTGGCTCTACATCAGCTCTGCTGACCTGGTTCTTAGGCTCTAGAGCAGCTCTGCTGACCTGGTTCTATGGCTCTAGAGCAGCTCTGCTGACCTGGTTCTATGGCCTTGAAGCAGCTCTGCTGACCTGGTTCTATGGTTCTAAAGCAGCTCTGCTGACCTGGTTCTCTGCCTCTAGAGCAGCTCTGCTGACCTGATTCTTAGGCTCTATAGCAGCGCTGCTGACCTGGATCTCTCCCTCTAAAGCAGCTCTGCTGACCTGGTTTCTCTGGCTCTAGAGCAGCTCTGCTGACCTGGTTCTCTGGCTCTAGATCAGCTCTGCTGACCTGGTTCTCTGGCTCTAGAGCAGCTCTGCTGAAGTGGTTCTCTGGCTCTAGAGCAGCTCTGCTGACCTGGTTCTCTCCCTCTAAAGCAGCTCTGCTAACCTGGTTTCTCTGGCTCTAGAGCAGCTCTTCTGACCTGGTTTCTCTGGATCTAGAGCAGCTCTGCTGACCTGGTTCTCTGGCTCTAGAGCAGCTCTGCTGACCTGGTTCTCTGGCTCTAGAGCAGCTCTGCTGACCTGGTTCTCTGGCTCTAGGGCAGCTCTGCTGACCTGGTTCTCTGGCTCTAGAGCAGCTCTGCTGACCTGGTTCTCTGGCTCTAAAGCAGCTCTACTGACCTGGCTCTACAGAAGCTCTGCTGACCTGGTTCTCTGTCTCTAGAGCAGCTCTGCTGACCTGGTTCTTAGGCTCTAGAGCAGCTCTGCTGACCTGGTTCTCTGGCTCTAAAGCAGCTCTGCTGACCTGATTCCCTGGCTCTAAAGAACGTCTGCTGACCTGGTTCTCTGGCTCTACAACGGCTCTGCTGACCTGGTTCTCTCCCTTTAAAGCAGTTCTGCTTACCTGGTTCTCTCCCTCTACAACAGCTCTGCTGACCTGGTTTCTCTGGCTCTAAAGCAGCTCTGCTGACCTGGTTCTCTGGCTCTAAAGCAGCTCTGCTGTCCTGGTTCTCTGGCTCTAAAGCATCTCTGCTGACCTGGTTCTCTCCCTCTAAAGCAGCTCTGCTGACCTGGTTTCTCTGGCTCTACATCAGCTCTGCTGACCTGGTTCTTAGGCTCTAGAGCAGCTCTGCTGACCTGGTTCTATGGCTCTAGAGCAGCTCTGCTGACCTGGTTCTATGGCTTTGAAGCAGCTCTGCTGACCTGGTTCTCTGGTTATGAAGCGGCTCTGCTGACCTGGTTCTCTCGCTCTAAAGCGGCTCTGCTGACCTGGTTCTCTGACTCTAAAGCGGCTCTGCTGACCTGGTTCTCTGACTCTTAAGCAGCTCTGCTGACCTGGTTCTCTGTCTCTAAAGCAGCTCTGCTGACCTGGTTCTCTGGCTCTAAAGCAGCTATGCTGACCTGGTTCTCTGGCTCTAAAGCAGCTCTGCTGACCTGGTTCTCTGGCTCTAAAGCAGCTCTGCTGACCTGGTTCTCTCCCTCTAAAGCCCTGGTTCTCTCCCTCTAAAGCAGCTCTGCTGACCTGATTCTCTGGCTCTAGAGCAGCTTTGCTGACCTGATTGTCAGGCTCTAGAGCAGCTCTGCTGACCTGGTTCTCTCCTTCTAAAGCCGTGGTTCTCTCCCTCTAAAGCAGCGCTGCTGACCTGATTCTCTGGCTCTACAGCAGCTCTGCTGACCTGATTGTCAGGCTCTACAGCAGCTCTGCTGACCTGGTTCTTAGGCTCTACAACGGCTCTGCTGACCTAGTTCTCTGGCTCTACAACGGCTCTGCTGACCTGGTTCTCTGGCTCTTAAGCAGCTCTGCTGACCTGGTTCTCTGGCTCTACAGCAGCTCTGCTGACCTGGTTCTCTGGCTGTAAAGCAGCTCTGCTGACCTGGTTCTCTCCCTCTAAAGCGGCTCTGCTGACCTGGTTTCTCTGGTTCTACAGCAGCTCTACTGACCTGGTTCTCTGGCTTTGAAGCAGCTCTGCTGACCTGGTTCTCTGGCTTTAGAGCAGCTCTGCTGACCTGGTTCTTAGACTCTAGAGCAGCTCTGCTGACCTGGTTCTCGGGCTCTGCAACGGCTCTGCTGGCCTGGTTCTCTGGCTCTAAGGCAGCGCTGCTGACCTGGTTCTCTGGCTCTAAAGCAGCTCTCCTGACCTCGTTCTCTGGCTCTACAGCAGCTCTGCTGAACTGGTTCTGCGGCTCTACAGCAGCTCTGCTGACCTGGTTCTTAGGCTCTAGACCAGCTCTGCTTACCTGGTTCTCTGCCTCTAAAGCAGCTCTGCTGACCTGGTTCTCTGCCTCTAAAGCAGCTCTGCTGACCTGGTTCTCTCCCTCTAAAGCAGCTCTGCTGACCTGGTTTCTCTGGCTCTACAGCAGCTCTGCTGACCTGATTCTCTGGCTCTGAAGCAGCTCTGCTGACCTGATTCTGTGGCCCTAAAGCAGCTCTGCTGACCTGGATCTCTGGCTCTAAAGCAGCTCTGCTGACATGGATCTCTGGCTCTAAAGCAGCTCTGCTGTCCTGGTTCTCTGGCTCTAAAGCAGCTCTGCTGACCTGGTTCTCTGGCTCTAAAGCAGCTCTGCTGACCTGGTTCTCTCCCTCTAAAGCAGCTCTGCTGACCTGGTTCTCTCCCTCTAAAGCAGCTCTGCTGACCTGGTTTCTCTGGCTCTACAGAAGCTCTGCTGACCTGGTTCTCTGCCTCTAGAGCAACCCTGCTGACCTGGTTTCTCTGGCTCTACAGCAGCTCTACTGACCTGGTTCTCTGGCTTTGAAGCAGCTCTGCTGACCTGGTTCTCTGGCTTTAGAGCAGCTCTGCTGACCTGGTTCTTAGACTCTAGAGCAGCTCTGCGGACCTGGTTCTCGGGCTCTGCAACGGCTCTGCTGGCCTGGTTCTCTGGCTCTAAGGCAGCGCTGCTGACCTGGTTCTCTGGCTCCAAAGCAGCTCTCCTGACCTCGTTCTCTGGCTCTACAGCAGCTCTGCTGAACTGGTTCTGCGGCGCTACAGCAGCTCTGCTGACCTGGTTCTTAGGCTCTAGACCAGCTCTGCTTACCTGGTTCTCTGCCTCTAAAGCAGCTCTGCTGACCTGGTTCTCTGCCTCTAAAGCAGCTCTGCTGACCTGGTTCTCTCCCTCTAAAGCAGCTCTGCTGACCTGGTTTCTCTGGCTCTACAGCAGCTCTGCTGACCTGATTCTGTGGCTCTGAAGCAGCTCTGCTGACCTGATTCTGTGGCCCTAAAGCAGCTCTGCTGACCTGGATCTCTGGCTCTAAAGCAGCTCTGCTGACCTGGTTCTCTGGCTCTACAACAGCTTTGCTGACCTGGTTCTCTGGCTCTAAAGCAGCTTTGCTGACCTGGTTCTCTGGCTCTAAAGCAGCTCTGCTGACCTGGTTCTCTCCCTCTAAAGCAGCTCTGCTGATCTGGTTCTCTCCCTCTAAAGCAACTCTGCTGACCTGGTTTCTCTGGCTCTACAGAAGCTCTGCTGACCTGGTTCTCTGCCTCTAGAGCAACTCTGCTGACCTGGTTCTTAGGCTCTAGAGCAGCTCTGCTGACCTGGTTCTCTGGCTCTAAAGCAGCTCTGCTGACCTGGTTCTCTCCCTTTAAAGCAGCTCTGCTGACCAGGTTTCTCTGGCTCAAGAGCAGCTCTGCTGACCTGGTTCTCTGGCTCTACAACAGCTTTGCTGACCTGATTCTCCGACTCTAGAGCAACTCTGCTGACCTGGTTCTTAGGCTCTAGATCAGCTCTGCTGACCTGGTTCTCTGGCTCTAAAGCAGCTCTGCTGATCTGGTTCTCTGGCTCTAAAGCAGCTCTGCTGACCTGGTTCTCTGGCTGCTGACCTGGTTCTCTGGCTGCTGACCTGGTTCTCTGGCTCTAAAGCTGACCTGGTTCTCTCCCTCTAAAGCAGCTCTACTGACCTGTTTCTCTGGCTCTACAACGGCTCTGCTGACCGGGTTCTCTGGCTCTACAGAAGCTCTGCTGACCTGGTTCTATGGCTCTACAGCAGCTCTGCTGACCTTGTTCTCTCCCTCTAAAGCAGCTCTGCTGACCTGGGTTCTCTGGCTCTAGAGCAGCTCTGCTAACCTGGTTCTCTGGCTCTAGAGCAGCTCTGCTGACCTGGTTCTATGGCTCTAAAGCAACTCTGCTGACCTGGCTCTACAGAAGCTCTGCTGACCTGGTTCTCTGTCTCTAGAGCAGCTCTGCTGACCTGGTTCTTAGGCTCTACAACGGCTCTGCTGACCTGGTTCTCTGGCTCTAAAGCAGCTCTGCTGACCTGGTTCTCTGGCTCTAAAGCAGCTCTGCTGACCTGGTTCTCTGGCTCTAAAGCTGCTCTGCTGACCTGGTTCTCTGGCTCTAAAGCTGACCTGGTTCTCTCCCTCTAAAGCAGCTCTACTGACCTGGTTCTCTGGCTCTACAACGGCTTTGCTGACCGGGTTCTCTGGCTCTACAGAAGCTCTGCTGACCTGGTTCTATGGCTCTACAGCAGCTCTACTGACATGGTTCTGAGGTTATAAAGCAGCTCTGCAGACCTGGTTCTCTGGCTATAAAGCAGCTCTGCTGACCTGGTTCTCTGGCTATAAAGCAGCTCTGCTGACCTGGTTCTCTGGCTCTAAAGCAGCTCTGGTGACCTGGTTCTCTGGCTCTAAAGCTGCTCTGCTGACCTGGTTCTCTGGCTCTAAAGCTGACCTGGTTCTCTCCCTCTAAAGCAGCTCTACTGACCTGGTTCTCTGGCTCTACAACGGCTCTGCTGACCGGGTTCTCTGGCTCTACAGCAGCTCTGCTGACCTGGTTCTATGGCTCTACAGCAGCTCTGCTGACCTCGTTCTCTCCCTCTAATGCAGCTCTGCTGACCTGGTTTCTCTGGCTCTAGAGCAGCTCTGCTAACCTGGTTCTCTGGCTCTAGAGCAGCTCTGCTGACCTGGTTCTATGGCTCTAAAGCAACTCTGCTGACCTGGCTCTACAGAAGCTCTGCTGACCTGGTTCTCTGTCTCTAGAGCAGCTCTTCTGACCTGGTTCTTAGGCTCTAGAGCAGCTCTGCTGACCTGGTTCTCTGGCTCTAAAGCAGGTCTGCTGACCTGGTTCTCTGGCTCTACAACGGCTCTGCTGACCTGGTTCTCTGGCTCTAAAGCAGCTCTGCTGACCTGGTTCTCTGGCTCTAAAGCAGCTCTGCTGACCTGGTTCTGTGGCTCTAAAGCTGCTCTGCTGACCTGGTTCTCTGGCTCTAAAGCTGACCTGGTTCTCTCCCTCTAAAGCAGCTCTACTGACCTGGTTCTCTGGCTCTACAACGGCTCTGCTGACCGGGTTCTCTGGCTCTACAGAAGCTCTGCTGACCTGGTTCTATGGCTCTACAGCAGTTCTGCTGACATGGTTCTGAGGCTATAAAGCAGCTCTGCTGACCGGGTTCTCTGGCTATAAAGCAGCTCTGCTGACCTGGTTCTATGGCTCTAAAGCGGCTCTGCTGACCTGGTTCTCTGCCTCTAGAGCAGCTCTGCTGACCTGATTCTTAGGCTCTATAGCAGCGCTGCTGACCTGGATCTCTCCCTCAAAAGCAGCTCTGCTGACCTGGTTTCTCTGGCTCTAGAGCAGCTCTGCTGACCTGGTTCTCTGGCTCTATAGCAGCTCTGCTGACCTGGTTCTCTGGCTCTAGAGCAGCTCTGCTGACGTGGTTCTCTGGCTCTAGAGCAGCTCTGCTAACCTGGTTTCTCTGGCTCTAGAGCAGCTCTGCTGACCTGGTTTCTCTGGATCTAGAGCAGCTCTGCTGTCCTGGTTCTCTGGCTCTAGAGCAGCTCTGCTGACCTGGTTCTCTGGCTCTACAACGGCTTTGCTGACCTGGTTCTCTGGCTCTACAGAAGCTCTGCTGACCTGGTTCTCTGCCTCTAGAGCAACTCTGCTGACCTGGTTCTTAGGCTCCAGAGCAGCTCTGCTGACCTGGTTCTCTGGCTCTAAAGCAGCTCTGCTGACCTGGTTCTCTGCCTCTAGAGCAACTCTGCTGACCTGGTTCTTAGGCTCTAGAGCAGCTCTGCTGACCTGGTTCTCTGGCTCTAAAGCAGCTCTGCTGACCTGGTTCTCTCCCTTTAAAGCAGCTCTGCTGACCAGGTTTGTCTGGCTCAAGAGCAGCTCTGCTGACCTGGTTCTCTGGCTCTACAAAAGCTTTGCTGACCTGATTCTCCGACTCTAGAGCAGCTCTGCTGACCTGGTTGTCAGGCTCTAGAGCAACTCTGCTGACCTGGTTCTTAGGCTCTAGAGCAGCTCTGCTGACCTGGTTCTCTCCCTCTAAAGCAGCTCTGCTGACCTGATTCTCTGGCTCTAGAGCAGCTCTGCTGACCTGGTTGTCAGGCTCTAGAGCAGCTCTGCTGACCTGGTTCTTCGGCTCTAGAGAAGCTCTACTGACCTGGTTCTCTGGCTCTACAACGGCTCTGCAGACCGGGTTCTCTGGCTCTACAGCAGCTCTGCTGACCTGGTTCTATCCCTCTAAAGCAGCTCTGCTGACCTGGTTTCTCTGGCTCTAGAGCAGCTCTGCTGACCTGGTTCTCTGGCTCTATAGCAGCTCTGGTGACCTGGTTCTCTGGCTCTAGAGCAGCTCTGCTGACGTGGTTCTCTGGCTCTAGAGCAGCTCTGCTAACCTGGTTTCTCTGGCTCTAGAGCAGCTCTGCTGACCTGGTTTCTCTGGATCTAGAGCAGCTCTGCTGTCCTGGTTCTCTGGCTCTAGAGCAGCTCTGCTGACCTGGTTCTCTGGCTCTACAACGGCTTTGCTGACCTGGTTCTCTGGCTCTACAGAAGCTCTGCTGACCTGGTTCTCTGCCTCTAGAGCAACTCTGCTGACCTGGTTCTTAGGCTCTAGAGCAGCTCTGCTGACCTGGTTCTCTGGCTCTAAAGCAGCTCTGCTGACCTGGTTCTCTGCCTCTAGAGCAACTCTGCTGACCTGGTTCTTAGGCTCTAGAGCAGCTCTGCTGACCTGGTTCTCTGGCTCTAAAGCAGCTCTGCTGACCTGGTTCTCTCCCTTTAAAGCAGCTCTGCTGACCAGGTTTGTCTGGCTCAAGAACAGCTCTGCTGACCTGGTTCTCTGGCTCTACAAAAGCTTTGCTGACCTGATTCTCCGACTCTAGAGCAGCTCTGCTGACCTGGTTGTCAGGCTCTAGAGCAACTCTGCTGACCTGGTTCTTAGGCTCTAGAGCAGCTCTGCTGACCTGGTTCTCTCCCTCTAAAGCAGCTCTGCTGACCTGATTCTCTGGCTCTAGAGCAGCTCTGCTGACCTGGTTGTCAGGCTCTAGAGCAGCTCTGCTGACCTGGTTCTTCGGCTCTAGAGAAGCTCTACTGACCTGGTTCTCTGGCTCTACAACGGCTCTGCTGACCGGGTTCTCTGGCTCTACAGCAGCTCTGCTGACCTGGTTCTATGGCTCTACAGCAGCTCTGCTGACCTCGTTCTCTCCCTCTAAAGCAGCTCTGCTGACCTGGTTTCTCTAGCTCTAGAGCAGCTCTGCTGACCTGGTTTCTCTGGCTCTAGAGCAGCTCTGCTAACCTGGTTCTCTGGCTCTAGAGCAGCTCTGCTGACCTGGTTCTATGGCTTTAAAGCAACTCTGCTGACCTGGTTCTACAGAAGCTCTTCTGACCTGGTTCTCCATCTCTAGAGCAGCTCTGCTGACCTGGTTCTCTGGCTCTAAAGCAGGTCTGCTGACCTGGTTCTCTGGCTCTACAACGGCTCTGCTGACCTGGTTCTCTGGCTCTAAAGCAGCTCTGCTGACCTGGTTCTCTGGCTCTAAAGCAGCTCTGCTGACCTGGTTCTCTGGCTCTAAAGCAGTTCTGCTGACCTGGTTCTCTGGCTCTAAAGCTGCTCTGCTGACCTGGTTCTCTGGCTCTAAAGCTGACCTGGTTCTCTCCCTCTAAAGCAGCTCTACTGACCTGGTTCTCTGGCTCTACAACGGCTCTGCTGACCGGGTTCTCTGGCTCTACAGAAGCTCTGCTGACCTGGTTCTATGGCTCTACAGCAGCTCTGCTGACCTCGTTCTCTCCCTCTAATGCAGCTCTGCTGACCTGGTTTCTCTGGCTCTAGAGCAGCTCTGCTAACCTGATTCTCTGGCTGTAGAGCAGCTCTGCTGACCTGGTTCTATGGCTCTAAAGCAACTCTGCTGGCTTGGCTCTACAGAAGCTCTGCTGACCTGGTTCTCTGTCTCTAGAGCAGCTCTGCTGACCTGGTTCTTAGGCTCTAGAGCAGCTCTGCTGACCTGGTTCTCTGGCTCTAAAGCAGGTCTGCTGACCTGGTTCTCTGGCTCTACAACGGCTCTGCTGACCTGGTTCTCTGGCTCTAAAGCAGCTCTGCTGACCTGGTTCTCTGGCTCTAAAGCTGTTCTGCTGACCTGGTTCTCTGGCTCTAAAGCTGCTCTGCTGACCTGGTTCTCTGGCTCTAAAGCTGACCTGGTTCTCTCCCTCTAAAGCAGCTCTACTGACCTGGTTCTCTGGCTCTACAACGGCTCTGCTGACCGGGTTCTCTGGCTCTACAGAAGCTCTGCTGACCTGGTTCTATGGCTCTACAGCAGCTCTGCTGACATGGTTCTGAGGCTATAAAGCAGCTCTGCTGACCTGGTTCTCTGGCTATAAAGCAGCTCTGCTGACCTGGTTCTCTGGCTATAAAGCAGCTCTGCTGACCTGGTTCTATGGCTGTAAAGCAGCTCTGCTGACCTGGTTCTCTGCCTCGAGAGCAGCTCTGCTGACCTGATTCCTAGGCTCTATAGCAGCTCTGCTGACCTGGATCTCTCCCTCTAAAGCAGCTCTGCTGACCTGGTTTCTCTGGCTCTATAGCAGCTCTGCTGACCTGGTTCTCTGGCTCTAGAGCAGCTCTGCTGATGTGGTTCTCTGGCTCTAGAGCAGCTCTGTTAACCTGGTTTCTCTGGCTCTAGAGCAGCTCTGCTGACTGGGTTCTCTGGCTCTACAGAAGCTCTGCTGACCCGGTTCTATGGCTCTACAGCAGCTCTGCTGACCTCGTTCTCTCCCTCTAATGCAGCTCTGCTGACCTGGTTTCTCTGGCTCTAGAGCAGCTCTGCTAACCTGATTCTCTGGCTGTAGAGCAGCTCTGCTGACCTGGTTCTATGGCTCTAAAGCAACTCTGCTGGCCTGGCTCTACAGAAGCTCTGCTGACCTGGTTCTCTGTCTCTAGAGCAGCTCTGCTGACCTGGTTCTTAGGCTCTAGAGCAGCTCTGCTGACCTGGTTCTCTGGCTCTACAACGGCTCTGCAGACCTGGTTCTCTGGTGCTAAAGCAGCTCTGCTGACCTGGTTCTCTGGCTCTAAAGCTGTTCTGCTGACCTGGTTCTCTGGCTCTAAAGCTGCTCTGCTGACCTGGTTCTCTGGCTCTAAAGCTGACCTGGTTCTCTCCCTCTAAAGCAGCTCTACTGACCTGGTTCTCTGGCTCTACAACGGCTCTGCTGACCGGGTTCTCTGGCTCTAGAGCAGCTCTGCTAACCTGGTTCTCTGGCTCTAGAGCAGCTCTGCTGACCTTGTTCTATGGCTCTAAAGCAACTCTGCTGACCTGGCTCTACAGAAGCTCTGCTGACCTGGTTCTCTGTCTCTAGAGCAGCTCTGCTGACCTGGTTCTTAGGCTCTAGAGCAGCTCTGCTGACCTGGTTCTCTGGCTCTAAAGCAGGTCTGCTGACCTGGTTCTCTGGCTCTACAACGGCTCTGCTGACCTGGTTCTCTGGCTCTAAAGCAGCTCTGCTGACCTGGTTCTCTGGCTCTAAAGCAGCTCTGCTGACCTGGTTCTCTGGCTCTAAAGCAGTTCTGATGACCTGGTTCTCTGGCTCTAAAGCTGCTCTGCTGACCTGGTTCTCTGGCTCTAAAGCTGACCTGGTTCTGTCCCTCTAAAGCAGCTCTACTGACCTGGTTCTCTGGCACTACAATGGCTCTGCTGACCGGGTTCTCTGGCTCTACAGAAGCTCTGCTGACCTGGTTCTATGGCTCTACAGCAGCTCTGCTGACATGGTTCTGAGGCTATAAAGCAGCTCTGCTGACCTGGTTCTCTGGCTATAAAGCAGCTCTGCTGACCTGGTTCTCTGGCTATAAAGCAGCTCTGCTGACCTGGTTCTATGGCTGTAAAGCAGCTCTGCTGACCTGGTTCTCTGCCTCGAGAGCAGCTCTGCTGACCTGATTCCTAGGCTCTATAGCAGCGCTGCTGACCTGGATCTCTCCCTCTAAAGCAGCTCTGCTGACCTGGTTTCTCTGGCTCTAGAGCAGCTCTGCTGACCTGGTTCTCTGGCTCTAGAGCAGCTCTGCTGATGTGGTTCTCTGGCTCTAGAGCAGCTCTGTTAACCTGGTTTCTCTGGCTCTAGAGCAGCTCTGCTGACTGGGTTCTCTGGCTCTACAGAAGCTCTGCTGACCCGGTTCTATGGCTCTACAGCAGCTCTGCTGACCTCGTTCTCTCCCTCTAATGCAGCTCTGCTGACCTGGTTTCTCTGGCTCTAGAGCAGCTCTGCTAACCTGATTCTCTGGCTGTAGAGCAGCTCTGCTGACCTGGTTCTATGGCTCTAAAGCAACTCTGCTGGCCTGGCTCTACAGAAGCTCTGCTGACCTGGTTCTCTGTCTCTAGAGCAGCTCTGCTGACCTGGTTCTTAGGCTCTAGAGCAGCTCTGCTGACCTGGTTCTCTGGCTCTACAACGGCTCTGCAGACCTGGTTCTCTGGTGCTAAAGCAGCTCTGCTGACCTGGTTCTCTGGCTCTAAAGCTGTTCTGCTGACCTGGTTCTCTGGCTCTAAAGCTGCTCTGCTGACCTGGTTCTCTGGCTCTAAAGCTGACCTGGTTCTCTCCCTCTAAAGCAGCTCTACTGACCTGGTTCTCTGGCTCTACAACGGCTCTGCTGACCGGGTTCTCTGGCTCTACAGCAGCTCTGCTGACCTGGTTCTGTGGCTCTGAAGCAGTTCTGCTGTCCTGATTCTGTGGCTCTGAAGCAGCTCTGCTGACCTGATTCTGTGGCCCTAAAGCAGATCTGCTGACCTGGATCTCTGGCTCTAAAGCAGCTCTGCTGACCTGGTTCTCTGGCTCTACAACGGCTTTGCTAACCTGGTTCTCTGGCTCTACAGAAGCTCTGCTGACCTGGTTCTCTGCCTCTATAGCAGCTCTGCTGACCTGGTTTCTCTGGCTCTACAGAAGGTCTGCTGACCTGGTTCTCTGCCTCTAGAACAGCTCTGCTGACCTGGTTCTCTGGCTCTAAAGCAGCTCTGCTGACTTGTTTCTCTGGCTCAAGCGCAGCCCTGCTGACCTGGTTCTTAGGCTCTAGAGCAGCTCTGCTGACCTGGTTCTCGGGCTCTGCAACAGCTCTGCTGACCTGGTTCTCTGTCTCTAAAGCAGCTCAGCTCTGCTGACCTGGTTCTATGGCTTTAAGGCAGCTCTGCTGACCTGGTTCTGTGGTTCTACAGCAGCTGTGCTGACCTGGTTCTCTGCCTCTAGCGTAGCTCTGCTGACCTGGCTCTCAGGCTCTAGAGCAGCCCTGCTGACCTGGTTCTCTGGCTCTAAAGCAGCTCTGCTGACCTGGTTCTCTGGTTCCAAAGCGGCTCTGCTGACCTGGTTCTCTGGCTCTAGAGCAGTTCTGCTGACCTGGTTGTCTGGCTGTAAAGCAGCTCCGCTGACCTGGTTCTCAGGCTCTAAGGCAGCGCTGCTGACCTGGTTCTCTGGCTCTAAAGCAGCTCTGCTGACCTCGTTCTCTGGCTTTACAGCAGCTCTGCTGAACTGGTTCTGCGGCTCTACAGCAGCTCTGCAGACCTGATTCTTAGGCTCTAGACCAGCTCTGCTTACCTGGTTCTCTGCCTCTAAAGCAGCTCTGCTGACCTCGTTCTCTGCCTCTAAAGCAGCTCTGCTGACCTGGTTCTCTCCCTCTAAAGCACCTCTGTTGACCTGGTTTCTCTGGCTCTACAGCAGCTCTGCTGACCTGATTCTGTGGCTCTGAAGCAGCTCTGCTGACCTGATTCTGTGGCCCTAAAGCAGCTCTGCTGACCTGATTCTGTGGCTCTGAAGCAGCTCTGCTGACCTGATTCTGTGGCCCTAAAGCAGCTCTGCTGACCTGGCTTCTCTGGCTCTACAGAAGGTCTGCTGACCTGGTTCTCTGCCTCTAGAACAGCTCTGCTGACCTGGTTCTCTGGCTCTAAAGCAGCTCTGCTGACTTGTTTCTCTGGCTCAAGCGCAGCCCTGCTGACCTGGTTCTTAGGCTCTAGAGCAGCTCTGCTGACCTGGTTCTCGGGCTCTGCAACAGCTCTGCTGACCTGGTTCTCTGTCTCTAAAGCAGCTCAGCTCTGCTGACCTGGTTCTATGGCTTTAAGGCAGCTCTGCTGACCTGGTTCTGTGGTTCTACAGCAGCTGTGCTGACCTGGTTCTCTGCCTCTAGCGTAGCTCTGCTGACCTGGCTCTCAGGCTCTAGAGCAGCCCTGCTGACCTGGTTCTCTGGCTCTAAAGCAGCTCTGCTGACCTGGTTCTCTGGTTCCAAAGCGGCTCTGCTGACCTGGTTCTCTGGCTCTAGAGCAGTTCTGCTGACCTGGTTGTCTGGCTGTAAAGCAGCTCCGCTGACCTGGTTCTCAGGCTCTAAGGCAGCGCTGCTGACCTGGTTCTCTGGCTCTAAAGCAGCTCTGCTGACCTCGTTCTCTGGCTTTACAGCAGCTCTGCTGAACTGGTTCTGCGGCTCTACAGCAGCTCTGCTGACCTGATTCTTAGGCTCTAGACCAGCTCTGCTTACCTGGTTCTCTGCCTCTAAAGCAGCTCTGCTGACCTCGTTCTCTGCCTCTAAAGCAGCTCTGCTGACCTGGTTCTCTCCCTCTAAAGCACCTCTGTTGACCTGGTTTCTCTGGCTCTACAGCAGCTCTGCTGACCTGATTCTGTGGCTCTGAAGCAGCTCTGCTGACCTGATTCTGTGGCCCTAAAGCAGCTCTGCTGACCTGGATCTCTGGCTCTAAAGCATCTCTGCTGACCTGGTTCTCTGGCTCTACAACGGCTTTGCTGACCTGGTTCGCTGGCTCTAAAGCAGCTCTGCTGACCTAGTTCTCGCCCTCTAAAGCAGCTCTGCTGACCTGGTTTCTCTGGCTCTACAGAAGCTCTGCTGACCTGGTTCTCTGCCTCTAGAGCAACTCTGCTGACCTGGTTCTTAGGCTCTAGAGCAGCTCTGCTGACCTGGTTCTCTGGCTCTAAAGCAGCTCTGCTGACCTGGTTTTCTCCCTTTAAAGCAGCTCTGCTGACCAGGTTTCTCTGGCTCAAGAGCAGCTCTGCTGACCTGGTTCTCTGGCTCTACAACAGCTTTGCTGACCTGATTCTCCGACTCTAGAGCAGCTCTGCTGACCTGGTTGTCAGGCTCTAGAGCAACTCTGCTGACCTGGTTCTTAGGCTCTAGAGCAGCTCTGCTGACCTGGTTCTCTGGCTCTAAAGCAGCTCTGCTGATCTGGTTTTCTGGCTCTAAAGCAGCTCTGCTGACCTGGTTCTCTGGCTGCTGACCTGGTTCTCTGGCTCTAAAGCTGACCTGGTTCTCTCCCTCTAAAGCAGCTCTGCTGACCTGATTCTCTGGCTCTAGAGCAGCTCTGCTGACCTGGTTGTCAGGCTCTAGAGCAGCTCTGCTGACCTGGTTCTTCGGCTTTAGAGAAGCTCTACTGACCTGGTTCTCTGGCTCTAGAGCAGCTCTGCTAACCTGGTTCTCTGGCTCTAGAGCAGCTCTGCTGACCTTGTTCTATGGCTCTAAAGCAACTCTGCTGACCTGGCTCTACAGAAGCTCTGCTGACCTGGTTCTCTGTCTCTAGAGCAGCTCTGCTGACCTGGTTCTTAGGCTCTAGAGCAGCTCTGCTGACCTGGTTCTCTGGCTCTAAAGCAGGTCTGCTGACCTGGTTCTCTGGCTCTACAACGGCTCTGCTGACCTGGTTCTCTGGCTCTAAAGCAGCTCTGCTGACCTGGTTCTCTGGCTCTAAAGCAGCTCTGCTGACCTGGTTCTCTGGCTCTAAAGCAGTTCTGATGACCTGGTTCTCTGGCTCTAAAGCTGCTCTGCTGACCTGGTTCTCTGGCTCTAAAGCTGACCTGGTTCTGTCCCTCTAAAGCAGCTCTACTGACCTGGTTCTCTGGCTCTACAATGGCTCTGCTGACCGGGTTCTCTGGCTCTACAGAAGCTCTGCTGACCTGGTTCTATGGCTCTACAGCAGCTCTGCTGACATGGTTCTGAGGCTATAAAGCAGCTCTGCTGACCTGGTTCTCTGGCTATAAAGCAGCTCTGCTGACCTGGTTCTCTGGCTATAAAGCAGCTCTGCTGACCTGGTTCTATGGCTGTAAAGCAGCTCTGCTGACCTGGTTCTCTGCCTCGAGAGCAGCTCTGCTGACCTGATTCCTAGGCTCTATAGCAGCTCTGCTGACCTGGATCTCTCCCTCTAAAGCAGCTCTGCTGACCTGGTTTCTCTGGCTCTATAGCAGCTCTGCTGACCTGGTTCTTCGGCTCTAGAGAAGCTCTACTGACCTGGTTCTCTGGCTCTACAACGGCTCTGCTGACCGGGTTCTCTGGCTCTACAGCAGCTCTGCTGACCTGGTTCTATGGCTCTACAGCAGCTCTGCTGACCTCGTTCTCTCCCTCTAATGCAGCTCTGCTGACCTGGTTTCTCTGGCTCTAGAGCAGCTCTGCTAACCTGGTTCTCTGGCTCTAGAGCAGCTCTGCTGACCTGGTTCTATGGCTCTAAAGCAACTCTGCTGGCCTGGCTCTACAGAAACTCTGCTGACCTGGTTCTCTGGCTCTAAAGCAGGTCTGCTGACCTGGTTCTCTGGCTCTACAACGGCTCTGCTGACCTGGTTCTCTGGCTCTAAAGCAGCTCTGCTGACCTGGTTCTCTGGCTCTAAAGCAGCTCTGCTGACCTGGTTCTCTGGCTCTAAAGCAGTTCTGCTGACCTGGTTCTCTGGCTCTAAAGCTGCTCTGCTGACCTGGTTCTCTCCCTCTAAAGCAGCTCTATTGACCTGGTTCTCTGGCTCTACAACGGCTCTGCTGACCGGGTTCTCTGGCTCTACAGAAGCTCTGCTGACCTGGTTCTATGGCTCTACAGCAGCTCTGCTGACATGGTTCTGAGGCTATAAAGCAGCTCTGCTGACCTGGTTCTCTGGCTATAAAGCAGCTCTGCTGACCTGGTTCTCTGGCTATAAAGCAGCTCTGCTGACCTGGTTCTATGGCTGTAAAGCAGCTCTGCTGACCTGGTTCTCTGCCTCGAGAGCAGCTCTGCTGACCTGATTCTTAGGCTCTATAGAAGCTCTGCTGACCTGGATCTCTCCCTCTAAAGCAGCTCTGCTGACCTGGTTTCTCTGGCTCTAGAGCAGCTCTGCTGACCTGGTTCTTCGGCTCTAGAGAAGCTCTACTGACCTGGTTCTCTGGCTCTACAACGGCTCTGCTGACCGAGTTCTCTGGCTCTACAGCAGCTCTGCTGACCTGGTTCTATGGCTCTACAGCAGCTCTGCTGACCTCGTTCTCTCCCTCTAATGCAGCTCTGCTGACCTGGTTTCTCTGGCTCTAGAGCAGCTCTGCTAACTTGGTTCTCTGGCTGTAGAGCAGCTCTGCTGACCTGGTTCTATGGCTCTAAAGCAGCTCTGCTGACCTGGTTCTCTGGCTCTAAAGCAGTTCTGATGACCTGGTTCTCTGGCTCTAAAGCTGCTCTGCTGACCTGGTTCTCTGGCTCTAAAGCTGACCTGGTTCTCTCCCTCTAAAGCAGCTCTACTGACCTGGTTCTCTGGCTCTACAACGGCTCTGCTGACCGGGTTCTCTGGCTCTACAGAAGCTCTGCTGACCTGGTTCTATGGCTCTACAGCAGCTCTGCTGACATGGTTCTGAGGCTATAAAGCAGCTCTGCTGACCTGGTTCTCTGGCTATAAAGCAGCTCTGCTGACCTGGTTCTCTGGCTATAAAGCAGCTCTGCTGACCTGGTTCTATGGCTGTAAAGCAGCTCTGCTGACCTGGTTCTCTGCCTCGAGAGCAGCTCTGCTGACCTGATTCTTAGGCTCTATAGAAGCTCTGCTGACCTGGATCTCTCCCTCTAAAGCAGCTCTGCTGACCTGGTTTCTCTGGCTCTAGAGCAGCTCTGCTGACCTGGTTCTTCGGCTCTAGAGAAGCTCTACTGACCTGGTTCTCTGGCTCTACAACGGCTCTGCTGACCGAGTTCTCTGGCTCTACAGCAGCTCTGCTGACCTGGTTCTATGGCTCTACAGCAGCTCTGCTGACCTCGTTCTCTCCCTCTAATGCAGCTCTGCTGACCTGGTTTCTCTGGCTCTAGAGCAGCTCTGCTAACTTGGTTCTCTGGCTCTAGAGCAGCTCTGCTGACCTGGTTCTATGGCTCTAAAGCAGCTCTGCTGACCTGGTTCTCTGGCTCTAAAGCAGTTCTGATGACCTGGTTCTCTGGCTCTAAAGCTGCTCTGCTGACCTGGTTCTCTGGCTCTAAAGCTGACCTGGTTCTCTCCCTCTAAAGCAGCTCTACTGACCTGGTTCTCTGGCTCTACAACGGCTCTGCTGACCGGGTTCTCTGGCTCTACAGAAGCTCTGCTGACCTGGTTCTATGGCTCTACAGCAGCTCTGCTGACATGGTTCTGAGGCTATAAAGCAGCTCTGCTGACCTGGTTCTCTGGCTATAAAGCAGCTCTGCTGACCTGGTTCTCTGGCTATAAAGCAGCTCTGCTGACCTGGTTCTATGGCTGTAAAGCAGCTCTGCTGACCTGGTTCTCTGCCTCGAGAGCAGCTCTGCTGACCTGATTCTTAGGCTCTATAGAAGCTCTGCTGACCTGGATCTCTCCCTCTAAAGCAGCTCTGCTGACCTGGTTTCTCTGGCTCTAGAGCAGCTCTGCTGACCTGGTTCTTCGGCTCTAGAGAAGCTCTACTGACCTGGTTCTCTGGCTCTACAACGGCTCTGCTGACCGAGTTCTCTGGCTCTACAGCAGCTCTGCTGACCTGGTTCTATGGCTCTACAGCAGCTCTGCTGACCTCGTTCTCTCCCTCTAATGCAGCTCTGCTGACCTGGTTTCTCTGGCTCTAGAGCAGCTCTGCTAACTTGGTTCTCTGGCTCTAGAGCAGCTCTGCTGACCTGGTTCTATGGCTCTAAAGCAGCTCTGCTGACCTGGTTCTCTGGCTCTAAAGCAGTTCTGATGACCTGGTTCTCTGGCTCTAAAGCTGCTCTGCTGACCTGGTTCTCTGGCTCTAAAGCTGACCTGGTTCTCTCCCTCTAAAGCAGCTCTACTGACCTGGTTCTCTGGCTCTACAACGGCTCTGCTGACCGGGTTCTCTGGCTCTACAGAAGCTCTGCTGACCTGGTTCTATGGCTCTACAGCAGCTCTGCTGACATGGTTCTGAGGCTATAAAGCAGCTCTGCTGACCTGGTTCTCTGGCTATAAAGCAGCTCTGCTGACCTGGTTCTCTGGCTATAAAGCAGCTCTGCTGACCTGGTTCTCTGGCTATAAAGCAGCTCTGCTGACCTGGTTCTATGGCTCTAAAGCGGCTCTGCTGACCTGGTTCTCTGCCTCTAGAGCAGCTCTGCTGACCTGATTCTTAGGCTCTATAGCAGCTCTGCTGACCTGGATCTCTCCCTCTAAAGCAGCTCTACTGACCTGGTTCTCTGGCTCTACAACACCTCTGCTGACCGGGTTCTCTGGCTCTACAGCAGCTCTGCTGGCCTGGTTCTTAGGCTCTAGAGCAGCTCTGCTGACCTAGTTCTCTGGCTATACAACGGCTCTGCTGACCTGGTTCTCTGGCTGTAAAGCAGCTCTGCTGACCTGGTTCTCTGGCTGTAAAGCAGCTCTGCTGACCTGGTTCTCTGTCTGTAAAGCAGCTCTGCTGACCTGGTTCTCTCCCTCTAAAGCAGCTCTGCTGACCTGGTTTCTCTGGCTCTACAGCAGCTCTACTGACCTGGTTCTCTGGCTTTGAAGCAGCTCTGCTGACCTGGTTCTCTGGCTTTAGAGCAGCTCTGCTGATCTGGTTCTTAGACTCTAGAGCAGCTCTGCTGACCTGGTTCTCGGGCTCTGCACGGCTCTGCTGACCTGGTCATCTGGCTCTAAGGCAGCGCTGCTGACCTGGTTCTATGGCTCTAAAGCAGCTCTGCTGACCTCGTTCTCTGGCTCTACAGCAGCTCTGCTGACCTGGTTCTGCGGCTCTACAGCAGCTCTGCTGACCTGGTTCTCTGCCTCTAGAACAGCTCTGCTAACCTTGTTCTCTGGCTCTAAAGCAGCTCAGCTCTGCTGACCTGGTTCTATGGCTCTAAGGCAGCTGTGCTGACCTGGTTCTCTGCCTCTAGCGTAGCTCTGCTGACCTGGTTCTCAGGCTCTGGAGCAGCCCTGCTGACCTGTTTCTCTGGCTCTAAAGCAGCTCTGCTGACCTGGTTCTCTGGTTCCAAAGCAGTTCTGCTGACCTGGTTCTCTGGCTCTATAGCAGCTCTGCTGACCTGGTTGTCTGGCTGTAAAGCAGCTCCGCTGACCTGGTTCTCAGGCTCTAAAAAGGCTCTGCTGACCTGGTTCTCTGGCTCTGGAGCAGCTCTGCTGGCCTGGTTCTTAGGCTCTAGACCAGCTCTGCTTACCTGGTTCTCTGCCTCTAAAGCAGCTCTGCTGACCTGGTTCTCTCCCTCTAAAGCAGCTCTGCTGACCTGGTTTCTCTGGCTCTACAGCAGCTCTGCTGACCTGGTTCTGTGGCTCTGAAGCAGTTCTGCTGTCCTGATTCTGTGGCTCTGAAGCAGCTCTGCTGACCTGATACTGTGGCCCTAAAGCAGATCTGCTGACCTGAATCTCTGGCTCTAAAGCAGCTCTGCTGACCTGGTTCTCTGGCTCTACAACGGCTTTGCTGACCTGGTTCTCTGGCTCTACAGAAGCTCTGCTGACCTGGTTCTCTGCCTCTAGAGCAGCTCTGCTGACCTGGTTTCTCTGGCTCTACAGAAGGTCTGCTGACCTGGTTCTCTGCCTCTAGAACAGCTCTGCTGACCTGGTTCTCTGGCTCTAAAGCAGCTCTGCTGACTTGTTTCTCTGGCTCAAGCGCAGCCCTGCTGACCTGGTTCTTAGGCTCTAGAGCAGCTCTGCTGACCTGGTTTCTTAGGCTCTGCAACAGCTCTGCTGACCTGGTTCTCTGGCTCTAAAGCAGCTCAGCTCTGCTGACCTGGTTCTATGGCTCTAAGGCAGCTCTGCTGACCTGGTTCTGTGGTTCTACAGCAGCTGTGCTGACCTGGTTCTCTGCCTCTAGCGTAGCTCTGCTGACCTGGCTCTCAGGCTCTAGAGCAGCCCTGCTGACCTGGTTCTCTGGCTCTAAAGCAGCTCTGCTGACCTGGTTCTCTGGTTCCAAAGCGGCTCTGCTGACCTGGTTCTCTGGCTCTAGAGCAGTTCTGCTGACCTGGTTGTCTGGCTGTAAAGCAGCTCCGCTGACCTGGTTCTCAGGCTCTAATGCAGCGCTGCTGACCTGGTTCTCTGGCTCTAAAGCAGCTCTGCTGACCTCGTTCTCTGGCTTTACAGCAGCTCTGCTGAACTGGTTCTGCGGCTCTACAGCAGCTCTGCTGACCTGATTCTTAGGCTCTAGACCAGCTCTGCTTACCTGGTTCTCTGCCTCTAAAGCAGCTCTGCTGACCTCGTTCTCTGCCTCTAAAGCAGCTCTGCTGACCTGGTTCTCTCCCTCTAAAGCACCTCTGTTGACCTGGTTTCTCTGGCTCTACAGCAGCTCTGCTGACCTGATTCTGTGGCTCTGAAGCAGCTCTGCTGACCTGATTCTGTGGCCCTAAAGCAGATCTGCTGACCTGGATCTCTGGCTCTAAAGCAGCTCTGCTGACCTGGTTCTCTGGCTCTACAACGGCTTTGCTGACCTGGTTCTCTGGCTCTACAGAAGCTCTGCTGACCTGGTTCTCTGCCTCTAGAGCAGCTCTGCTGACCTGGTTTCTCTGGCTCTACAGAAGGTCTGCTGACCTGGTTCTCTGCCTCTAGAACAGCTCTGCTGACCTGGTTCTCTGGCTCTAAAGCAGCTCTGCTGACTTGTTTCTCTGGCTCAAGCGCAGCCCTGCTGACCTGGTTCTTAGGCTCTAGAGCAGCTCTGCTGACCTGGTTTCTTAGGCTCTGCAACAGCTCTGCT